>NC_134859.1:4540000-4840000 GCF_049852395.1 Peromyscus maniculatus bairdii | reverse complement strand
TAGGTCATTACTCAAAACTGTCCCATTGCAATGAAATCTCTATGGTTTGTTTCATTTAAGTCTTAAAATTCAAATGATAAATTCTGGTACTAGCCTTCCAAATATGAAAAATTCATAACCAAAATCTTTTTGTAATTTTATCTCATTTTTAAGTTCAAAAAGTTCAAACAAAGAAAAATTCTGATATCAGGATTTCACTTCCAAATATGAAGAGACGTTTTTCAACCAAAATTTTTTGCAGTTAATAATTTTTGTTCAAACAAGAGTCTCTGCAACTTTTGTTCTCACAGACAGACCTTTTTAGTTATAGTAATATTTTAAACCGCACCATTTTTGCTGTTAGCTCAGGTTTTTCTGTGCTGCGTTGATATTCCACGGATCTCAGCTGCGGATGCCTTGTGTTGGTTCTGGCGTCCGCCATTCTTAGCTTCTTAGCGGCTTCTGGAGCTTTTGAAACCATTCAGACTGCCTACTTTGCAGTCTACTAGGACACTATCTCCTGTGTCTCAGGTGTTTTCACCATATACATTAATAGACTCATACTTAACATTTACACTTTTTCACAAACTCACATATAACATTTTTTGCCTTGCAAAGCATTTAGACTCATATTCAACATTTTCCCATTTTTACAAACTCACATACAACATATTAACATCTACTTATTTATACTTTAAGGAAACTATAGAACTACTTTAGCAAATATATTTCTTATTAATTCTTATATACTTATATTCATTCCATCTTATTTCTTATTTAAACTTACATTTACAACCAGCATCTTACAGGCTTATTACTACATGTCTTAAGACTACCTTAGATACTTCTTACAAGCTTATATTCTTAAAGGAACTCTATAGATCTATTTTACAAACTTATATAGGCTACCATTAGCATATATCTAACTTAGCAAACACCTAAAGATTTCTTAACACAGATCTAACAAGACAGAATTTTTACAAACTCACATATCCTATTTTCGTCTTTCTACTTCTTCCTCTTAATTATTATCACCATCTCTATTAGAAAGATTCTCTTAACTAGACAGGAAGTACGTACATCATTTCTAAAGTTTAGAGTTTATAGTCAGCTTTGTTATAAAGCACTGGGATTTAGTGAGTGTTGTCATTATAGAGTTGTGATACTTGTTGCTAGGGGATTGTAACATTCTCGGGACGACACCACACTCCAAAGTTGCCAGTTCTCTCAGCCGTTCCGGACCGGCTGAGATGCACTGTCAGCAGTAGACAATTTTTATCTAGAGGCTGTCCCTTCACCCAAATTCATAGTAGTTCCCCTAAATGCCTCAATTCAGACAAACGTTTCTATTACAGCAGCACTTTTGGTTTGTTCTGTGGAAAAACTTCACTTCATGCTGAGGCTGAAATTACCATAGTTAGCTGCTGTAAAGCTCTTCGCCAATACTGCACAGCTATTAGGTGATATAAGGTATTTTTCAAAGGAGCTAGTAAAGCCAAAAGCAGCACAACTCTGAACTCTTATTCCTCACAGTTTGCATTAAACCAGTGACAAAACCTCAGAAGCACTAATCGAGCCACTTACATTCTGGTTCCTTTATAGGAATGTCATCGGAGCTGACTTTTCTTAGTTCCACGCTCCTTACCAAATGCTCTGGTAACCACCGAGCTTCATTCTCCTCTTGTGAAAAAACACAAACATGTCCTCGACCCATATTAAAACAGGATCGGGACCGTTCCATAATCCCGAGCAGGGATCTTTCCATTTCACTTGAGTTTCAGGATTTAGTATTTTCACTTCATTAGCTTTAACTCCTGATGTTATTAGCATCGGTGATATTTAGCATTGATTTCTTGTAAGGAACTTTCAAGTAAAGCAACTCTTTTATAAGACAGCTAGATTTTAAGTTTGTTTCCCATCTATAAAGCAGTCATTTCTTTTTTGAATGCCTGTTTCCTTGTCTCCTTATTAGATTTGCAAAGGAATTACTCATTGTAGGTAGTTTGTTCAAAAGGCAAAAACTTTTTTAATTTCAACATAAGTTTCTTCATATCTAAGACAACGTTCAGTGTATAAACTGTTTTCCCTTGTTTTAAGGATTTTAAAGTGGCTTGTTTGCTCTTAAAGGTAGCTTTTTGTCATCCAACTCCAGTAAAAACTTTGCACAGCTATTAGGGTAAATAAGGCATTTTACCAATGGAGCCCCAAACCGCGAAGCGCCTAGTTCCATATCCTTTCAATTTTTCATTGGAACTGACACTTAAACTCTTAGGTGATTTTCCTCCCTATTCTTTTTAAAAGCTATATTTTAAGTTTACCATGAATGTATTTTCGAGCTGACAAAAGTGTTTCAGGGCAATGTTGCCATCTTTAGCAGAAAAACTACCTTTCCCAGAATGCATTTCCCTTATATCAGCCCATAATAATATCAGTCCCTTATATCATTTCCCATATTTCTTTTCGGGTTTGAGAGTCAACTGGTTCTCTTTTACCATACTTGCTTACAAATTCTTGCCCGGGAGGTTTGAACAAAGTTATTTGCTTTTGCAACGGGAGATTTGAACAAGCATTTTACATTTTCAATTATGGTACATTGGGAGGTTCTGGTCTCTCCGCTGGCTTCAACAGGTGTCTCTCCTTCATCAGACACTGGCCCCTGAATCAGAACTGCACCTGCCTCATTAGCTGGCATTGAGGCTGGCATTTCTGATAGCAACTTTCCTCGGGGCTTGTGCTTGTCTTAGCCAGTCAGTGAAAAACAAGATCATGTACAACAGCTTTTCCATAGCCCTTTCAGAGAAATTTTTTCCACTGATTTATCTCATTTTGCTTGTTTGTTCCCCCCGAGATGCAGAGCTTCAGGTATCTGTCTGCGGCTCTGTACCTCTGCTAGCTGCCTTTGGAGGTAGGGGCTTTTTTTCTCCCCCTGAATCTGCCTCAAATTCTAGCAGCTTTTTCAGGTCATATTTTCTGGGGAGGATTATGTCCCTTCTCTGTTTCTTCAGAGTCTTTCTCCCAGACAGTTCCCAGTTTGGTCTCAGTTTATCCCCTCTACCCCAGAAACAGTTTCCGACACTACAGTGGCGGCTTTCCCTACTACTGAAGGTAGGGGCTTTTTGTCCGTTTGTTTTCGGGGTCTTGTGTGGTTTGCGTACAGACTGAAAATCTAACAAGGGAGGTTTTTTGCCATTTCTAAACTCCCATTAGGACAGGTGCTTTGCCTCATCAGGCCTTCACCTGGCCCAGTCCCCCAGTGGGTTGTGTTTGTCTGGGTGTTCAAGGACAGAGCTTATGCCAGAGGCAATCACCGCTTAGGGCTACACTCCCTCATCTCATCGGGAGTCAGTTGAAACAAAGCTTTTCTCAAAGAGATGCTTTCTCCGATAGAAAAGAAAGCTTTTCTCCTGGATAGTTCTGTTCTGCCCTGGCTGGGCTCTTTCCCCAGACAGCGTTCTGACTCAGCAGCATGACTGCTTCAGACACAGTTCAGCTTTACTGTTTTCCCAGAATGGTCCTTTCTCTGATAGGAAAACTTTTTCTCAGATTTTCTTTTTGCAGCTGTGGACCTATCAACCCAGGACTTGTAGGAAAGTGGACAACTGTGCCATTCCCACCAGCTTTAGTTTTGTTTGTTAGCAGTTTTCCCCTGGGTCCTGCACCTTCCTGCCTCAGCTCTGTGCTCCAGGAAGTTTACCAATGCAGGAACCCTAGTATCCCCGAAATGCACTCCAACTCAGAGACGCTGGCCAGTCACCTTTGGGTTTTTGGTCAGAAGATAGGATACAATGCTAACAGTTTGCATTGCTTCAGGGGATCTTTGCATTAGAAAGATTAGGAGCACCTTTTCATTCTGAAATGATCACTCAGAAACAAAGCACTTGATGCCTCTGCTCCACTGTAACTGAAAAGCTTGGCTTTTTGCTTTTCTCAGGTAAAGTTTGCTGGCTTTTGGGCTCTCTGTAGCTTTTTACCCACACTCTCCCAAGCGTTTCCCTCAGGATACTCTGACCCACTGTCTTTTACTAGCTTGAAGAGAGCTTAGAAGAGGTTTTTAGAAACTTGTTCCTGCCTCCTGCATTGCAGCGAGGATTGTTAAAGCTTGAAAGAGAACCTCGAGGTTTTGCTGTCTTAAGAGGTTTGTTGTTTTCCCTTAGAGCTAATCACAGGTGGTCTCCATACTAATCTTCAGGTGATTCTAATTTTTGTCCTTTGGAGAGAGTTCTGAAAGGCTTTAGTTTTTAAGTTTAAGAGAGCTTTTGAGAAAGATTAAGGCTTTTTAGAGAGATTTTTCCCCCAAAATTTTCCAAGAAAAGCTTTAGTTTAAGAGAAAGATCCCCCCCCCCCCCAGGAGAAAGACCAACTTTTCCCAAAACTTCCCAGCTTTAAACTTTGACTTCTTACACCCCCATTTTTGCCTCAGGGAGAAATTACTTTCTCCTGCCGCTTGGACTTAGCATTTCAGCTGTCCCCAGGTCAAAAGCTTCCATAGGAAACTTTTTCTTCCCCATAAGCTCAGAGAAGAGCTTTTTTACTACCCGTAAAGCCCAAAGAAAGATTTTTCCCCCAGTTTGCGTTTATAGCTCCCAAAGTGAGAAAATTGAAGAGTTTTTCTGTCTAGTTGCCTTACTTTTTCCTAAACAATCTTACACTTCTAAGTTTTTCCTAAACTATATTACTACTCTATACCTTACTTATTTTTCACAGATAGAAATTGAGAAAGGGATAGAAGATAGAAAATTTTGACAGAAGAGAATTTCACTGCAGCATTGGACATCCTTCCAGTCCGCTTTCCTTTTCTCTCGAGGATAAAACCCCTGCCTCCCAAAAATATATATAAAATATATGTTTTTTTCATAACACCGGCATGCCTTTCCACTGGCAGGGCTGAAAGCACTTTCACCAAAAACTCTGTAATAAAACTATTATTTTCCTTTATCTTTAGTCCCTATTACTTTGTCTTTAGTCCCTGTTCATTTGTCTTTAGTCCCCCCTTTTTTTGTTCCCCTTTTTTTCTTTAGTCCCTTTTTTTTTTTCTTTTTTCTTTAGTCCCTGTTCATGGTGCCATTCTGTGGGGCATTTACCCACCACCCCCACAGTTCCCCAGAGTTTTCTTGAGTGCGATCAGCAGGAAATATTAGATAGAAGGATTTATAGCAGAGAATATCGTGGAGATAAACAGATAGAAAATAAAGGATAGCCTGGAGAGGGCCTGGAACCTATTCCAACGGGCCCCGACTGTCTCTGGCCCAGGGTTTTTATAGAGATGCCAAGGGGTGGAGCAAAAGACCTCCTCCCCCAGCACAGCCAAGTGCAGACCATCTCAGACACCTGCACTCAGGCCCGTGGTCCTGATCATCCTCTATTTGGACCTGCTGGGTAAAGCCACAAGGAACCCGAGAATGGGCTCCCACAGTAGTGGCCATCTGTGAGTGATGCAGGTCCAGTGTAAGAAGAGGAGGGCATGCCAATACAGCAGTCTGGACAGCTTCTCCTTGTGCACTGCTGCTGTCCCACCCAGCCTGAAGGCATTCTGGGGAGTCTGGATGTCATCGTCTCCAGTCGTCTTGTTTCCAGAGAAACAGAAGTTCTTGACTTCTAGGTAATTACTGAAATTTATGGACTAAGTATGTCTAGTCATGTTAGGTTTTGTAGAGCTTAGCATTACACTTTGCACACTAAGGAAGGGCAACACCTGGGGCCAGGACTGACTTCCTGGACTCTTTTCCTGCTTGTCCCAGTGGGGACTGTCCCAACTTGTTCTTTCTCTCCCAACCCACCTGTGTCCTTACCACATCCATTGCTGGAAAGGGCCTCACACCTAGCTCCTCGGAGGTCTTATCTTGTTGAGTTCCTTGTGGCTGCTATCATGTTTGCGGCTGTGTAGGCTGTGACAGGAGTTCCTGCAGGCATCTGAGAGAAGCAGGGAGCATCTTGTACTAGGACTGTTTCATGAGGTCTTATCCTCATTACTGATTCTGCAGCAGGAGGCCCACAAGAATATGTAGGGCATAGTACAACCTGTGTTGTCCACCTGCATATATGAGTGCAATGTGATTCTGTAGAAGGAGGGCTTTTGTGTGTGCACATGTGTGTGCAGATGCCTGTGGAGGCCAGAAGATAGTGTTGGATCCTGTAGCTTGAGTTTTTCTGCCTTGCCCACAGTCAGGACAAATCTTTGTCACCCGCCAGTCCCACAGCCGCTCAGACCCAACCAAGTAAACACAGAGACTTATATTGCTTACAAACTGTATGGCCGTGGCAGGCTTCTTGTTAACTGTACTTATAGCTTAAATTAGTCCATTTCCATAAATCTATACCTTGCCACGTGGCTGGTGGCTTCCCGGTGACTTCACATGCTGCTGGTCATGGCGGCATCTGGCAGTCAGTCCTTCTGCCTTCCTGTCCTTTTATTTCTCCTCTCTGTTAGTCCCGCCTATCCTTCCTGCCTAGCCACAGCCAATCAGGTTTTATTTATTGATCAATCAGAACAACTTGACATACAGACCATCCCCCAGCACAGCCAAGTGCAGACCATCTCAGACACCTGCACTCAGGCCCATGGTCCTAATCATCCTCTATGCGGACCTGCTGGGTAACGCCACAAAGAACCCAAGAAGGGCTCCCACAGGACATACAGAACATCCCACAGCAGGATCCCATGGATCTGGAGTTATAGGTGGTTGTGAGCCACCCACCATGGGTGCTGGGAACTGAACCCTGGTTTCTGCAAGAGCTTCAAGTGTTCTTAATAGCTGAGCCATCTTTCCAGACCTTTCTATAACTTCTTAAGTAGGTTTTGCTGAATGGGTGTAGTAATTCAGAACCAATGCAGCAGAAGGAGCAGAGCCCCAGCCAGCTGTTCAGTCCTCTACTAGCTGGATAACCTTGAACAAGTTGTTTCTTCCCACTTAGGAAATCAGGGAGAGTGAGCTGGGTTCCAGGGGCTGTCAGTAAGGAGAGAGAGAAAATAGATTCTAAGTGCTATGCAAATGCCCAGCAGATTGCAGCCTGACCCCCACCCCCACCCCACCCCCACCCCCGGCCACTTGGTTTGTTCTTGAAGTGGTCAGAAGAAAGTCTTATGAGTTACCAGCATTGAAGTTTAGAGTTTCACTTATGAGTTCAGAGTTTTGGAGATTAGTGAGTGGTCAGACAACCTGGTCCCCATTATGCACATTTCTGCAGGAACCATCTCAGAGGCTGCCCCCAAGAGACATGTTTATTTTGCCTTGTCCCAACCCAGCCTGCTGCTAATTGACACTTGTTTGTATTAATAACAGTTTAAAATATCTTAGGTCCTTTTGGAAGCTTTTGTGTGACACTGTTTTCAAGCCCCGGTATAGCTGCCTAGGCTGCTCACAGAATGTCTTCCATCAGCAGTGCTGAAGTTAGACTAGGCGTTGTAAGAGATGAACCCAGAGTTCTTGGGGTGCTGCTTCTCACAGGTTACTTAACTTTATGGCAAGAACGTTTAACATGAGTTAAACTAACATATGTGTGTGCCTGTCGAGGTCCGAGTGCTCGCCACTTTCTTATTTTCTTTGAGACAAGTCTCTTACTGGACCTAGAGTTCACTGATTCAGCTAGATTGGCAGGTGGTGGACTCCCAGGAACTGTCTTTGTCTCCTCACGGCTCTGGGAGTACACACACCATGATGCCTGTTTCTCATGTGGTGCTGGGGACTCATATTTAAGTTCTGGTATTTGCGTGGCAAGCACTTTACTGACGGAGCCATCCCACAGCTCCCTTATCAAGCTTTTAAATGCATGATGCATTATTGTTGCCAATATGCCGGTGCCTCACAGATCTCTTGAACTCATTCATCTTGTAGGCCAGCGTGCTCTCCATGTGCTCCAGAGCCACCTGTAAAACTAAAACTTTATT
This sequence comes from Peromyscus maniculatus bairdii, assembly GCF_049852395.1. Lineage (NCBI taxonomy): Eukaryota > Metazoa > Chordata > Mammalia > Rodentia > Cricetidae > Peromyscus > Peromyscus maniculatus. The sequence continues at coordinate 4,832,136 of NC_134859.1, read as the reverse complement.
CCTCTTGAATTCTTCCCCTTCTGTCTCCCTGCAGACATCGTCCCACCCTCTGCTTCTATGAGTTTGATGATTTTAGATGTTTCATAAAGAAGTGGAATCATGTAGTGCTTCTTTTCTTTTCTATACCCATTTCATTCTACAACATGTAGAATGGTGTCCTCAAAGTTCAGCCATTTTGCTATCTATTGCCAAATTTCCTTAGATTTTAAAGGCTGAATAATATGTGTATATACCCATTTTCTTTTTTTAATTCTGCATTTCTTATTGGCATATATTGATTATACATAACAGATTTCACTATGACATTTTCATACATGCATATAAACTGTTTTGTCATATTCACCCCTATTATACTCTCTTGTCCCATTTCACTCCTGATGATCTGCTTCCTTTTCCCAGCTTGCTCTGCTCTGCTTTCATTTCCTCTTTTATTTTCTCTAATAGCCAGGGAGGTTCAGTAGAGCTGTGTACAGGAGCACAGGCCCCTTCTCAGTGGCTACACCACTGAAGAAGATGTTCTCTCTTTCCTAGAATATCACTGCCAATAAGTCCTCATAGAGGACTGTGCCCTTCGGAGCTGGAGCCTCTCCTCCCAGCTACCATTAACTGTCTCTATGTCATCAGGGAGGGGCGGGGCTCAGGAGCCCCTCTGACTCCATGATAGATTGTTGGTGGGTCAGGTCTTATGCAAGTCATCACAGCAGTTATGAGCTCATGAGTGCAGTGACCATGTCACACTTGGGACGTGGTTTTCCATATCACACCACTCCATCCTCTAGCTCCTAACATTTTTCCTGCCTTCTCTGTGATGTTCCTTGAACTTTGAAAGGGATGATGTAAATGTCCCATTATGACCAAGCATTCAGTAATCATTTATTTATACCCATTTTCTTTATTAATTCATCTGCTAGTGTGCAGACTGCTAAAGGACATTTTTACCAATTGTAGATTTGCATGCAGCTGTAAGAAGTAATTCGGAGAGATTGTGCCTTCAGAACTACAGTACCTGACCACAAGCAGGACACAACAGACAAGTCCTGGTTTGCAGCTTAAGCAAAAGCACAGAACAGATGGTTACTGGCCACCTCTGAGATGAGCCCTCTGTTAGATGGATCTCAGGGGGTCTACCCTTTCTCCCCATGGCCTCCTCTTGGGGCAGAGGCCCAGCCTCCACTGTGAGAGACACACCCACTTGTATTGTGGTTGTATGAGTGGCTGAACTAAAAGAGCTGGCACAGAGAGTCTGGCTTCTCTGTGGGTGTGAGATCAAAGCCCCACCCCCTGATGCCTGCAGTTGGAGATCCTGCAACAGTTGAGAAGATGACAGTCATCCGAGACTTGTTTATCATAGTCCTGTGTGCGTGCCCCTCCTTCCCCGTGAATGAGGACAGTCTCCTGTTGTTTCCTGCCTGGCTCGGATGTGGTTGATTAGACTTGTTTTAAGTTTCTTGGTCTTTTTTACCCTACTTTCTTCTTCCTGTAATTTGTAGATACGTTACTGGTATTGCTTCATTTTTACCAGCAGACCTTGCACAAACCCAAACCAAAATTGGAGAGAAATAGAGGGGAGACAGAATTATTCTGAAGGCTATAATTTAGGGTTAAATTTAACAGACATCAGCATAGGCATATGAATGTCTAATTGACATTCCTGTATATGACCATCATATGGCTCCTGCTGAGGACTAGATCTCTCTGGGATGCTGATGCAGAGCATGCGGTTCCTCTTAGAGGACACATGCTGTCTTAGTTACTTTTGTGTTCCTGTGAAGAGGTAGCACGGCCAAGACAACTTATAAAAGAAAATGTTTAATTGGGGCTTGCTTACAGTTTCAGGTTAGTCCATGAACACTATGGCGGGGAGGAAGGTGGCAGGCAGGCAGGCAGGTCACTAGAGCAGGAGCTGAGAGCTTACATTTTTATCTGCAAGTTGGAGGCAGAGAGAATGAGACAGGGCCTCGTGTGGACTTTGAAACCCAAAGCCCACCCTCAGTGACACACCTTCTCCAGTAAGGCCACACACCTCCTAATCCTTCCTAAATTGTTCCCCAACTGGGAACTAAACATTCACATACATGAGCCTATGAGGGCCATTCTCATTCAAACCACTGCATATGCCCAAGAACTTCGCCTCCTCCAATGTTTGCAAAGTGAATATGGGTTGGAATTGGGGATATGCTTCATGATCTGTAGGTGCTCCCTGCCACCCAAAGACAGAGTTACTATGTAGTCCAGGCTGACCTTTAACTTACTGTGTAGCACAAGCTGGTTGGTCTTGGATTCATCATCTTTCTAATTTAACCTCGAGTGCTGGAATTACACATGTGTACCCCCCCATGCCCTGCAGAGTACTTTTTTTTTTTTTTTTTTTTTTTTTTGAGACAGGATTTCTCTGTGTAGCTTTAGAGCCTGTCCTGAAACTCCCTGTAGACCAGGCTGGCCTTGAACTCACAGAGATCCGCCTGCCCCTGTCTCCTAAGTGCTTGGATTAAAGCCTTGCCCCGCCGCAGCCACCACCACCTGGTGCTGCAGAGTACTTTAAGAAAGATCTTTTTCCATCTTTTTTCAATGGCACAGCTTCCTTAGTCTTTGCATTCCTTATGCATGCACCCCATGACCTCACTGGCTTTCCACCCTTGTGAGCACAGAGAGGCCTGTGCCCTCGTATGGCTTGCTAGATAGCTTCAAGGGTACTCGGTGCAGGAATAAACGAGGCAGTGGCTGCAGAGGTAGCAGAGTCACAAGGGCTCTTATGGCTTCCTTGTGAAGACTGTCAGAGCAGGGAATCACTTTTGAGTCCACCCTGTGAGGTTTGGAAGAGCCTCAGCACGAGCTGTTTCTTGTGCTAGTCGCATGCTACATGCAGAGGTAGCCAAGGGCTCTGGGACAGAACAGCAGTCCTAGGTTTCTCGGCTTGAGTTAGTCTGCATCTCCAGGCCTCGGTCTCATTGCCTGTACAAGTAGAGTTACAAGCATGGCTTTGTAGTGAGGATTCCTTGCTGTGAGCAGTGTTTGTTCTTAAGTCTAGCACCAGTTACTGCGAGCATGGTAGACGAGGCTGTTCAATAACCTCACCCCTTCTTCGGGATCTACCTCCATGGGCTGGCACTCTGTCGTCCATACTGGAGCATTTTCAGCAGGTACCTGGGGAAGCACTTCAGAACCAGGCAAAGGCGGGATAGGGAGAAGCATCAATAGTGACAACAGTAACAGAGGCCACCAAGACTAGAGTAAACACTGGTGACAGTGAGCTAAGCCCTCAATGTTCCCTCTGAGCTCTCCAACTTAGCCACCAGGTTTCACCTCTAGATGGCGCAAATATTTTACACTAATGTATGTGCCAGGACTGGCTAGCTGTGAGTTGAGAACTTGAGCTAAGAGACATTCCCTGGTCTGCACTGAGCCATTGGCGACCTCTTCCATGTGATATCTCACGTAAGAGACCAGAGCAGGGACAGACCCCCAAGACACTGACTGCTTCTGCTGTGTATGTGCTGCGCCTTGGCTGGGTTTTATTACCCGAGTGGCCTCTCTGTGGGTGCTTACAGTTTTTAACAAGACTTTGAGTTACTGTAATATGGGTCAGTGGGTCATTCTAGGCACTGGAGACACACCAGTGAGTAAATCCAGGACCCTGCCTCCTAGGAAGAGAGAGAAACAGTGCCATCTGTAGCAGCCATCACAGCAAGCAAAAAGAAGGCTCCAGGAAAGCAGCAGCCAAGGAGACAGGATAAGTCACAGTAGGGTGTTCCTAGCTGGCCCTTCAGTGGTAGGAAGGTGACCTGTGAACCTAGACTTGAAGGATAGGAGAGAGGGAACCATGGAGGTACCTGGAGGAAGAACACCTTGGTCAAAATGAATAGCCGGTGTAAAGGCCCCAAGACATGATATATCTGGAGTTGGAAGAACAGTGAGTGGTGTGGCAAGATGTATTAAGTGGAGATGAGGTTGGTGAGGGCATGTGGCACCTGTGGGCCACTAGAGGACTCAGAAGCTGGTGCAAAGCGACCTGGGGCCCTTTCTCTATCAGAATGTTCCCAGTGCTTGACGTGGTTTCTTCGAGGAAGTGACTTGAGATAACAGCTCCCAGGGAAGGAATCAGACACCACCTGTAACAAGGCACAGACATCTTATTTGTCAGTGCCAGAGTCCTTGAACAAAGAAACCCCTGAGCTCTGGCTTGGTGTCTTACCTTCTAGGGGATTGGGGGACAACCACTGGGTGAGAGGGGCCCTGCTTCCTTCCTAGAGACACATGCCCCTCTGGGCACTCTACAGACCTGGTGCTTGTTTGTAGAGGGCCATCAGTTCCTCTTCATGCCTGAGGGGAGTGCAGCTCTCCTAATTGGGGATTGAACCAGTTTCTAGAACATTCTGATGCCACATGGTCAGCAGATGCTAACTGACTTGAGATTATTGTTGCTGACCACCTGCTGGGCTCTCAACACCTCATCCTGGAATGCCTTCCTTGTAGCCTGCAAACAAATTTTGAAGATTTGTTCTTTATGGTCCAGGGAATGATCTACAATGCCTTGATTTCAGCTTTGGATGTGAGAATTTGTTAAATATATACCAAACAGAATTAAAAGAATCAATAGCAAGTAGTAGATAGAGAAGCATCAGATAGATGGCAAAACATCATCTAGTCAGGGACTTACAACATCCAGCAGAGACCATTGGAGTAGCCTAGTTGTGAGAGCAAACAAAAGCAACATCAAGTTGAGGACTTAAAACATCCAGTAGAAATAGACTGGGGAAGCCTCAGTGAGGTAGCCAGCAGGAGTTTTCCTAGGTGGAGCAGAGCATCCCCTCAGGTGAGGCTTCCGAGTAAAAGAAAAATAGTAGCAGATAGTTATGAACATCATCAAATTGAGTACATACAGTCATCCAGCAGAAGTGACTTGGGAAGCTTGCTGAAACAGACTAGAATTCCCAGTTCAGACTTTGGGGCAGAGGGGAGCATTCTCTTCATGAATGAGTCCCAGCTTCCCATTCCTTTTGTAGGCACTTTTATGTCATGGGATAAACAACAGTAACTGTGGTTAGAAATAGTTGGCTTTTTAGCTGTTCTCAAGGGCACAGTATTCTTACTCTTGGGCTCTTTTATTGTCCCTCCCTGTCCCTGATAGAGAGACCAGGGGCCTTAGAGAACACTTGAAATAAGTGTACTGGGACAGGAGAGCCCTCCTTGTTCCCAGAGCTGGCTTTCAGCAAACTTAAACAGCACATAGCAACTCACCAACATGATGTAGAAGACAGAGGTCACATTAAACAGCTGCATTTGCTGAGACTCATGTTGCAGGCCTGCAGTCCCACTTCTTCTAGATGCTTTGAAGCAGGAGGATTAAGAGTTCAAGGCCTGCCAGGCTGCAAAGTAAGACCCTGTGTCAAAATAAAAGGTAAAAAGAGGACTGAGAATATAGGTCGATGCTAAGAAGAACTTTACTCATTCAAACTGAGTGCCTGAGTAGTTGTAACTGAATTAATGTCTTGGGGTATCCCTTCTGCAAGGAGGGCCCAGATGCATGCCTAGTCTTACTTTGAGCATTTACTGAGCACTTACACAGTATAGGCTGCTGCTGTGCTGGCCACAGGGAACCCAGAATGAATGAGAGTCCCCATTTAGACTCTCTGGGATGAGGGACAGACAGCAAATGAGCATACACTTGTAGATGTAAGACCTGGCTCTCAAGGACTGGAGATAGTTTCAGGAAGAGACTTAGGGAAGTCCTCCCAGAGGAGGTAGCCTCGGGCTTACAAACTTAGGTCAGGGAGCTGAGTCTTCTAGGAGCTGGTGGGCGAGGGAGCTAAGTCAAACACTGGGATAGAAGAGAGGCTAGTCTGTAGGGCTGGCAGAGGGGCCACTTTTGACTTCATAAAAGGCATGGCACTTCTGACTCATACTTCCCTCCTGGGGAGCAAAGTAGTGCTATGTCCCAGTTTCCCCACAAGGAAGTCCAGGGTTATAGAGGTTGAATGTTTGTCCCTTTGGGACTGCTAGTGTTGAGCTTGAACCTGGGCAATGTCCAACCAGGCCTTTTCATATGCTGTGATGGTCATGTCCAGTTGGATGAGATGGAAGAACACAGTGCCCTAGGCTGACAGAAGTAACAGGCAGCACTGCCCAGGAGTTGATGATGCTTTCTTAGAGAGCAAGAGTAAAAACACTCTTCCTAAAGAAATGCCAGTTAACCACTTAGCATGCCGTTCTTTAATGAGGGGATGTGGGATATTTTCTTGGATTGATTGAAGAGGCTGGTTTGAAATTCATTACTCTCACAGGCATTTATTTGCTCTTGTTTGAATGCAAGACACGGTGCCAGGCACGGCAGTAGAGCTAGGCTCGGAATGGGAGGAAGATGAGAGAGCAAGAGATGAGGCTGGTCCCCTGTAGTTCTGATCACAGGTCCTAGGCTACTTCCCAGGAAGCATTGTCTGATATTATCTGTTGCCTATCTAAGCATGGAGCCTGGAGTCCCTGAGCTCTGCAAGTCTGTTCTGATTCCAGGTGAGTGCTGCATCCCTGCTCTTAGTGGACATAGCCCCCAATAAATTCTCCAGCCTTTTCAAATCATCTCCCTGATGTAGCTGCAGTCACACATTCTGGATGCATGATAGGGCTTGGGTTCAGCCCTCCTGTCCTTCAACCCCTCAGCATGGAACATGTTTGTGCTGTTTGATGTCTGCTTGCTAGTCACCTTCTTCTGGAATGAGAATAGTCTTGCCACGGCCAGTAGCTGTGGTACCTTTGGTTACAGTTGGTGTAAACCTAGACCACTGTGGCCTCTGTGAGTTTTAGTCTCTGTATATATTAGATTCAAATGCAAAATGAGGACTAGAGTGTTGTTAGCTCAGTGGTCAAGCATTTGCCTGGCATGTATGAGGCCCAGAGTTCCATCCCCAGCTCTACAAAAATAATCAATCAATCAATCAATCAATCAATCAATCACAAGCTTTTGTTCTACATAGTACTTGCTTTTCCTGTTAACCAGATGTGCACTTGACTTAAGCTGTTTATTGGCTTATAGACCAGGTCTCTCCAAGTAGCCTAGGCTGACCTTGACTCACAGTCCTCCTGCCTCAGCCTCCCATGTGCTGAGATTATAGGTATGTACCCCACACCCATATCATGGCTTAGTCTCCTTCAGTGCTTCTGAAGGCTGGCCTTTTGGGTAGTGTAGCAAGTGCTATGGAAAGGAGTGGAGGTCTGCTGGGGCCTGGTGCCAGGCTTTCTGGATTCGTTCTTCCTGTTAGAGTGTGAGGTGACTGAAGGCAAGTGTGCAAAGTACTCAGAACAGTGTGGAGCTCAACCAAGTACTCACTAGTATTAGGGGAGAGGCACTCCCTGGAAAGAGTGACAGAAGATGTGGCTGCCTCTTGTACTTCTCAGCAGTCCTCAAGGGAGAAGCTGATGTGGTGGCCGTGGTGGATGTGGAAACTGAGGCCCGCAGAGGGCATAGTTACAAGCAGTAGCCAGGAGTTGGCACTTACCAGGGAGATGGACCTGAACATGTGTTTCCCTCCTGGCTTTGCATTCTAGGACCTGTCAGTCCCAGCCCAAAGTGGGGGTCGTGCAGGTCAGTCAGCAGCTCAGGAAGTGCATTACCCAATGGGCCAGCTCACTAACCTGGACCTCACTCTTTAGCATCTATATCCACTGTTCTCAACCTGTGGTCATGACCCATTGAGGGAGGTCAAACAACCCTTTCACAGGGTCACACATCAGATATCTGATATTTACATTATCAGATATTTACATTATCATTTTAATATCAGATATTTACATTACAATTCATAACAGTAACAAGATTACAGTTAGGAAATAGCAAGAATAATTTTATGGTTGGGGATCACCACAACATGAGGGACTGTACTAAAGGGTCTCAGACTTAGGAAGGTTGAGAACCACTGATCTACATGGATTCCCACTCCAGCAATGGGGCTGACCAGAGTTCCATAACTCTTCCTCATCCATGGACCTTTAGATGTTTCTAGCAATTGCTAGATGGCTGCATCTGTAAAGGCTTGAAATTTCCCCACTCCCTGCCCCCACCCTCAATACTTAGCTATCCAGAGAAGTAGATTCCCTTGGAAAATTCTCAAATTCATGATTGTTTTTCTTTTTAAAGACAAGATCCACTCCGGGTGGTGGTGGCGCACGCCTTTAATCCCAGCACTCGGGAGGCAGAGCCAGGTGGATCTCTGTGAGTTTGAGGCCAGCCTGGGCTACCAAGTGAGTCCCAGGAAAGGCGCAAAGCTACACAGAGAAACCCTGTCTCGAAAAACAAAAAAAAAAAAAAAAAAAAAGACAAGATTCAGTCGGCCCGGAACTCACTATATAGACTACCGCTAACTAACTAACTCATAGAGATCTGTCTACCTCTGCCTTCTGAATATTGAGATTAAAGGCATGCACCATTACACCCATCTGAATTCATACTTTAAAAAAACAAGAGCTTTTTTTTCCCTTTGAGAATGTCACACAGTGATTTTGATCATAGTGAGCCCTACTCCTCCCCTTGAGTAATTCTGGCAGTTGATTTTTCTCTTTATGTTTTTCTTTTGAGACTGGGAAGGCAAGGGTGGTTGTTGTGCTGCATGTGTATTGTTTGTTACTCTCTGCAGAAACTTCTCTCTGTCTGCCTTCCTTCCTCTCTTTCTTTCTGCTACTGCCTTCTCCTGCCCCACCTAATCCCCTAGCTCCAGAGTGGGGGGGTCCAGCCAAGAGTACTCACTCAGGCATGCTGGGCAAGGGTTCTACCACTGAACTGTAGGCCCAAATCTGAAGGAACTTTCTACCCATGATTTCATTTGATTCTAGAAGGCCAGAATTCCTCTGCATGAGTTTTAGACAAAGAGATGAGGCAGTTGTGTGGCTTCTGGCACCCCCAGGGCCTTTATGTTACTTTCCTCTACTCTTGCCAGTTGTTCTGAACGTTAGAGCCCTTAGAGCTTAGGGAAGACTTGCCACAGCCACCTGTGGGGACCTCTGTCCTTAGCTTGAAGCATACAGCTGTTGGTTGTGTGCTTTGGCCTCAGTGTCTGTGTCTGATAGCCGTCGCCCTGTGTGGCGTGCTCTAATACTCACTGCAAGCAGATGGTGATGGGTGGAAGCAAGCCACTTCATCTTGAGATCATCTCCAGGAGAGTGCAGCCCAGGGCTGCACTTGATCACCCAGCATCTTGCTTGAGCTCTGATGGATGCTGTCTGTCAAGCAGTGCATGCTCAGAATGCCCATTTTCCAACTCTGCAATATATTAACTGGGTTTCCTGGATAGTAGAATCATGCTTCAATTTATCTGTCATTTTTGTGGTTGAATAATCCAAAATGGGCAAATAAAAATGAATGTTTGTATTTGGATTCTAATTTAGCTCTCAAATGGGTTTTATTTTGGACATTATTGAAATTAATCTGTTTTCCTTGAGCACATTCCACTTATTGGCAAGGTACAGTTTCCCTCCCCCTCCAGAATGTACTTAGTGGCTCTTGGGGCAAATTCATAAGATAGATAATCCATGCCAAGATAATGGAAAAGTTTATTCTAAAACTTGTTTTAGATGACAGATTGATGTCTGAACATTCAGAGCCTGGAAAGATAACACTTCAATCAAAATCCTGACCCAGACAAATCTATTTCCTTTTGTCTTTGCTCCTTTTTAGATGAGTGTATTTGCATGGATATACTACTTTTTTTTCCTCCTGAGATGGAATCTTGTTCTACTCAGGCTGGCCTTAAGCTCCTGAGTTCAAGTGATTTTCCCGCCTCAGTCTCCTGAGGTGTGCACCCCATGTGCACATGCCCTACCCACCCTGCCCCCTTTCTGAGAAAGCGTCTTTTGTGTAGACCAGGCTGGCCTTGAACTTGCATTGTAGCTGAGAATAGCTTGAGCTTCTGGTCCTCCTGCCTCCATCTCTCAAGTGCTGGCACTACTACATGTGCCACCATCTCCAGTTTGTACATACACATTTTAAAGTACTCTAAACGTGAAACTGCAGTGGCTTCTGGGGAAGGTACTGCCATTTGAAGAAGCACTTGGGCTTCCAAGCTGACGGAGTCTCTGCAGTTCCAGAACTAGGTAAGAGTAATTGAACAAATTCAACCCTTCCAAGCCTTGATCTTCCTCACCTGTAAAATAAACCCGTAATTTCTGTATACCATAGTTATAAAGACAGAGAGATGGGAGTATGGGACATGAACACTGGTGGCAGGGGCCTTTCTCATTTCTCTGAGGCCTCTGCCTTTCTCTGCCTAGAGAAAACATTTTCCTTTGGAGCGGGTCTGACTTTGGCTCATTGCTGACACTTAGCAAGTTCCCTTACACAGAGAGCTGGCACATGACCAGTTTGCTTTTGTAATAGCAAGGCATGCTGCTATCCTCCTTCCTTAGACATGTAGCATTTTACTCACTACAAATAAAAGTCAATAAACTGGCCACAGTGATACAAGCCTGTAATCCTATTGTTTGGGAAGTAGAGGTAGAAAGATCGGGAGTTCAAGGTTATTGTCTACTACATAGCATGTCTGGGGCCACTTGACACCTGTCTCAAACCTCCCCCTCTAAAAAATGGTACTAACAATGCCAGTTTGTTGTCACTGTGATAGCAGCTATGCAGGTAGTGTGTAGACCTGAGGCTCTGCCGCCTCCTGGCTTGGTGACCTTGGGAAGATCGTTCAGTATTCCCAAACTGCTTCCTCATCTAAAAAGTGAGGACAGCAGTGCAGCCTCACGGGGTTGCTGGTGACTTTGAGTGAGATGATACAGTCTGAGCTCAAAACAGGTGGTACAATCAGAGCATACTGGAATTTTTGCTGTGTGGACAATTGATGCTGGTGTGGCAAAAGGCAGCATTTCTTGTGCACATGTGTACATGTACATTCTGAAATGTGATACTAAGGAGGGGACCTAGGGCCTCACACATACCAGGCAAGCACTCTACCACTGAGCTATATTCTAGGCCTTCCTTTTTCTTGAGATAGGGTCTCACTGAGTTGCTTAGCTTGTTCTGGAACTCACTCTGTAGCCCAAGCAGTCCTTGAACTTGAGATCATCCTATCTCAATCTCTTAAGCAGCCTGGATTATAGGCTTTCACCACCAGGCCTAGAATAGCAAGTCATAAATGGTAGCTGATGTTTTAGCCACTTCATAGTGAAGGAGAGTGTTGGTAAAAGTCCTGCCACCAACTCAGGAGTAGTGTTAGTTGTTTTGGAAGTAACTTGCTAAGGCAGGACCTCTGGCAGTTGTGAACATCCATTGAGATTGTAGCATCCCAGTTTATTCATTGCCTTTCTTGGACTCACCCAGGCCAAGCCCAGCATCCGGTGCTTCATTAAGCCCACTGAGACACTCGAGCGGTCCCTTGAGATGAACAAGCACAAGGGCAAGAAGCGGATGCAAAAGAGACCCAACTACAAAAACGTTGGGGAGGAGGAGGACGAGGAGAGAGGGCCCGCTGAAGATGCCCAGGAAGACGCTGAGAAGGCTAAAGGTACAGAGGGTGGTTCAAAAAGCATGAAGACAAGTGGGGAGCGTGAAGGTGAGTGTACCCGGGAATGGCCCTTTCACCCACGCCAAACCCTGCAGTCAGCAAGGCTTCTATGTCCTCTGTCTTCCTCCTGCTCTTTGTGTGTTCCCTGGGTGCTCTGCTCATTCAGCACCCACCAGTGCACCTCATTCTGTCTGGACAGCCCAACCATTCAGAGGCAGCTGTGGACTGTGTCACAGCAGACCTAGTGCAAGTCCTACCCCATGTGACCTGGAGCAAGGTTTCCTACATGTAAAAAGATAGTCACACATCATGGTCACTTTATAGTGCATTACCAGAGTTAAATCACACAGTGCATTTGGCCACCTCAGAACAGTACCAGACCCTTAGGAAATGTTCTAGAGGTGTTTGATGTTGCTGCTGCTGTTGTTACTGTTGCCATCTTCATTCACTATTATGACTGCTGTTCTTACTCCTGCTAACTTGGGAGTATGATTTGTGTCCAGTGCACTATGGGAAGGGAAGGGAGCCCAGGTTTTGTAAGATGATATGTCTTTCATTGCTGATGGATCATTGGAGTCACATGGTTAAATACAGCCTCCATATTCTCCAATCAGATTTTACAAGTCCCATCTGTTCAGAGTGAGGTACAACTGTGTGGTGTATATACCCTCGGTGAGCAGAAACCTGCCTTCTACTCTTGCCCTGGCAGGATTGATCCACCTTCCTCTCTTCTCCTCTCTTGTGTAGATGCTAAAACCCTCTGGAGCTGGAGAACATTTGGTCTGGGATTCAAAATACTTGAAATAGCATGTTGTTTTTATCTGGACTAGGCTCACGGCCTCTTAGATGGAGCCTCCAGCCAGAGCCCTTGGGAGTTGGTGTTAAGGGACTGCTTGGTGGTGGTGGAGTCCGAGTTCTGCTGGCTGGAGGGAAGATCCCACACCTCCTGGGACAAAAGCAACCTCTATGGAGCATCCCAGCTGAGAGCTATGAGATTGGGGGAACATTGTGCTGACGAGCCTTATGGACCCTGGGGCTAGGAGTGGTGACTCTAAGCCTCCCAGTCCTAACCTAAGTGGCTGACACAGTCACGCAGAGCTTTGCACCAACCACTGACTAGGGTAGTGGTTGTCAACCTTCCTAATGCTGTGACCCTTCAATACAGTCCCTCATGTTGTGTGACCCCCAACCATAAAATTACTTTCATTGCCTCTTTATAACTGTAATTTTGCTACTGTTATGAATGTAATGTAAACATCTGATATGCATGGTTTTCTGATATGCAACCCCTGTGAAAAGGTCATTCAAATCCCCAGAAGATCGTGACCCACAGGTTGAGAACTGCTGGACTAGAGGCTTGTTTGCTTTTGAGAACTGTGTGCTAGTCTACAGCTAATGTGTACCCTGTCATCCCTGTTGACTCCCATAATGAATATCATGGCAACTGTCAGTGAATGCCATAATCATATGTCAGTGAGTCTTACCAAAATGTTCCCTGGTGGCCCAGACTTCCTAAGGCCAAGGGCTCTGGCTGCTTTTATTTATGTACATTGTGCTTTTGGGTTTACTTGGCACCTTTGGTTCCTGGAACCCTTTCCTGTAAGTATCACTTTGGTGGGGAGGTTGAGGAACAAACACAAGGTAAGTCATACTCACTTGAACTTGCTTATTTTAGGTTATGTTAGGGATTTCACTAGCTGGGAAGAAAGTTATCAGCTCACACCGCAGGTCTAGCCAAGGTGCAGTGGCATAGAGCAGGATGGGTACATGGATATCTGTATCTTGTTTGCACACTGTGTTCTTGTCAGTTTCATCTTGGAAAGATACTCCTGCTTTTGTTGCAGGCCTTTTAAGGGATGTTCTTCAGTCAGCCGTGGCTGTGACCAGCAGTGGTATGGATAGGTCAGGTTTGGCCCCAGACCCTAATATAATTGTCAGCCAGATGACCCAGTCCCGATTGAAGCTGCTACATCCTTTAGGCTGCTGGGCTTAGAGTGTGGGTCTGGCGCTGAGTCCTGCCTCTGCACAGGGGAAGACACTGTTATCAGCCACTAGGGTTTCCCAGGCTACCCAGCCAGATTGTGCCAAACAGGGCCCCAGGGTTTCCCCAGAGGCCAGCCGAAGCAGCTGACACAGACTTCATAGCTCAGCCAAGCGTGGCTTCTCGTGACCCTCCTGGCCATTTTGCTGCCCTTGTAATTTCTCAAACATACTAAATCATTCGAAAACATGATGGGCTGTCATTTCCCACTCAGTTCACCATAAATATATAAAGTGTCCACAGGCCTGGCCAGTGTACTGACATTCTGAAGCTTTCTAAAGGATATATCTGATATTTTAGTCTCAGGTTTGAAGGTGCTGCTAAGGAATGTTTACCCTTATTCTGCATCTATGTTTAGACAAAAACTACAGCTGTTAAAATCCTGTCACTTGGAAAGGTGTCAGTTTCCTTCATTCTTACTGCAAACGGGATGTTCATTCATATAGATTATGCAGGGACCCCTCGCCAGGCCTGGATCATGTGTCTGCAGTGCTCTTTCCTAAGCTCAGAGTGTGTGTATCAGCAGTAGGGATGAGAGTGTTGGGCGCTGTGTCCCCGCTGCTCCTCTTCTCCCTTGTGTGCTGAGGTGGCTGGGGCACTTGCTTCTTCCTCGTGTTCTTCCTCCTTTCATCGGGCCTGCATCTAGGAGGTGATTAGCAGTAGGGTTGTGGCAGACACAGGTGTTGGCACTCACCCCCCCCCCCCCCCCCCCCCCCCCCCCCCCCCGTGTCTGGTGCCCCTCTTGAATTCTCTGTATAGAAGGTAGGGTAAAGCAGAAGAGTAAAAAGGGGCATCTTACGAGTCACAGTTTGCCACAGCTTAATTTGAATGTGGCATCAATGGGTTTTTTATAACGTGGCACCCAGAATTCACACTTCCTCTGCACTTAAACCCAGACAGTGAAGGTGTGTGAAATGAATGTGTATCTCTACCCATCCTCCTCCATTCCCAGTGTACAAAGACATTTGCCATCCCTTGGTTCTTGAGTCCTGAGTGACTTGTTCCGAGGCCATGAGATCATCAGCACCTCCTTTCAATTTCTGCAGAAATGGACGGTTAAAGAAAGACAAAGGATGATGGCATCATCCCTTACTTAGCTGGAGAAGCTGTGCCCAAGAAGTCAGACAGCCCCGGCACATGCTTGTCTCTTAGCTGGCCCTTCAGCTGGACGGGACAGCCACCTGCTTTTGGACTTGCTTAGAGCAGTATCTTAATAATGAGAGCTGCCAGAGAGATGGTCTCCCTCCACCTCCTCCTGGGAACAGCAGGTGGTGCTGCTGTTTGCCCCTGGGACGAATAAGGATTGGCTGGCTAGCCCGACCTTTCCAGCTCTCTTCCCCAAATCTCACAAGGGCCTGCAGTGAGGGCAGAAGGCAGCACTGATGGCACCTGCCTAGTCAGTTGGGGTTGGGGGTCCCTGGGGCTTTGATCCTCAGCTTTGCCCTTTTTCGAGATCTCTTCTGGAATGAAATGGAACCTAACCTCATTCTTGACTTGTCTTTGAGATATTCAAGTCTGAGTCCCAGTCCTGCCCTTGAGCAGCATGGTAATTTTGGGTAAGTTGACACTCGACTACACATGTCCACCTGTGGAGGGCCTTCCTGATGCTCAGCCTAAGGCTGTTACAGTGAGAATTCCCATGCTGCAGCATTCTGCTGCTCACACAGTAGCAGCCCAGGTTAAGATGGAGGGCAGAAGCGTAGAGGACAGACTGGGTACACTCTGGGCCTGCACCTTCCACAGTTTCTCCAGGCCTTCCTTCTTTCCTTCCTTCCTCTGTTCCTTGTATATATGTTTGTGTATATGTCTCTGCATGCAGACCACAGCACACATGTTGAGGTCAGAGGACAACTTGGGTGTCTCTCCTCACCTTCCACCTTGTGAGACAGGCTTTTGTGTTTTGCCACTGTGTACACCAGACAAGCTGGCTGGCTAGAGAGTCTCCTGTCTCTGCCTCTTATGGCATGATGAGAGCATAGGCATTATAGACACAAGCTACTGAGTCTGGCTTTACATGCACTTGAAGTGTGCGAGTCAGCAGTGTTAAGAGTGCCTGCCTTATGTATCTCCAGTATTCTTTGCATCCTGCAAAACTGAGGGATTTGAACTTGGGTCCTTATACTTGCATGACAATTGTGAGTATGGGGGCTAATGGGAGAGAAAGGGACTTGGTGGGCCCAGGTTTTGTAGTGGAGAGAGTCTGCTTGTACTTTTCATGCAGACTTAACAGAAGAGTGGAGAGCTGTTAGGGCAAACCCTCTGAAAACCCGCAAGACCACTCTGCTGAGAGGTATGAACAAGCAACAAGCAAAGGAGGGGTACACACTCCTACCTGCTCCTGCCATTGCCCTGGCCAAGTTCACCTTGAAACACTGCTCCAGAGTCAGCCAATCACAGCCCTCTCTGGTTACCTAGGTAACCAGGAGCATGTCTTTCCCCTTCCCTTGACCTTCTTGTGAAGACCTCCCTCCCTCGCCCCCCCCCCCCCCCATTGTCTGTCTTTCCGTGGTTTCTGGAATAGAGAATCCAGATTGAAGAAATACTTGGATTGTGAAGTCAAAGACTACTGTGATATGCTGCCTGCCGTTTCCCCGAAAAGCACTTCCTCTACCAAATATTAATCAGATTGGGGTGTACATCATCCTAGGCGAGTCAGGGAAATACTGCTATTACTTGAAAAATCCGCATGTCAGAGGCTGGGGGAGCTCCAGGATGTGGCCAGAGTTGTCATATCAAGAAATCAGTGTTTTGTGTCCTGACCTTCACAGCTCTCCCAGTACTGCCGTCACTTGCATGGTACTTGGGAGATAAAGATGTCCTTGCCTGTTGTGGTTCCTTTCTGTCTATCTTTTCTCTTTCTACTTCCTCCTCCACTTTCTTCTCTTCCTCTTCTTCTTTTGTTTCTTTTTTATTGTGATAAAATAGTGGAAATTGAAACTTACTATCTCCACCTCTTTGAAATGTACAAGTCAGCAGTGCTAAGGGGGCCCCATGTTGTATATCCATCACTGTCATCTCCAGAACTCTTTGCTTTCTGCAAAACTGAGACTCCACCCCATTAAACAGCTCCCTCTTCTCCCTGCCTCCCACCCATGGCAACCACTCTTCTGTTGCCTGTCTTCATGGGCTTGACTGCTCTCCTGTAAGGAGCCATAGTGGAACCCTATAGGGGTTGAGGACATAGCCCAATTGGTAACAGGCTTGCTGAGAGCTTAACCTCCAGAAACCCTGCGTTTTATTTTATTTTATTTATTTTTGAAAATGGCACTCTTGTAACTCCAGCATGAGGGAGGCAGAGACAGGCTGGCTCACTGGCCAGTCAGCCCAGCATACCAAAAAAAAAAAAAAAAAAGGACAGCTCAATGGTGGCTCACACCTTTAAACCCAGTACTCAGGAGGCAGAGACAGGCAGATCTCTGTGAGTTTGAGGCCAGCCTGGTCTACAGAGCAGTTTCCAGGACAGCCAGGGATACACCGAGAAACCCTGCCTGTCTGAAAAAAACAAACAAACATAAATAGTACACTGGTGCTCTTACCATTCAAACAGTCTAGACATATACAAACTAGAAAAATTTGAACTACCTTTTCAAAGTATGGGAGGATTTCATCATCAAATAAAAGTAATAAATACCTGAAATGAAAAGATAAATATAAAATAAACAATGACTATGGATTCAGCGGAGCTATCTGACAGAGCCACATTAGAAAGTGGGAAGGAGACTGTCCAACCCTGCTCAAGCCTGTTTAGTCAGGATACTGGCTGTGTGCTCAACTGGGTGCTGGGTGCTGCTGGGGATAGAGTTTGGTGCTATAGACAGGGCAGAAAAGTCACTGCCGGGCTCGTGTGTGCTGGGTTTGTCAGAGCTGCGATAGACTCGTGCGTGGTTACTGCTTCCCTGACTGGAGCAGAGCTGAAAGAAAGACGCACACACCTGTTCCTGAGGAAGAGCAGCAGGAGCAAGTCACTCCGCTTCCCAGTCCGTGGAAGAGCTTTTATGTAAAGGTTAAATTTATTTCAGAAATCATTGTGTAAAACAATCAGACATGAAGAAAGCTTTTAGAATGAGCTTCTAAAATAAATAATTTAAAGTTTTTTTTAATAGGAGGACAATAGCATTACTATAATAGTGCTAAATCTTCCTGTTCTAAAATTAACTCTCTCAAGATTGTTACTGATACATCTTTGCTTTTAAATTTTATTTTTATTTTTTATGTGTATGTCTGTGTGTCTCTGTGAGGGGTTGTACTGAGGAGTACAGGTGTCCATGGAAGTGAGTAGAGGGTGTCTGATCCCCTGGAGCTGGAGTTATAGGCGTTTGTGAGCCCCTCCATGTCAGTGCTGGAAACTGATCTCAGGTCCTCTATACAAGCAGTATGACCTTTAAACTTATGAGCCAATTCTGTGCCGTTTTCTTTTTAAAGAACAAGTTGAGGATTTTTTTTTTCCAAAATGCTTTGGATGACCAGCTTTTCATATTTTGAAATAAATATTCCAAATACTGAAAATAATGAGTTGTTCTCTTGGGGATGGAACCCAAATATAAATTTTAAATTCACTTGTTTTTCATATATTCCTCATACACAGAGCCTGAAGATTTTTTTCAGCTTTCTGTATTTATTTGAGTAGAGGGTGGGTGTGGGTGGTGTATGCAGGTGCATGTACCACACAGTATGTATGTAGAGGTTGGAGGACAGCTGTGGAGTGGGTTTGTCCTTCCACCTCTTTATGGGTTTTTAGGATTGAACTCCCAGGCTTATGTGGCAGGCACCCTTACTGCTGAGCCATCTCACTATCCCTAAAGATAATATTTTACCATGCTGTAAATAATGTTCACATGAAACCACTTTTCATAGTATGGAATTTCCCACATGATGCATTGTATCAGCTCTCAAAGGTTTGGATTTGGAAATGGTTTGAATTTTGCATTGTTGGATTAAAGACTGTGCTAAAGCACATTAGAAACTTGATACTTTAATTTTTTAAATTTTCATTAAATATTTTGTAGCAAAAACAAACAATGATGACAAAAAAAAAACCCCGTTTGTTGTTTTCTGGTGATTCTGGGGTGGGCCCAGGGTCCTGCATGCATGAGCAAGTGCCCACCCTGATGTGTGCCTCCTTGCCCCCAGAAGAGCTGTGGACTCTAAATGTCCTTGTTTAATGATGCTCACAGTAACATAAAGTTCATTGCAGAGTTCTTCAGCACCAGTGAAACATGTGCCTGTCCTTGCCCTGGGCATCTGGGATGAAAGGACTGTGAACAGGCTTCTGTCTGGGCTTGCAGGAATGCCATGGCCAGCAAGCTGGCAGAAGCAGGCTCCTCCCATTCTCACCATCCCCTCGGTCACTGTCTCTTCCTCTGGCTCAGATTTCTTTTGTTGTCTTCTTGGGCAGTCGCCTTCTCTTAGCATCAGGGATTTCTGGAAGCAGTTGCACGCGATGGACTCTGCCTCTCTGCCCTTGTCAGCGACAACACTTGTCTTAGCTGTCTACCAAGTAAATCTCGTTTACTGTCCCGATGCACTCTTGTGCCCTCCTGGGAGTTTTCCTTCCTCGTAGTTCACTTTCCGGCTTGACTGCACTTGAAGTGCCCCAGCATGTGTCCTAGTGTCCCAGAGAGACAGCGGGATAGACATACACTCTTGCTTACAGCCGTGCCAGCCCTGTTTCTTCAAGGGGCCTGAGAGACCAGCAGTCCAGGTCCCAACTTAAGGTCTCCTCTTTGTGATCTCTCCCAGGGCCCTCGGTGTCAGGTGGACTCTGAGATGGTAGCAGTGGCTGTGCAGAGCTGACTTTGTAGGCCAGGTTTCAGGACCTCTTAGATGCTTACTGATGGAGTTACCTTTTAAAATGCACATTACTACATCTCTTCATTCATCATGTAGATGTTTGCAGAGATTTTGTATTTATACTGGTTTTGAGTATATAGTGGTAATTTTTCAAATGTTTTATTTAAAAGTAATTTCAAATTTAAGAAAAGTCATGAAACAAAAATAGTATAAAGAATACTCTTGTACCCTTTACCCAGTTTCCTATTTGCTCTTTTCTACCTTTTGAATTTTTGTGTTCTCCCTCTGTCTTTGTCTCTGTCTGTCTCTGTCTCTCTCTATCCCCCCACCCCCTTGCCCAACACACACGCATGCACACGCATGCACACTTGTTAAAGTCATCTAATAGCCTTTCCTCCCAAAGCCTTAGTGTGTGTTTGCTAAGAACAAGGGGTTCTTTCTTAACCCCACTACCATCAATCAGTTCATAGCTCTTTCCTGTCTGTGCTCCTGTTGTCTCTGTTGGCCTAAAAATGTCCTTTATTGCACATGCTAATAACTCAGTACATACTTCATGTTTTTGAGACAGAATTTTGCCAGTGTAGCACAGAATGGCTGGAAACTCAGTCTGCCTGCATCGGTCTACCTAGGTTGAATGGTAGAACCATTCACTGGTTCTAGTGAAATGGTCCTCATTGGCTCTGTCTGATTGAGGGTCTGCCTTCTTGGCTGAAATGTGGATTAGGTGATACTATGGCTTTGTCAGGATGTCACATTGGTTGTCCCTCTAACTTTCCCAAGCAGTATTTATTTTGGTCACCTAAAAGCTGGCCTACTTCTCCACTGTAGAATTACTCTTTTTAAGTTCCACACAGCCCCTAGGAAGACACTTGTAAGTCATGAACTTCTTCAGAATTTCCCTAAATTGGGCACTTATTGCTAATTCTTACCTGATCCAGTGTTTACCATGACTGTTACAAAACAATGGCCTTGTGGCAGCCTGGTGTCCATGTTTAACAGTTAGTCCTTGTCATCCCACTGTAACAGGGTCCCTTCTCATGTTTTTTTTTTTAATAGTTTATATTCCACTAGTATATTTAATTACTCTGGTGTTCAAATTGTCTCAAAGTTGGCCCTTGCAAATCCTTTCAAGCTGGCTGTGGTGTGTTAAGCCCCTGTCATTTTGGGGTCAGTTTCTGATACAAGAAGATACTTATTCCATGCTCATCTCATCTCTGCCATGCCTGGCGCTGGCCAGTCTTTGAAAAGTACTGCTTCTCTGTGGCCGATGGTTTGCAGGACTGAGATCTGCACACTGAGTGGCCTCATTGCTCCTGCAATGACTTGTTTTTTGGACCTTTCAGTGGTCAGAGCCAGGACATATATGCATCATCCATCCATCCATCCATCCATCTATCTATCCATCCATCCATCCATCCATCCATCCATCCATCCATCCATCCATCCATCCATCCATCCATCCATCCATCTATCTATCTATCTATCTATCTATCTCGTTTTTTGAGACAGGGTTTCTCTGTAACAGCCTAGGCTGTCCTGAAACTCATTTTACAGACCAAGCTGGCTTCGAACTCACAGAGATCTGCCTTCCTTTGCCTCCCAGGTGCTGGGTTTAAAAGTGTGCACCACCACTGCCCTGAAATGCATCATTATTTTAACTTGCACACAAATACACACATACAAATATTCATGTACATGTTTTAGAGAGTGTAAAGATTGTACTGATTTTCAGTTTTGGCCTATTTCCTCATTTCTTGGCTTCTCCATTATATTTTTGTCCACAGTTAAATCCTTGGTCTTCTCTACAACACAGTTATTTTCTGAGACCTGTAGTAAGCCAAAACAGCTTCAGAATTACATCACTCAATTATTTGTCATTCTGTAAATAATCAGGGGAGCATTTGTTTGTAATACTTCTTCATCTGCCACTCCACCCCAATATTTCATGTGTCTCTTAAACTTGTGTGTATAGGCAACTCTTCGTCCATATGCTACTTGGGTTGACCCACCCCCTTTCTACCTTCAGGGTAGGTGTGGCATT
The DNA here is from genome assembly GCF_049852395.1 of Peromyscus maniculatus bairdii. NCBI lineage: Eukaryota > Metazoa > Chordata > Mammalia > Rodentia > Cricetidae > Peromyscus > Peromyscus maniculatus. Next base: position 4,810,775 of record NC_134859.1, on the reverse strand, counting down.
CACTTTAAACAAATTTGACATTTCCCTTTTTGTTCTATTTAGTGTTCTTATTGATACAATTTCATATATTTTTTTGTTTTTCAATTTAATACATTTGTACAATGTATCTTGATCACATCCAACCCAATCCCCCCACACACACATAATTTCCTTTTAAAAATACAGTGTTTTAACACTGAAAACTACAGAAAGAAGAATCCTTCACTTCCACATGCCTTCCATTCCACCTTATCTCTCATCCACTTTGCTAAATTATCTTCTCTCCCCTCCCTCCCTCCCTCCCTCCCTCCCTCCCTCCTTCCGTGTGTGTGTGTGTGTGTGTGTGTGTGTGTGTGTCTGTGTGTGTGTCTGTGTGTGTGTGTGTGTGTTGTAAAAATAAGCAGATTTAGCTAGGTGTGGTGGCACACACCTGCAGTCCCAACACTGGGGAGACTGAAGTGGGATGATCTCAGGTTTGAGGCCAGTCTGGGCTACATAGTGAGACACTCTGTCAAAAAAAAAAAGTCAAATTTGTGTTTCTTTGCCTTTCTTTTTGCTCAAGGGGCAGGGCAGTGTGATAGACACATTTCTGATACCTTCCTCTCTTATGAATAAAAATCCATCACCGTCCCAGTGGTTCTGAGGAAGTGTCATAGCAAGCAGGCATGGCAGCAAGAACATCTGAGAGCTCACATCTTGAGCCCCAAGCAGCAAGTGGAGAGAGTGAACTAGAAATGGCAGCTGGTTTTTAGCTGGGAGGCAGAGGAGGGCAGGTCTCTGTGAGTTCAAAGCCAGCTTGGTCTACAGAGTGAGGTTCATCCCAGTGACCTACTTCCTGTAGTAAATCAGCACTGCCTAACCCTGTCCAAACATGCCACAGACCAGAGACCAAGGATTCCAGTGCCTGAAACTGTAGGGACACAGTTATCCCTCCCCCTCCCCACCAAGTCCTGTATAGTCTCAGTACCTAACAAAATCTTCCAGGCTCCGAGGACCTTATCAGGTTAAATGATGGCACAGCATCTTTAAAATGCGACCATTAGGCCTGGGAAGATGGTTCAGCAGGTACAGGTGCTTGTTGAGCAAGCCTGAGGACATGAATCCACATACCCAGTAGTCAAGCAGAAGGCCACGTATGCTTTTGCAAATGACGGTAACTCGATTGCTGTGCGGGGCAAGGCAGGGGGATCAATAGGGCATGAGACTATGTCTTCAAGAAATGAGGTGGGAAGTGACAAAGCATGATACCCAACATCTTCTTCCTGGTTCTACACATGCTCATAGACACACATGTACCCCCACAGCGCGCACACACACACACAATTTAATTTTTTTTTAAAAAAGAGCTATTACTTCAGCATAAGCCATTCTCATTTAAACAGAAGCCTGGCTGGTGGGGCTGGGGATGTCTCAAAGTATAACTGAGGTTCAATGGAGCTCTTGAGTTACCATTAGCATAATCTGTGGCCATTGGTAGCTCCTGAGTCACATGAGCGTATCGCATGGCCTATTGGTGGAATCTGGCTGCCCTAGAATAAGTCCAGCATCAGCAAGGACAGAGCAGGGTGGGACTGGAAGCAGCTCAGGACCACTGGAGGCATTCTGGTATGGCATCAGAGGGCTTCACAGGAAAGATCAGAGCCTCTTTAGTATCCTCTTAAAGATGGCTGGGAAGTCCATTTCAGAGCTGTGACAAACTAAGGAGACCCTCCCCCCAAAAGCCACTTCTGTTCCCATTTCATAGGGAACAGGGAACTGGTGGAGCCCAGGTGAGAACGCTCCCTGTAAAAGTTTTCTGGATAAAATTGATTGCAAGAAGAGGAAGAGCTGTTCTACAGTCATCTGGGAAATTATTAACCTGATCAGAACGTCTGTTCCATGGTGGTGCCGAATCAGGGAGAACTCAGGAGGGTAGGGTGAATGGCTGGTGACAGGTGGTACAGCCAGGGTTTAAGCTGCTTCTGCTGCCACATTTCTCTGTGGGGAGCTGGGAGCTGTGCTGGCTTCTGCACATGTTCTAGCTGTACAGAGAGCTCTTGTGCTTCTGGGTTGCTCTTTTCTCAGATTTGGTGGCCAGATTTGGAACAAACAAGCAGATTTCAGGAGTTTTGTTTTGTTTTTGAAGTGCTAGAATTCCAGGAAGAGGCCTCTACAGTACCCGAGTGACCACATGGGTAGACAGTTGGTATTTACCCACTTTTACCTGGAGCAGCCCTGTGCTCACCTATCCACTATGTTAGCATGCCCTGGGAAAGTCCCTTCAGATTCATCTTGATGGCTAAAGATGTGGCTCAGTGCTCAGAGTACTTGCCTAACGAGGCCCTGGGTTCTGTCCCCAGCATTCCAAAAAAAAAAAAGTTATTGAGTCACTTGGAAAATTGTCTGACAAGCAGTGAACTAGTCTGTCTTGAACTCTTCTTTTGCTCTAGAATCCTGATGGTGTCCAGTGACATGAAAAGTCTGGAAAGGGGACTAATGTGATATGCTGGCTTGTCCTTCATACTCCACACTGGAACTTGGCTCTGTGACCTTGGGGAGTCCTGAGAGCAATGTTCCCACCATGTCAGCCAAGCAGGGTGGAGCTCTGCCAGGGGAAGTGAGCTCATAACATGTGCAAGCTGGGCCTGAGATCACCAGGCAGAGGGTATAGGCCAGAGCCAAGGGGAGGCATGGCCGACTTGAAATGTTGTGGTGACATTCTTTATCAGTAAACACAAACAGATACAAACAAAATAGAAGCCTACACCTACCAAGAACAAACACATTTATTATAAATCATACATATTCACATTACTATGTTAAGTTATATACAGTATAAAGCAAACAAAATAGATACTTACGGGTAAGAAAAAGACCTACCCAGCAAATCATCTTGCACCTCACTCTGGGGAAACCTAAGATGATGACTAGGAAGAAGCTGGGTGTTGCAGGGAACTGGTAGAGCAACAGGAAAGGGAAAATGGCACTGAAGACAGGGTTGGTGCCGTCTCCTGCTCGGTCATGACTGAGTACTGCCTGTCCTGTTGTGCGTTCAGCAGCTTTCTGTGACCTGAGTCACATGTTTGTTTCTTAAACTTAGCCTCACTGCACAAAAGAAGAAGCTTTTATGTGGCTAGAGTTGTCTCCCGATGCCTGTGAGACACATACTAAAAACCAGAGAGAATGCTTGTCCACACACCCCCGAAAGTTACTTACTGGTCTCTACCTGTGTGATGGGGACCACCTTGTGGGAGACTCTCATCTAGCATCTGGCTTCAGATTAGGTGGGGAGAGCAGGAGGCTCCCCCAGAGTGAGCCTCCAGAGGCCCTGGTCCCAAGGGAACATGTGTGGGATTGCCGCCATCCCAGGGGCTGGCTACAAGTTGATCATGCTAAGAGAACCCAGAGAGTGTGTATGTGGGGGAGGTGTGGTCAGACATCTCCCCATGAGAGAACTTTATGAACATCGGTTATAGACTTTCAGGCTCTGGACCACCCCAACCCATGCCACAACTGCTACAACCTGTAGCTAGTCCTGCCTGCACCCCAATTTCCCATGTTGTGCTGGACCTAGCCAGTGATCTGTTCACATATTCAAGAGGTACACTCTGTGCTGGGGAGCTAGCTATGCTTATGAAGCTCATGGCCTAGTGGAGGATGGCCAAGAGTAAGCAAGTAAAACAATAGGGAATATCAGTGCAGGTGCTTAGAGAGGCTGTAGACTGAAACAGAAAAAAAGGTGAGGGCCAGGGAAGACATATTTGCTGTAAAGAATTCCAAATCATTTATGCAAATAAGGTTGAGGGTGTGGCTCAGTATCTAAGGCAGTGCTCTCAACCTTCCTAATATTGCTACCCTTTAATAGAGTTCCTCATGTTGTGGGGACCCCTAACCATACAGTTATTTTCACTGCTACTTTGTAACTATGATTTTGCTATAATTATGAATCATAATGTAAATCTCTGTGTTTTCCTATGGCCTTAGGTGACCCCTGTGAAAAAAACATTTAACTCACAAGTGGTTGTGACCCACAGGTTGAGAACCACTTGTCTGAGTCTTTGCTAGTGTGCCCAGGGCCTCGGATATGAGCCCCTGCACTGCTAACAGTAACAGCAACAACAGTACTTTATGTGGGGCTTCTTCCACAGAACATAGTATAGATGGAAGGAGGAGAATAATTTGACCACAAAGAAGCCTGATACTAGCATGGCCAGTACAGGACTGAACCATTTCTTAAGACCATGTTGCCGGTGTGTGTTCAGGCTCAGATGTTACAAGAAGGATACTTCCCATTTGTGGTCTTCCTCTTCAAAACCCATAGTCCCAGCCTAATGGCTGGGGGGAAAAATCAGTCAAACTCCCATCCTGGGATTCAAACAATTTCTGACCATGACCCCACACACTACCAAGTTCATCAAAAGTGAGGAAAGTCTGAAAAACTCTTATGGCCCAGCAGAGCCTAAGCTGGAGCTAATAAGATCCTAGAACAAAAAGGACATTGGGGAAGGGAGTGAAATCTAACCAAGTACACAGTTTAGCCGGTACTCACTCAAAAAGAGCTAAGGAAAAGAACAGGTGATGGAGTGACCATGGCATCTCCAAGGGGGTGACATTTAAGCTGAGCACTGGAAGATGTAACTGAGTAACACCCATGTCTGAGAAAGTGAGCCATTTGAGAGCCAGCCATCAATAAGCCAACCCGGCCAGAGTGGGAGCCAGCAAGGCAGAGAAGGCCAGGGGTGAGATCAGAGGCGGTCAGGGCCAGGCATAGGAGGCGTCAGGCCGGGTCTGCACCGTTTGAATTTCAGCCTGAGTGTGAGGAGAAGGCGTTGGGAGTTTGGAACAAAGGAGGGACATGAGCTTATTTCTACTTACTGTCACATGGGTCTGTGTGGCGAACAAATGAGGACAGAGAGAAAGTGAAGCCAGCTGAGAGATCTGTATGTGCCCGTGGAGAGCACAGGGGAAGGACACCCAGCCCAGGGGTCCTCACCACACGACAAGGACTCCTGATGGGAAGGAATCCCAGGAAGCAAAGCATCGCTCTTGACTTCCAGGTCTTTCTGCTCAGTGGTTCTTAATGTTTGGGAAAATAAAAACATATATGGCACTTTAAATCGGTTGCTGTAAATTGCTCTTCCAGAGTTGGAAAAAACAAAATGAGGTTCCTAACTTGCCTCTACCTTCCAGAGGTTGTTAATGGAAAGGGGAAACATGGCCTCTGTCCTGTGAGAGCTGTTTCTAAAGTGTAAAGAGCTGGACTGCCATATGTTATAGCTTCTGAGCTGCCCCCCATCCCTTTGAAAAGAAAATGTGGTAACAATCAGAGTCAAGTATCTTTAAATCAGGAAATAAAACAAATGCTTCCTTGTGTGTTTGTCCAAGTCAGGGCTGGTGTCTTGGTGTTTCTCAGGGGATGGACACGGGCCTGGCCTAGGCGGTTTCTGCTCACATGTTGCTGGTGTCACCCCCACTGTTGAGACTCACTTGGCATGTCTGGGGTGCTTTACACGTGCGTGGTCTAGACCTTGAGGAGACTTCTGAGTCTCGGTCATTGATGCCAGCTGAGCTCACCTGTCTCCATGTTTGCTTCCAGAGATTGAGATGGTGGTCATGGAGCGCAGCAAGCTCTCAGAGCTGGCCACTGCTGGGGCCTCAGTGAGGGAGCAGAACACCACGGACGAGGAGAAGAGCGCTGCCACAGGCTCAGAGAGCACACAGTGGAGCAGGTAGGCAGCAGGGCACTGCTGGGAGCTATTAGACAGCCACTCAGCCTTGGGAAAGGCAAACACCTGGTCATAGCTACCCTGCTCACCAAATGGCTGCTCTACTCGCCTTTGTTCCCTCTGCTTCAGCCTCTGGCCACCCAGAGGCATGAGCTCTTGGGGTGCATAAGAAAAGAACTGACCCTTGACATGTGCTCATACCCTTATCCTTTGGAAAGGTGGCCAGGACGGGACACCACCACTGTGGAACACTTGGCAACTAGGCTGGGTCTAATGAATGGAGACCATTCCCAAGAGGACCCTCTTGAGAGCCAGGCATGAAGTTCCCATCTCTATCCTTGATTGCCATGCTTGCTTACATCTGTAGGGCCTTTGGCACACAATGTGATCTACTGCTGCCGCCTTCCTGGCCCGCCCTGACACTCACCTCAGGGATGGCTCGTGGAGCTGATCTTGAACCTTATCCTGCTTATTTCCTACAGTTTTGCTGAGGCTCATCAACTACAGCACAGGATTGTTCCCACAGTCTGCAGTGAGCAGCTAGAGGGCATCTTCATGTTAGGGTTGTTTCCTGTCCTTTTAGGCAGCCACACCACACAGACCTCAGCAGCAGGTTAGTGTGTTAGTGTTATGCAGGTACACTGGTGTGGGGTTTTGGTCTCCCTGCAACATACTGACTTCTTGAAGCCTCAGGGTGTGGCCAGGAATGTACTCCCTCCACACACACACCCCATTTGTTAACCCAGTTGAAAGCACTGAAGCATACTTATTTTCAGTTTTTTTCTCCATATCTTATTGGTTAGTGGGTGTGTGGGTGGTGCTGAGGATGGAGGCCAGGCCCTCCATCAAGTAGGCCAGTATCCTGCTGCTGGCGAAGCCATGTACATTACTAGTTCTTATTTTCTTCTTTGTTTGGATGGTGTTTGGTTGTCTAACAGAGAGGATTAACTTGTAGCAGATGTATAAGAGAACAGTTTTTTGATTTTGTTAACTAAAAATCATTGGCTAACACATGGTTGTCAGTTGTAACCTGTAAAGGAAGCCTTTTACGCTTTTGCTTAACAGTATGTAACCCCTGAGCTCTGAAATGAAGAAAGTCATTCTAAGCATAGAAGAGACAGGTTAGAAGCATGGCCCAGCATTAGTTAGACTGTGAATAACTGGAACAACCACAAATGACAAACAGTAGAGGATGCTTAAGCAGATGAGATCTGTGTGCTTACAGAACATTAGCTGCTGCTCCTTTTCCTGTGACGCTGCCATGGTGATGTGCAGGTTTTAGGATCCAGTGCATGGATTCATGATCCTGAAAGAGTAACACTGTAACTTTGTGAAAGTGAGAAGGAACCCTAGACATTCTGTGTGATTATTGGACTCAATGACTCCTTTTTCCCTGCATCTTAGGGGATAGTTGATCGGGTTCTTTTTAACCTCGGATGACTAACTGGTAACTGTGACTGCATGGCTCTCTAATTAGCAGAACTTGACTCGGGTTGGGTGTGGGCTGCCTACAGGCCTGAAGCAGCATCCCATGTCCCAGCACTGAGGCTGAGAGCAAGTGAAGAGGAAGATGGCCATTTGTTCCCCAAAGCATCAGTTGAATCTTGACATCTTTTCCGCTACTGTGAGAACTGGAGCTACTGTGATTTTCTTTGTATAGTGTCCTGCCTGCACTCAGGATCAAGTTAGACACCCCACTCCCCCCAAAAAACCATTGTTGTTTTGTTTTGAGACAGTTTTAGTAGGTAGCTCTCCCTGGCTGGCCTGGAATCCACAGAGCTCCTCCCCAGCCTCTACTTCCTGAGTCCTGGGATTAAAGGTGTGCACCACAGGCCCAGCTCAGCAACTTTTAAAAGGTATATAAATTATGCACATCCTAAAAAATGTGAAAAGTCTTCAGAAGTACAGAGAAGAAATAAAAGTCAGTGATCCCAGATGTTCCTATTTTGATTATTACTAACTTCTTCAGAGCCACTTTTCTGGGCATTTTGCCCCCTTCCCCAGCTCATGCCTGTCATGCTTTATTTCTCCTTTTGCTGTTTCATATCAAATCGCAGCATCTTTATCACATCATTGTCCTTAGTAAACATGTGCTTAGTAGCTTCTTTACACTACTCCATATCAATATGTAAAAGCAGCATGCATGCCAAGCCCTCCCTCTGTTCCTGTGCTTGGTTAGTCACGTGATTCCCCGTGCAAATACGATCCAAATTGTGAGAGCTGCTCTACAAGAAGTGTTTTACAATTTATGCTGCTCTCACATTTGGCAGAGTTGTTGCTTAAAAAAAAAAAAAAAAAAAAAAAAAAAAAAAAAACAAAAAAAAAACAACCTCACAAAACCCAAATCTACACACAAAGCTGTGGACAGGTCTGAATGGAGAAGCCCCATCCTGGGCACTAGAAAATAGAGACTGAATGTCAATGTACACATTGAGGTTTTTTTCCTTTTAATTTTTGTGTGTCCCATGTTTATTCGAAACATGACAAATACATTTCCACTACTTTATTTTCATTTTTCAGCTTAATATTTTGTGTTGACACATGAGGATTTGAGGACTTAAATGAGGAGCTAGGAGTGTAACTCAGTAATAGAGCACTTGCCCAGCATGCTCAAGGTCTTCCACTCCATCTCCAGACTGCCCCTCAAAGGCCTAAGATATTCAAGATTGTATGGAAGACTCTGCTGCAAATGGTCTCCTTTGAACAGTCCTGTTTTAAACCCTCAAAATAGTCCATTGCCAATACCCATGTGACTTCTGAGTGTTCGATACATCCTTGTTCACTCTCTGGAGTACTTGGCTTTCTTGACCTCAGCCTGGCGGTGGGACAGCCTCAGATGGGGTCAGAGTCTCCTGCTCCCAGGCCTGCCCTGTGCTTATTCTGTTGTCTGTTACTGAAGAGTCTTGCCAGGCTAGGCCCCACCCTGGAAGGACAGCACTTGGGATGTGGATTCCCCAGGCTATGGCAACTCTTTATATCTTACCCACAGAGCACAGGAGAGATTGGTGAGAGACCTCACCATCAACTCTTCTAGTCAAGGATATTGGCCTAAGAAATTGCTGAGCTAGGATACTGCCCAAATGAAATCATGGAGAAGTATCCTTGCAATATTAAATATAACAATCAAATACAGTGCATGACTCTATGCCGAGGAGGCCCCCCAGTCAGCCTTCTGGCCTGGAATGCTTCTGTGCAGTTAAGGAACTCAGCAGAGGGTTTGTAACAGGAAGAAGCCAGATCAGCACTTGAACCCGGTCAGTCTGACTCCATAGCTATACCTTTAAACTCACTCATGTGCTGTCTGTGCCTTGCCAGGTAGTGTCGGTCAATTGTATCATCCTGCTTTCCTCTTTATTCTTTCCGTCTTTCCTTTAAGGTGAGGATGTGTGCCTGTGCTGTCTCTGCCAGCTGGCAGAGGAGTGCAGAAGAGCGGGGACTTTGTACCTATCAGCTCCAGAATCTGAGACACCCAGTGAGGGACTAAGTGGTCTGTTCCTTGGTCACTTTCCCCTCTAAATGGCATCTTTCCAAGGTCAGAGCCCAGCTCTCATTCATATGGATGTGTTCCCAGTACCTGATTCTGGACCAGGCACATATTGCGATCACCACAAACTAGTGGCCTTAGAGCCCAGACCTGTGAGAAGCAAAGACAGCTGATGTCGTCAGGTGAGAGGGAAAATATACACTTGTGCCAGAGGATTACAGACCTCTCCTCTTTTCCAGACCCTTCCTGGATATGGTCTACCATGCCCTGGACAGCCCTGATGACGATTACCACGCCCTCTTTGTGCTCTGCCTCCTGTACGCCATGTCTCATAACAAAGGTAGGCATGCTCCTCGCCTTCTTTGATGTCTGTGACACAGTGCTACGTACGCTCTGTGCATCCTTCCTCTTTACTGATGCAGAGAAAGGGAGGGCACTTTGGGAAAGAATTTCCTTTATGGCCTCTGAGGTAAGTCCTTACAATGCTCTTCTTCAGCCTCATTGCAATTTCTCAGGTGTTTTTCTGCAGACTGAAGCCACAGGCATTGGTGACTCAGGCGTGGTAGTGGGAAATTCAAGTGTGGCTGTCTAACCCAGTGAGGCTGGCTTCCCACTGTGGCTTTTTACAGACCCCTTTCTGCTTTACAGCTAACCTAACCAGCGACCACTTTCCTGACATCAGAGAAAACCAGTCAAATTGGAACCTTGGTTTTGCTATTTATAATACTTGGTGTTCTTGCCGTGGGCTCAGTGCTAAAATAGACCTGGGTGGAAGCGTAGGTTTCCTTTCTAAAGAAAGGTGTGGTTCTCCAGCTTCCCTTGCTCAGGCCGTGTGGCCAGGCTCCAGTTCTAACAGAGCTGACAATTCCCTGGCATGCACTAGTCCCTCCCTCAGTGCCCAGTGCTGGGAACAGCTTCTGCTGTTGGCTCACCTGGCTCCCCACAGCCAAGTTTGGAGACTCTCCTCAAGAATATTCACAAGAACTGGAGTTGGCATAGAATGACACATGGAATCAAGTGATACTACAGGAGCTTTGCACTAAGCTTGTTGGGAGTAAATGTCTACTAACTGATGCTTGCTGAGACAGCCTATGGCTAGAGTCATTAAAGCAGAACTAAACCCCAGTGACTCTTCAAGCCTTAGTCATGGAAATTAAGTCAGTTGGCACATGAAAACATCTAGTGGCAAATGCCTCCCCTCTGCTTTGTCCCCAGCCTTCCTCTTGAAGACAGCTTCTGCATCAGTTTCTCACATGCCCTCTAAGGAAGCTGTGCACTCTCAGTTAAGACAGCCAGCTGCACCTGGAGCCATCAGTTGGTGTCCATGTGACCTGCTGCTGGGCCCGCCCTTCTCTCACCATCAAAACTTGACACAGTGCTTGTCATCTGTGTGGAAATGCCTGCTGCATGTCTGGGCCACAGCTGGTTAACTAGCAGGAGGCAGCTTCCAGAGTTTCCTTTCTAGAAAGACATTCTTGACAGCTCTCCTCAGAGTAAACCATTGTGCTCATAATGAGGCTAAAGACCTAACCTGATGCCACCGCCACCTCCTCCCTCTCTCCCTCCTCTTCCTCCTCCTCCTGTAGTCTTGGGTAAAGATGGAACCCAGAGCCCCATGTATACTAGCCGAGCCTTCTAGCCTGAGACTTTAAAGAGCATGACAGGCTCCAATTCCTGCTGATGTTGTGCTCATGCCCTCCCCACACGCAGTCTCCTTCCTCCCCTGTGACCCTCCAGCACCTAGCCCACAGCCTCTCACACGGATACCATCCATTACTGGGAGCCAAGCGGCTCCATGACAGCTGCCGCTGCCTCCCCACAGGCTCTGTCTGTAGTCAGTTCCTGCTGGGGGCATGCTGGGGGCATGCCGGGGGCCTCAGCTCAGTGTTCCAGCACACCTTGTCAGGTTGCGTTCATCCCCATGAGCATACACTCCCTGCCATCCTGTTGCTGTTAGCATTGCCATCCAGAGTTGCAGCTGCCATGGCCATTGGTACTTTGCTTCCTTTGCTCCTGGCAGTTTCTCATCAGCTTGTCTGTTCTCCCTTTCTGGCATGTCTGATCGGTTAATTTCCCCAGTGTCTCTGCACAGGTCTGTCTCAAGCCAGGGGTGAAGATGGAAACCAAGGCAGGAGCAAAGAGCAAATGAGGCCGGGCTACTGTTCAGTGGTCATTATCTCGGGCCCACGATTGGTTATCAGCTCCTGCTAGGGTCGAGGATATTGCTGTTTTGTAGTTCACCCCCCACAGCACCCCTTACAGTGAGACTGCTTTACCTCTCTGTCCTTTGCTCTTCAGGAACATTTAGTTTCTCCCTTAGCCTCCACCCTCCTAGACTTGCTCTGTGGAGTAACAGACAGTACCTGGTTTTCCACCTTGGTTTGGTTTCTAGGACTCCCTTCTCAGACCTCAGGGCGAAGGGCTAGGGTTCACACTCAGGTGCAGCAACAGACCTCTGGTAGAGGTAAGCTTGTACTCACTGAATTCACCCATGTTCCTGTGGATAAGCAATGGAAACTGCCTCTTCTCCATGGAGGCCAAAAAGAAAAAAAGAAAAGTCTATGAGAAGGCCTGGGTGGTATCTCGTAGGAGACACGAAGTTGATGAGAAGAACTGGAAAGGACTGTTAGAAACCTTGGCGATAAGTATTGATGAGCCTTCCCTCAAGGACTCCATTTTGGTTCTTGTCAGTCCCAAGATGGCTGCAGCTTGGTGCTGTGCCTGACTTTGAAATGTAGAGGGACTTTTTTCTGCCTACAAGTTCCCAATTAATTGACACAGGGACTAAATACTAATTATAAACGCTCAGCTGATGGCTCAGGCTTATTACTAACTAGCTCTTACAACTTAAAATAACCCATTTCTATTAATCTATGTGCTGCCCTGAGGCTCATGGCATTTACCTCTCCACATGTCTTGCTTCCTCTTCATCTGGCTGGCGACCCCTCTGACTCTGCCATTCTTCTTCCCAGAGTTTTCTGTGTCTGGCTGTCCCACCTATACTTCCTGTCTAGCTACCAGCCAGTCAGCTTTTTATTAAACCAATCTGAGTGTAATGTACAAAAGGATCATTCCATAGCAGGTCAGTGTTGGCTGGGGATGGTGTCACAGCACATAGTGGTCCTAGGCCCCAGGCCTGTGCCTGGGACTCTTTGGACGCTTAGGAACCAGCCTAGTTAGTGCCAACACAGCACCTGTTCCCAGAGGGTTTATACCTTCTTGGACTCACTCGTAGTCTTTCTTGATGTTTTCTCTTTTCCTAATCACCACCTGTCGAAGTTCCTCTCAGAAATCACCGTCTCCAATGTTCTTTCCAACTCTCCTAGGTGACACCCTGGGTTAATGCTACCTGTTGTGAAATTTTTGGACATTGTAGGATTTGACCTGTTTATTTATTTTTTTTTTAAGGACTTTTTTTTTTTTTAAGGCAAGGTCTTATGCATCCCAGGTTTTTGTAACTAAGAGTGACTGTGAACTTCTGATTCTCCTGCCTCCACCTCCCAAATGCTGAGATTACAGGTGTGCACCATCATTCCTGGTTTAGGCAGTGTTGGGGCCTCGTCTGAGCTATGTTAATACTCTAACAACTGAGCTAGATCTGCATCCCTCCCTGTTAAGGGTTTTTACGTCTGCATCCATGAATAACACTGATCTAGAGACTTCTTGCAATTCTCTTATCTAGCTGCACTATAGTGATGTACCCTAGAGTGTAGCCTGGGAGGTAATTCATCCTCCTTAGTTTCTTGGGAGATTTAAAAAAAAAGGGGGGGCTGGAGAGATGGCTCAGAGGTTAAGAACACCGACTGCTCTTCCAAAGGTCCTGAGTTCAATTCCCAGCAACCACATGGTGGCTCACAGCCATCTGTAATGAGATCTGGTGCCCTCTTCTGGCCTGCAGTCATACATGTTAGATACATAATAAATAAATAAATCTTTAAAAAAATTTAAAAAAAAAAAAAAAAAAGAAGAAGCTAGCATTATTTCTTCTGTAAGTGTTCCTTGAACCAGTGGAGCCATCTGGACAAGGTATTTTCTATGAGGAAATTTTTTTTAGTTTTGATATCAATTATGTAGCCTAAGCTAGCCTCAGACTTGCAACCCTTCTGCCTTAGCCTTCCAAGTGATAGGATTACAGGTGTGCTCCACCACACCCAGCTGAAGGACAAATTTAACCACCAAATTCCTCTGTGGAGATGGTAGATTATCTCTTTCCTTTGAAGTGAGTTTTGGTGGTTTGCACCTTTCAAGGAATTTGTCATTTCATCTAAACTGTAAAATGTATGATCATAAATTTGTTCGTAGCTCTCCTCTGTCATCTTGCGTTGTCTGTAGGGTCTCAGTCTGTGGCCCTCTCTAGTTTGTGGTATTGATAATTTGGGCATCATCTTTTTTTCTGACCACTTTGGCTAGAGGATTATCAACTTTTCTGATATTCTAGATGTTTTTCTTGTTTCACTGATTTCTGTTCTTAAATTTATTTCATACATTCTGATGCTTCCTGCATATTTAATTTCTCTTTCTTCTATGGCCTCTTAAAATAGAAGCTTAGATTATTGGGGTATGTGTGTGAGATACACTCACCTTCCACCTTGTTTGAAACACGGTCTTTTGTTCACTGCTACATATGCCAGGCTGACTGGTCTGCAAGCTTCCAGGGTTTCTCCTGTCTTGGCTCCCATTCTGTGCTAGGAACACTAGATTACAGATGGGCCCTGCTGCACCTACCTTTATATGGACCTGGGGAGCCAAACTCCAGATCCCACACTTAGACTGCAAGCACTTCAACCTTTGAGCTGTCTCCCGAGCCCTATAGCATTGACGGTGTAAGATAATTTGTTTTATTTCTTACATTACCATAGTGTAAAATGAACTGATTTTTTGCATGTAAGTTGGTGGATTTTAGCACATCTTGCCACAATCAGGATGCCTTACACTCCAAAACACCCCTTTTCTCAGTCCTCTTCAGCCATCTTTCCTTTCCAAATGGTCATTAATTTTTAATCCTTCTCTTTTAAAATAAGAGTTTATATTATAAATTTTGATCTATGCAATTTATATGCATTCAATTTGGACACTCTATAATTGCCTTTCTGGTTTATTGTTGTTAGAACTTCTGGTTGTTTCTATCATTGTTTTGGTTTGGTTTTGGATCATGCTGTCCCTTACCATTTTTGTTGCTGTTCTGCTTCTGGTAGTGTTGGATTATTTGGCAGTTATTACTAATTTTACTGTAAGAAGAATTGCTAAATGGTCTTATTAATAAAAAAAACAAAAACAAAAAACAAACAAACAAACAAAAAACCTGGAGCCAGATATTGGGGTGAATGCTGAGAGATAAGAGAAATAGGAAAAACCACAGCCAACTTCACCTTACCAGCCCTCAGTCTCCAAAGACACCTATTTCCTGTATACCCATGCCTATGCCTTTCTGTTCTGCCATCTCATTTCCTCTCTCCACCCAACTATATCACTTCCTGTCTGTCTGTACAGACCTCCAGACCTTCATGGTTAACTAGTGTTGGAATTTAAGGCATGTGCCACCATGCCTGGCTCTATTCCCAGTGTGGCCTTGAACTCACAGAGATCCAGGTGGATCTCTACATCCCAAGTGATAGTATTAAAGGTGTGTGCTACCATTGCCTGACCTCTGTTTACTATAGTGGCTGACTTTTTGCTCTGATCCTCACATAAACTTTATTAGGGTGCACAATATTTGGGGAGAAACAATATATCACCACATTTCCCCTTTTTGTCTAAAATAAAAAATAAAAGTTATAACTAATATAAGAAAAACTATATACAATAAGTATAATAACTATATGCAATATATACAAGCAATAAATACATCAACAATGTCTAGTCCATTTGCATTTGACAAATTTAGAGAAAATATTCCATTATCTATCCTATTTTGTGAATCCAAAAAATTGTATCTAATTCACCTTCTATCCTAATTTGCATTACAAAAAGTATCTTTTGATGTCTTTCAAACTTACACACTTAACACCTCTTTAGTGAGTTTCTTTTCTTTTTTTTTTTTTTTTTTTTTAATTTGCTACACCAATTTTTATCAGCCTAAACAAGGAACTAAAAATAGCAAGTGAAGTAAAAAGGGC
Source organism: Peromyscus maniculatus bairdii (assembly GCF_049852395.1). Lineage (NCBI taxonomy): Eukaryota > Metazoa > Chordata > Mammalia > Rodentia > Cricetidae > Peromyscus > Peromyscus maniculatus. The sequence goes on along the minus strand of NC_134859.1, from coordinate 4,795,491 downwards.
AGAACACCCGACCGGTTCCACACAGGTAGACACCCTGGAGAACGTCACCTACCATCCCGCCTTTCTTCATTGCACTGCACAAGCTAACAGATTAAGTATCTGTTTTCTTACATTAACTCCCTAGGATTTGCTAAGGTTTTTGCAAGTCACTAGGTAACACATACAGTCCTAAGGAAATAATGTCACTTAAAAATCAGCACTGGAGCCGGGCGGTGGTGGCGCACGCCTTTAATCCCAGCACTCGGGAGGCAGAGCCAGGCGGATCTCTGTGAGTTCGAGGCCAGCCTGGGCTACCAAGTGAGCTCCAGGAAAGGCGCAAAGCTATGCAGAGAAACCCTGTCTCGAAAAACCAAAAAAAAAAAAAAAAAAAAAAAAAAAAAAAAAAAAAATCAGCACTGGACACTAATTAAAGCGAGCTTGTGTGTGTCTACTGCCTTAAACTAAAAGTGAGGCATTGCTTACAAACTGTGACGAGCCGCCCTCCACTAGCCGGCTCACTGCCCCTCGGCTGCTTTTTCAAGGAAGTATACATTAACCAGATGGCGATTGAGGTGCTTGCTGTAATCCTTTTCCTTTCTGAAAGACCGATCACAGAAAATACAAACAAACTCTCCCTCGGTTATTTTAACTGCCAACCCCTCCTTCCCACTTTTTGAACTTGCTTCTTGTGGCACTGGCCGAGCCCCATGCAGCCCAGAATCATCACTTCCCTTGGACATATTATCACTCAGGTCACTTCCATCATGACTGTGAATGCCTTCGTCTTCATCAATGTCCAGTGACTGTTTTCAGCCAAAGTGATAGGAGGCGAGGCCGTTACGGTTGGTGATGGGACAGGAGGCAATGGTGAAGCCGGTTCATGTGCTGAGGCTTTCACAGGGACACTGTCTGGGTTCTGCTCAGAGTCCACTTCCATTTCACAAAGCCCAGCTGAACCAGTCTGACACTTAGCATGTAACGTTTCACCACCTGACCCATTTGAGTTTTGTTCCGAGGATAAGACACTGGTAGATTCCTTGGGAGCAGCAAGCGTAGCTAGACTCTTGCCAGCTTCCTCTGTTCCCACTTTCTTGAGAGGGGCCATTTTATTTCCTTCCCCATCAGAGCCAATTTCTTGGTCCTTGGGTGTCTCGTCTCTTCTTGAGTTTCCCTTTGGAAGATCCTGTGTGCACCTGCTTCCCTTCAGAAGCTGGTTATCTCTAACAGGCACTAAGCCAACTTCAATAAGGACTTGCTCCTGCCGCACCACCTCACTCTGCATGCCCGACTTCTCCTTGGTACTCTCTTTTCGGGGAGAAGACCTTTTGGTGACTGGTTTCACTTGAAGAGGTGGCTCCATGACAGCAGGAGGCTCCTTCTGAACAGATCCCATGTGAGGAGGCCCTGTCTGAGCAACCTCCACCTGAGCATGGTCCAAAGAACAAAGCAGCCTCTTCTGACAATGTCCCCGCTGAGACTCCATGGGAGGAGGAGGCTCCATCTGATCAGGCTCCATGGGAGGAGGCGGCTCCCTCTGAGCAGGCTCCATGGGAGGAGAGGAGGAGGCTCCATCTGATCAGGCTCCATGGGAGGAGGCGGCTCCATCTGAGTAAGCTCCATGGGAAGAGGCTGCTCCATCCCTGGAGACTCCGTGGGAGGAGGCCGCTCCCTCTGAGGAAGCTCCAGGGGAGAAGGCAGCTCCCTCTGAGCAGGCTCCAGGGGAGGAGGCGGCTCCCTCTGAGGAGGCTCCAGGGGAGAAGGCAGCTCCATCTGAGCAGGCCCAGTCTGAGCAATATCCATGGGAGAAGGAAGCCCGGGCTGAGTAGAGCCTGTAGGGGTGACCACCACCTGAGTGAGCGCAGGACCGGAAGAGACCTCCTCCTGAGTCAGCTCCATGGAAGGAGGCTCTGCCGGAGCCATCTCCTTCTGCGTCTCCTGAGCAGGTCTGCTGCCTTTCTTACTTGATTTACCTTTTTGAGGTTTCTTCTTTGCACCTTTTTTAATGGAAGTATTTTGCTTTTTATTGTCCCCCTTAGTCTCCTCCGTCTTGCTGTCATCCTTTGGCACCTCGGTACTATTTTTGGATTTGCTTTCCATCTTTTTTTCTTTTTTGTCACTGGTTTCTCGTTCACAGGCTCATCTGATGGATGGGCTTCAGCATCCACCTTTCTTTTATTCTTCTTGGCTTTACTGACTTTTTCTTTATTATTTCCTGTATGTACATCTATGTGTTTCGTCTCTGCTGCCTTAGTCTCCGTCGCGGATTTCCGAATTCTGGTAGTTACCTGGACCACTGAGGCATTGCCACAAGACTTCTTCTCTTTTGAAACATCCTTTTTCTCTAGATATTAGGATAGCTACACCAGCTTGTTTCTTAGGTCCATTTGCTTGGAAAGCCTTTTCCCAGCCCTTTATTCGGAGGTAGTGTCTGTCTTTGAAGTTAAGGTGTGTTTCTTGTATGCAGCAGATGGATGGGTTCTGTTTTCTTATCCATTCTGTTAGCCTGTGTCTTTTTATAGGTGAGTTGAGACTATTTATATTGATGGATATTAATGACCAGTGATTGTTAATTCCTGTTATTTTTTGTGGTTGTGTTGTGTTGTCCTTCTGTGGTGTATGTTGGTGTGGGATTATCTATTGCTTGATTTTTCATGGATGTATTTAGCTTCTTTGGGTTGAATTTTCCCTTCTAGTGCTTTCTGTAGGGCTGGGTTTGTGGACAGGTATTGATTAAATCTGGTTTTATCCTGGAATATTTTGTTTACTCCGCCTATGGTGATTGAGAGTTTTGCTGGGTATAATAGTCTGGGTTGGAATCTGTGGTCTCTTAGTGTCTGCATGAGATTTGTCCATGATCTTCTAGCTTTCATAGTCTCTATTGAGTAGTCTGGTGTTATTCTGATGGGTTTGCCTTTATATGTTACTTAGTCTTTTTCCTTTGCGGCTCTTAATATTTTTTCTTTGTTCTGTGTGTTTAGTGTTTTGATTATTATGTGGCGAGGGGACTTTTTTTTGGATCCAGCCTATTTGGTGTTCTGTAAGCTTCTTGTATCTTCATAGGTATTTCTTTCTTTAGGTTAGGAAAGTTTTCTTCTATGATTTTGTTGAATATATTTTCTGTGCCTTTGAGTTGGTATTCTTCTCCTTCTTCTATCCCTATTATTCTTAGGTTTGGTCTTTTCATGGTGTTCCAAATTTCCTGGACGTTTTGTGTTATGACTTTTTTGTCTTTAGTGTTTTCTTTGACTGACGAATCTATTTTCTCTATCGTGTCTTCAGTGTCAGAGATTCTCTGTTCCATCTCTTGGTTGGTTATGCTTGTTTCTGTAGTTCCTGTTCATTTAGTCAGGATTTCTATTTCCAGCATTCCCTCAGCTTGTGTTTTCTTTATTGTCTCAAATTCATTTTTCAGATCTTGGAATGTTTTTTTCATCTGTTTAATTGCTTTTTCTTGGCTTGATTTCTTCCCATTTTTTGTTCGTTTTTTCTTCCATTTCTTTAAGGGAGTTTTTTATTTCCTCTTTAATGGAGTTTTTCATTTCCTCTTTAAGGGAAGTTTTTATTTCCTCTTTAAGGGAGTTTTTCATTTCCTCTTTAAGGAAAGTTTTTATTTCCTCTTTGAAGGAATGTTTTATTTCTTCTTTAAGGGCCTCTATCATCTTCTTAAAGTCATTTTTAGGGTTGATTTCTTCTGTTTCTTCTGTCATGGTATGTTTAGGTCTTGCAGGTGTAGAATCACTAGGTTCTGATGTTGCCATATAGGTCTTTATGTTGTTGCCTGTATTTTTGCACTGGCGTCTACTCATCTCTTCCTCTGTGTGGTGCAGGTGGTGTCTGTGTCTGAGAGTGCCTCTCTTGTTCTAATTTTTAGTCTTGGTTTAGTAGAGGTTCTTGGTTAAATTGGTGCTATTGGGCTGTTTCTTCAGGGACAGCTGATTTCAGTCGGTGAATTATATACTTATGATTCTGGTGATCTGGTTTGGTGGCTGGGTAGCGCCTTCTTCTGTGTTCCCAGGTCACGTTTTGTTCATTTGTCAACTCCTCAGCTGATCTTGTTTCTTCAGACTTCAAACTGTAGGCATCTGAATCCTCTCCCAGATGGGTTTCAGCTGAGCAGGATAGTCTCACCAACACCTCCAAGTTGTTGGGTTTCACAGGATCAGCAGTTAGGCCCCGGGCCGTCCCCATAAGGAGCGTTCAGACTCGCCCTAGCTCCGACTCACGGAGATAGCCTCCTCCCCAGGTGCTGGGGTCAGGGGCGTCCCTGCTCCAAGCTGCATCCGCCCATCTCTGCCTCCGGGTCTGTCCACCTCTGCGGTCTGCTGCCACAGGCCTACCTGCGTCTGCTTGTTTCCACCGCCGGGCCTGTATGTCCCTGTCAGCTGCCGCTGGGTCTGTACTTTACATCTCCCTTGTCCTGGCGGCTGCTGCAGGCAGTCTCCTTCTGCCTTCCTGTTCTTTTTCGACCACAGCAACTCTGTACCTTACATCTTCCTTGTCATGGCAGCGGCTGGCAGCGTCTCTCTCCCTCAGCCTTCCACTCTGTCTTTAGTGAGTTTCTTTTCTGAATTTCTTAACAAGGAAAACTATAACTATCTAATTTTCAGCTCCCTCAGAGACCCGAGAGGGAAATAATATTACCTAGTAAAACAGGAAGTGCAAACAAGCAACTTCCAAAAATTGTGAGTGTGACAGAAACAGCCAGCTGCCTGGACAGTCACCCAAGGTTTCTCTGCAGCATTGGGGCATCATCTTCAGTCTGCAGGCCTAGAATATCTGACAGAATCATCTGTGAAGGAGGAGTTTCTAAAGAGCTTTCCTACCTTGTCTTGGCAAGGATTGGCAGTCCTTTGTTTTGTGTCCTGCTTGTCCATTTTGGACAGCATACTGTCAGCAGTCAATGCAAGGGCACGTTCTTGCCCAGTGGCTAACTTTTGCCACAGTGAAAGTAAACTCCATATGGAATTTCTTCAGTGCCCATCATTTTCTCTGAAGTAGATGGGTGCTGCCAAGAGCAGACATGTCTCATAGTCATGAAAAAAAAATCTATGTTATTAAAACATCTTAAATGCCATATTCTGCAGATCTCTGAAGTGTTTGAAGATGACCTGCCTATCTAAAATATATCTCTGCTTGACCTTGAAAACATACCTAGTATGACTACAAATTCGATTGTAATGACTAACTACTAACTTTTATCTCTTTTTATCCTAATTATTTGTTAATAATAACCTTCAAAGATTAGCAAATTGCGTTATATTGTTAAATGAACTGTATAGGTACAATACCTTGAGTAAGATAAGAAATATATGAACAATATATTCTAACAAAATTAATCTCAAATTTGTATCAATATACAAAATTTATATACAGTATACAAAAATCCAATCCAATGTAAAATATTTAAAATTAGTAGTTGCCTTATAAAAGCAGATTCAATAATCTACCCTTTTTATCTTACTATTTTACATTGTTGGATTCTGAGTCTTTTCTTCCTAAGTATTCTTTTGACTTATGGTTAAGTTATTTGGACTCAATATGTTCTATTTTGAGGCCTGCCTTTTTTTAAGGTGTATATGTATTTGTCTATGTTAGTCTGTGATATGTGTATATACATGTGAGTTTGTGTGTGTCGTGCTCATGGGTGTGTGCATTGTGTATGCAGATATGTGTACATCTAGAGGTCAGAGGTATCTTCCTCACCTGCTTTCCAGCTTATTTTTTGAGATGACGTCTTTCACTGAAACTTGAACTCACCAATTCAGCTCAACTGTCTAGCCAGTGAACTCTAGGGATCCACCTGTCTTGCATCCCCGCCCCCCAAGACCTCCAGCACTGGAGTTACAGGCATGTGCCACTGGGTTCTGGGGATACAAGCTTAGGTTCTCATGCATTTATAGCAAGCACTTTACCAACGAGCCATCTCCCAGCCCCTTTGAAGCTTACTTTTAAACTTGGATAGGACTGATCCAAACAGCCATTAGCCTGGACTAACTTGACTCCCCTTACTGAGGCAGTATCCTCTTGAGACCCATGACAAGGTAGCTATTCTCCCAACACTGTATGTGCTCCAGGATCACTCCCTGCTTCATGCCAGTAGGGCTTACCATCTGTTTGTATGTTCAGAATCATGAGCTTAAGTGAACCCTCAGGAAGAAGCCCTGCCTATCTTTGATTCTCTCCCTCTCTATGAGGCTCCCCAGAAGCCCCACAGATTTCAGCCCCTTGACCTCCCAGCATTCATACTCTGCCTTCCCATCTCAGAGACTGTTGACTTGTTTAGGTTTTCTCTGCTTGTGCTGAAGCCTGGACACCCCAGATAGGAAGCTGGCTTGGTAATCCAGCCACTGCCATTGCTCTGTCTCCCAGGGTTGGTCTCCTATGTACCATGCAGCCTGTTGTCCTGACCAAAGTCTGCTGAGTCTTGTTTTCTATGTTCCCTGAGTCAAGAGGATAAATCCACCTGTATTTGCTGTAAACCATGGTATATTTTTTTTCTTAACAGTTTTATTAAGACATAATTTTTAAAAATTGGGCAACAGAGTCTTGCTATTATAAGCAAGAACTTGAGTTTATAATCTTACCTCAGCCTCCCAGGGGCTAGGATTGGCATGGGCCACCATCAGACTTATTTGACGTATATTCAGTATATAATAATGTGTACATATTCAAATGAACAACTTTATACATTGAGACAAATGCGAGCACTCATGAAACCTTCACTACAATCAGGGCAGGAACATATCCATCAGTCTCAAATTCCTTTATGTTCTCCTTACCTCTCATACTCTCCTCCTCAAATAACAGCTATCTGCCTGCTCTCTACCAGTGTGTGTGTGTGTGTGTGTGTGTGTGTGTGTGTGTGTGTGTGTGTGTCTGTAAAACTTTGCATTTTCTGGAATTTTATATAAACAGAGTAATGCAGTATATATTCTTTTCTTATATGGCTCCTCAATCTGCTTAACTATTTTGAGATTCATATTACCATGTGTGTTTATTTCTTGTTGAATAGTATTGCCATCATATGAATGTACTCTAATTTGCCTGTCCATCTGCTCATAAGTTTTCTGTTGTTTCCAGGTTTGATATTCTAGCCAAAGTTGCTCTGAATGTTTGCATGCAAGTCTTTGTGTGGACATGTATTTCCTTTTCACTTGGGGAAATACCTAGGAAAAGGATAGCTGAGCCATATGGAAGGTGTATGTTTGCCTTTTAAAAACGTTTTATAGCGAGGTGTGGTGGGGTACAGCTGTGTTCCCAGCACTCTGTAGGCAGAGGCAGAGGATGGTGAGTTTGAGGTCAGGGCCGCATACCCTGCATATCCTGTGCTAGACACTGTGATTAATATTGGGGGTCTGTGGGTTGGCGATGTAGCTCAAGTAAAAGCAAGTATAGGTCCTTAGCTTAGTCACCATCAACCAAAACAACAACAACCAAACAAACCCACTATTGGAAGTGCACTGACCTTTGTGAAGCCTGCAGGCTGGTAAGGAAGGCAGACGTAAGCTATTAGCAAATGAGGATGGTGAGCGGTAACAAGCTTGATGAACTGGTGACAGTGGCAGGGGCTGGAGAAGACCCACATTGACAACATCAGCATGGGCAGAGACTCATCCTGGTAGGAATGCAGACCACAGAAGGGGCCAAGGCTATGGCATGCAGTGGGAAGCTCTGGAGGTTATAGAAACCAAAGCTATTGAATCTCTGCAGCCTTCTTCTGTGTTTGCCTTGGTTCTTACTGTTTATCTCCAATCTCCTTAGTATAAATGACTGTGTTAAGAAGTTCATGAGGGAGTTGGAGAGGTGCTTCAGTGGTTAAGAGCACTTGTTGCTCTTACTGAAGACCCTGGTTCAATTCCCAGCACCCACATGGTGGCTCACAATCATTCATAACCATGGTTCCAGGTTCATCAGTCATGTATTTGGTCCATATACATACATGCAAACAGGTAAAATATGCATATACATAAAGTAAATACATGCAAAAAATTGGAAGAAGTTCGTGAACGGCCAGGTGATGGTGGCACATGCCTTTAATCCCAGTACTCTGGAGGCAGAGCCAGGTGGATCTCTGTGAGTTCAAGATCTTCAGAGTGAGATCTAAGACAGGTACCAAAGCTACACAGGGAAACCCTGTCTTGAAAAAAAAAAAAATTCATGAACATACAAAAAAATTTTTAAGAAGTTCATAAACAATTTCCTTAGGGAGTTATTGAAACTAACACATGCAGAACGTGTATGCTAAGCAATGCACTTAGCCTGGCATTTGTTGCTGTGTGTACGGACATCAGGCAGACCAAGGCCCTGGCCCAGGCAGCATCCATGTAATAGGGAAGCCCCACAAGCAGGTAAGAGCCTGCTTACATGAGTCAGGGATGACTTCCTGAGGATTCTTGGACCGTGGGTGTTGTTGGTTATTTTTGCTGTTTTGGGAGGCCCACCATCCAGCTCCCAAATAAATCACATGGAAACCTATTCTTAATTATAAATACCTGGCCTTAGCTTGGCTTGTTTCTTGCCAGCTTTCCTTAACTTAACTTATCCCTTCTACCTTTTGCCTCTTGACGTTTCCCATTCTCTTACTTCTGTAAATCTTACTCTTATTCCATGGCTTGCTGTGTAGCTGGGTGGCTGGCCCCTGGAGTCTTCCTCCTTCTCTGGCTATTTCTTTCTTGCTCCTCCCAGATTTCTCTTTCTGTTAATTCTTTCTGCCTGGCAGCCCTGCCTATCCTTTCTCCTGCTTTGCTTTGTCCGTTCAGCTTTTTATTAGACCATCAGGTGTTTTAGACAGGCACAGTAACACAGCTTCACAGAGTTAAACAAATGCAACATAAACAAAAATAACACCGCTTAAAAAAAGATTCCCCAACACATGGGTTCAAAGAAGTGTCCAAAAGGAAAACTGGCAAAGGGCAGAGCCACAGGGTGCATAGAGCCTGGGACAGGTCTGTGATGGTCACATGTACACTAGTGTAGGGAAACAGCATGCTAAGTAAGCCAGATGCTTCAAGGGGCCGGAAGGCTGGAGCTGTCCTAGGAGGAAGTACAGTGGCCCTGAGCTGTGTTCTTGTGAGCTGTGGTGGCTATAGAAAGACAATTGAACCAGGAAGTTTCATACCTACTCTACTTCCCTCAGGATGGATTCTAGTAGTCCAGCCCAAAGACATAAGCCATAATGGGAGACGTGGATAAGGTAAGGATTGGTGAAACCTAGCACACGCCTTGTACAAGGCACTGCTGAATGAACTGGGACAAGTCTGACTAGTCATATCCAAGTGAGCAAGAAGAGGAGTTAAGATGATGGGGAGGGAAGATGGGAGTGAGAGGTTAGAGCACGGAGTGGTGGAGGGAGAGCCAGGTCACCCGCCAGGGCAGCTGGGGAGCTTTCTTCTCCTACGGTGGGATGACATGGGACAGAGCAGAAAGAACCTCGGAGTTAGCTCTGTAAGGATGAAGCAGACTGCTTCAGGTCAAGGGCCTGCAGGGAAGAAGTGCATACGTATTCGAGGAGCAGGGCCTCCTAGTGAGGTCTAGTGAGGCTGGCCAGGGAGCCATGCAAAGAGATTTCAGGTTTATCCCAAATATCGTGGGAAACCCTTAGAGAACTGAGAAGTAGAAAAATGTCCTCAGGAAGGCTGGAAAGGTGCCTTTGGCTGTTAAGAGCACTGACTGTTCTTTCAGAGGACCCAGGTTTGATTCTCAGCACCCACATGGTGGGTCACAACCATCTGTTAACTATGTGTGTAGTGCACAGACATACATGCAGGCAAAATACATACACATACATATAAAATAAGTAATTTAAAAAACAAGAAAAAAAAAAGAATATCCTCAGATGCAAGTTTGCAGAGGAGCCTCCTCCGGCCGCTGGGTAGAGAGCAGGGTGGGGAGTGCACTGCCAGAGAGAAGCTGAGCACCTCACTGGGGAGCAGTGGAGACAGATGAGCCAGAAGATCTGTGACAGGCTTAGCAATCGGAGCTGAAGGTGCTGATAGGCCGGACATCGGAGTTGAATGGGAAGGGTGCAGTCCAGCAGGAGGATGAGCCACTGGTGACTCCTACAATTGGCTGAAGTCCCTTGTGCTAATGGTCAGTCACTAAGGGAAGACGGGAGAGGCTGGGGACGAGGCCTTCCTTTTGATGTGGATGGGAGAGATCTGGGTGATGACCGAATTCCTGACTCCTGTTTCTCTGTGACAAAGAATGTTCAAAACCAGTGGAATGGGGCATTTATACAGGCAAATTAAAGAAAAATGGGAAAAGCTCAAGTGTGACGCCGAGACCAGGTCTTTGGGGAAGTCACTGGTGGAGGAGGAGCCCTGCCCCTGCTCTGCCAGCCTGTCCACTGAGCACAGCCTTTGCTGGCTTTGAATGGTGGCTATTGGGTTGGCTGGCTCTCTGGTTATTACACTTGATTCCAGCTTCTCTTTTCCATATCCTTTCCCCTGAAGCAGGCCCTGTACAAGATACTCTCTTCTTAGTAGATATTTTTTCCCTTATAAGACAATTTCAGCCTAAAAGCCTTGTTAATAGAAACCAAATGTGAGCTCAGGCCTTCCAGTAAACCTTAATAGATGAGATACTGCACTGAACCGAGCAGCCCACAGTGGGAAGGGTTGCCTGACGAGGAAGGCGGTGTCATGATTCAGCTGGCCACATAATGAATTCTGGTTAGTATCTGCGCTTTTGGTCAAGTCTGAGCGAAGGCTGTGCATTGAGCAGCTCTGTATTCCTACGCCTCTTCAGTTCACTCATTGTCCTCCCCAGCCCCCACTGTTTACCCAGGAGGCACTTGGGCTTTGGGACTTGTTTTGTTTTGTTGAGAAGTTCCTGGAACACCACTAGAGGTATGGGAATGCCGAAAAGTAGGTGGCAAGGCTCTGGGGATAAGAAGCAGCAAACAACAACAGACAGCAGCTGACACAAGCCCAGCGCAGGAGGCACATTGGAGACTGACCTGACATCTGCTTAGCTCTCAGAACGCGGGCAATGCCTGCAGGTACAGCCAGAGAACCCTTGGCCCCAAGAAGCAGAAAACTGTCTTCAGTCAGGTCTCCACTCCTACCTTTATGTCACTTTGCTAAGTGTGTCTTCCACCCTTGACATGAGTGTGCACTGCAGCTAAGAAGGAAGAATCTAGAAATCAGAGTCGGGAGGGAGGTTTAGTCACTAGTTGCAGTGTGGAACCATGCCGTTCCTTTCTCTTCCGGGTTCTTTGAATTAGTTCACTGGAAGTGACGCACTCCGCACTCTTTGGACCAGGCTAGGCTGTGACCTTGAGTCCCTCTACCCCCACTCCATCCTGACCATGGGCAGGAAGGGAATGAGGAAGCACATGGCCTGCTGGGAGGCAGATCTCAATGGGCTGTGTGCTGCATGTGACAGTATCTTTGGAAACTGTCTCAGGGCACTTGAGACTTGAGCACATAGGACAATCTATTCTTCCAGAGGCTTACTTCAGACAGTTGAAAATGACTGGCAAAGAAGCTGTCATGTGTTTGCCACAGAACCTGCCTTCTGTAACTGAAAACCACAGTGCATGCGTGTCACACCTGTTGCCATCTTACCTTTTACATACATGTCCCTGCCATGTTGTAACATTGACAAAAACAGTGAAAGGGAAGAAGGATTGACTTGGGTCATGTTTTAGAAGGGATGCAGTCCACTGTGACTGGACCATGAAACAGTGAGTCACATGGTAAATTCAGTCCGGAAGCAGAGTGATACATTCGAGGAGGGTCTTCCTCCTCTGTTAAGCCTCCATGGAAGCACCCTCCAGACACACCCACATCTTGTCTCCTTTGTAATTCCAAATCTAGTGAAGCAGACTGAAGGTGAACCATCATAGTCCTTATTTCTTCACCACTGTCAGGCAGTATTTTCTTTCAGTCAGGTAGTTACAAAACCCAAAGCAAGTGCTTCTCTACACACTCACTTCCAAAGAATGCTGGTAGTGATGATGCACTGCTTGTCACAAAAACGTAAAAATAAATCCAGGCTTCTGTCTCTTGGCCTGTGCTTGAACTGTCCTCAACTCATCAGCTACTCAGGATCTTGTCTCCTCCAGCTGCTCCTGTGATAACTTTTTCTTCTATCTAGTTGTCATACTGTAGAACTTTTTTGTTTCTTTGGTTGTGTTTTTGTTTTTGTTTTGTTTGTAGTGGGCCAGATTTGATTAAAAGTGATCTGGCAAATGATTCAGCAAGTGAAGGTACTTGCTGTCAAGCTTGACAACCTAAATTTGATGGTCAAGGGACCTACATAGTAGAGGGAGAGAACCAACTTTCATAGACTGTCCTCTGCCCACCATACCTATGCCCCCATAAATAAATACAATTAAGAATTTTAAATAATAAAATGAGTTAATTCAGTGAGTATGGTGGCACATAACTGTAATCCCTACTATGCTCAGGAAGGTGTAGAGAGTTGTAGAGAGTTGTAGGTCAGCCTGAGGGTACATGTGAGATCCTTTTCAAAAATAAAAAAGTTAACTCCATTAAGATCTAGTCCAGTGGACTTTGTGTTGAGAACACTGCTGAAGAGCATTACACACATACTTGGGGCAGGTAGAGGGAAGGACTGACGAGCGAGGATCTTGTGAAATGGGACAGAAAGGCAGAAGATGGAGTTGGCTCTGGGTTTTTTGTTACCTCTGTGGCCTTGGGCAGGCTTCTTTGAGCTCACATTCTGAAGACTTGCTTTTTTACTCATTGTTTTTCCTGTGCAGGCACTAGAGGAATGTCTTTACAATAAGATCCTACCCTTCCTCCAGAAAATACCATCTTTCCCTATAGGATTTGAGCTTTTGATTGGTTGGACATGGTGACTGTTGCTGAGCCCTGGAATGCACAGCCCTTGAATATGGCTTTCTTAGTGAGCTCCCCATGTGAGTGGTGCCACCACCCCTCCCTAACTCGATCTCAGATACCTCTGGAGTCATCTAAAGGTGGTGCCACTGTGCCTCCAACTTGCTCTATGACCTTGAGAAACCATGGAGAATCACATTGAGCCTCAATCTCTTCACCAAAGGCAGGGGGCTCAACCTGCTCTGTGGCCCAGAGTGAGGGATTCAGGGCTCAAAGTGACTTCAGGGATTTCTTTCTGTCTCCAGAAGATTTTGCTCCAGATTTCTTCATGTTCCAGAAAGTCTAAGGAAAGCTAGAGCAATCTCAGGAAAGAAGCAAAGGGCCTCCCTGTGGTAATGCAAGCCCTGGCTCCAGCTTGCCTACATTCGGGGAACTCCGCTTCCTGGCTTGTTACTGTCCTCTGTGAACTGGAGGAGCTGGTGGTACAGTGCACGTGCAGGTGTGCTGGGGGGAGGAGCAGCTCGACTGCTGCTCAGAGCAACAAAGCAGCGGCCCTGCCCTGTGTGCCCACCCTCAAGTGGAAGGAGAAGAGGTGTTGGGGCAGGATTGATACCTCTAGGAAAGTAAAGACCAAAAAAGATTGAGTTGACATTTTTGCCACATAAGCCAGAGTTCTTCCAAGTCAGACACTTGGCATCAAGATGCAGAATCTACAAGTTCAGCTTCAAAGCCACTCTGTGGGTGTGAGAGTCTTACACAACAACCCTCAGGCCAAGTCATTTCAACAAAGCAGAGCACTGCTTTATGGCATCTGTGCTGTGTACCCAGCAGGGATTCCTTGGGAACTCCTCTGTGCCACCTCCACTGTTTTGTCAAGATTTGAGATGAAGCCCCACCTGGTACTCAAGAGACCCTATTTCAAGAGTTCTGAGAAGTGCCACCTCCCCCAACTAGAATAACAGGAAAAGCTATGCTTCAAGGCATAAACAGTGCACAGGGGTCTCCATGCTTGGGTCAAGCACTATGTTTATTTCTGCAAGTATTTCTCAAGCACTGTGTCAGATGAGAGGCTAGGAGTTAGCAGAGCCCTGCCTCAGGCCTGGACCGTTGTAGTAGCACTGGCAAGTCTTCCTGCCATCCCGGTTCCTGGCACTTCTTTAGGAAAAATAACATCATGGCCTGTGGCTACAGACTTGCCCATTCCCTTTCCTTATCCACCCTCCACCCCGCCCTTTCTTTTGTCTTTTATTAAATACTATTCATTTCCCCTGAGGAAAAAAATAATTCCTTTGTGTCTTAGTGATAGATTCACTTTATGAGTTTTATTATTTGTGCACCTGCCTAGGCTAAAGGTTTTAATTTAGCCTCTCTCCACTGATCTCCTCAGGGACAGGACTGGCATCTGCCCTACTCAGCCCAGAATCTGCTGCCAACATGTGTCAGGCATTCCACTCAACTCTGAGTTCACCAGTGAGAGCTTAAGGCTGTGGTTGTTGGAGCCTCATATGTCTCATCTCTGATGCTCTGGGTCTGTGTGGCTACAGGGGTAGGAAGTGCCCAGTACGGGACTGCCCTTATGTGAGCACACAAATATGGTAGAGAACAGCAATGAGTTACTCTGTGGGAAAGCTATTCCTTGTTGGCTTCTGTTTCGTCTATCAGAGGTGACACCACTGGCACCTGCTAAGTGCCTGCCAGCCCTTGTTTCTAATAGAGAAAGAACAGGCCTCGGGCCACAGTGAGTTCAGTCAACAGTCATTGGCTAGAATGTGAGAACACTGTTCCATCTGGCTTTCATAGTTACTTTAATTCTCACAGCAAGTTGATACCCCATTCACAAATAGCAATAGAGAATATATGTTTGTATGGGTGTGTGTGTGTGTGTGTGTGTGTGTGTGTGTGTGTGTGTGTGTGTGTGTGTGTGTATGCACATGTTTGGAGGCTAGAAGACAACCCTGGGTGTTCCTTAGGCACCATCCCCCTGTTTTTTTTTGTGACCAGGTCTCCTGCTGGCCTGGAGCTCACCGATTGGGCTAGGCTATCTGGCCAGTGAGCCCCCAGGGTCTCCCCAGTGCTAGAACTGCAGTATGTGCCACATACCATACATGGCTTCTGGGGACTGAACTTGGGCACTTTACCAGCAGCCATCTCCCCACCACCAGAAAATGTATGTATGTGTCTGTGCATGTTCAGTGTGTACAGAACCCAGACAGAAGCTATACGAAGGCAGTGACTAGGCCTGACTTCACAGAGGAGGAACCTAGGCTGACAGTGAGGACTCTGCCTCCAAAAGGTCTTTAGGAAGAAGACTGACTGCAATGGCCACTTTTGTTCTTTCTCCATTGCAGGCATGGATCCTGAAAAACTAAAGCGAATCCAGCTCCCAGTGCCAAGTGCAGCTGAGAAAACCACCTACAACCATCTGCTGGCTGAGAGACTCATCAGAATCATGAATAATGCCGCCCAACCAGGTACTCCTAGCTGAGGAGTATTAGAGGGACTAGATCCCTAGCCAGGCACTGTGAGCCCTAGGTTCTGGATCTGGAAAAACCCCAGCGCTTTCTTTTGCCCCTAACCACCAACCAGCATCTGCTGTCTGTTTCTCTCTGGGGCTGTCCCCACCCTGGTTGTAGTCACCTCTCTTTCTCCTGATGCACCAGCCTTTCTCTTGCTGCTCTTGTCACAGCTGGGACCCTCCTCTAGGAAGCTCAAGGCCATACTGTAGAAGGAACGAGGCTAAGAATCTGAGTGAGGGCAACAGGTTTGTGCCCAGTGTCTCCAGTGTTTGACCCAGCACCCCTCTGCAGCCAAGTGACTAAGGCAGTGATAGGAGTGGAGTGAAGCTCTGGGCAGGGCTTTCCCAGCTGGGGTCTTTTTCCTCCAGGATGTATATGACATTGGCTGCAGACATTTTGAGCTTAATAACTAAGAATGTTCCTAGCCTCCAGTTGGTAAAAGTCTAGGGCACTGCTAAATATCTCAGGTGCATAGGACCTGTATAGCACAGAGGTATTTGGCCTGGAATGTCAACAGTTTGCATGGCAAGTCCTCTGCAGAAACAGGAGAAAGGTTAATAGAATGAGTGAATGCATGGGAGACAATCTGGCCTCCTGCTTGTCCAGGGAGGAGGAGTGTGGTCAGAGCAGCCTGTTGTAGTAAGCCTGGATCAGGTCACCAGAGTTGGTCAAGCAGTGACTGGAGTAGTGTGTAGCTGTGCTAGCAAGTGGGAGAAGGACCTGGAAAGCCAGGTCAGTGACCTCACAGTGACAACAGGTAGCATAGCAGTTATCCACAGAACAGGTACTTTCTGATTGCATCCTACGTACCAGCTAAGAGCCACAGCTGATGGTCTTCAATCATCCCAGAAGCTATAGACTAGAGATGGGGGTCTTCACTCAGAGAAGAGGTCAGGA
Source organism: Peromyscus maniculatus bairdii (assembly GCF_049852395.1). Classification (NCBI taxonomy): domain Eukaryota; kingdom Metazoa; phylum Chordata; class Mammalia; order Rodentia; family Cricetidae; genus Peromyscus; species Peromyscus maniculatus. The sequence goes on along the minus strand of NC_134859.1, from coordinate 4,779,293 downwards.
CAAGGCCAGCACTGGGGCCCAATATACATGGTCTGTAAAGGTCTAGATGAAGACAAAGGGGTGTCAGGGATTGAGCCCTTGAGACAACTGCTCCTATCTAGAAGTGGCAATGGAGAAGAGATAGCTCAGGACCCTGAGCCAGGAGAAAAGGGACACGGGTGTGACTCTCGGGACACTGGGTTCTCATTGGGGTCAGTTATTGCTGAGAGCTCCATTTAAAGGAGGCAGGGCCTTTTCTGAGGCTAGGGTCAGAGTCAAACTTTGCCAGGGACCAGTGGGAGCCACGTGGGTCAGGGCATTGAGAGAGCTGTGCTGTGGCCAAGGATAGGGTCAACTGTGGCTGGAACTTGGGAAGGCAGGAGCTTGCTGGCCAGCAGAGGGCGTAAGACTGCTCTGGATAGGCACATAGATCTCAGAGTAAAGAGGGGATGGAAGGTCTGGAGTGGGTGGGGTTAGGGCTGCCTAAGTGAGCAGGGACCAACCTCCCCTAGGCTTTACCATACTAAGCAATACCTACTTTACTACTTTATATAACTAAGTACAAATTTTTCTTCTCATCTATTTCAACCTCACCTACAGGGCATTAGCAAAAGGGTTGGTGTCTGGGGTATGTCCCTGGTGTGTCCCAGCTTGGGCTCCAGTGTCTTAGACCTCAGGGACAAGGCCCAGAGATGTTCTGCTCCCTCTTTCTTGTTCTACACCTCCACCTTTCCTTAGGAACAAAGCGCAAAGACCCATGGGACAGCTGCTTAACAGGAGTCGGCCTGTTAAGTGTGGCTGTCTTCCCTAGGAGGAAAGAGATGGCTTCCAGTAGCAGGTAGTACCTTTCCAACCAGAAAGAAACATAGAGTCCTGAAAACATTATTTGAGACCCTGGCCTCAGCTGTACCCGAAACCAGTGCATCCCCATCCCCCATTACCCTAACAGATTTTATAAGTCAGTGTTGTGTTTATGTTTGCTTGTCTGTCAGTTTCTGCTTATCTAGTGTAAGCTAGTCTTGGTTGGGTTTCTGTTAACTGTGGCCAAGTGTGGATGAGCTTCATGCTGTGCTGGCCTGCTAGCATCTAGATCTGGAGCCTGGTGCTATGTGAACACCCCCAGGAGGAAATCTCTACCAACACCCAGCGTGCTCAAGCCACATGGGAGGGACGCTTTAGGAAGACTGACAGCGTCAGCGAGGGAATGGAGGTGGCCAATGCTGGTTCTCACCCTGCCCATTTAGGCCCCACCAGTGTTCCTGTCCTCCGCACACCCCAGAACATGGAGAGCCTGTGCCCAGCATTTCTGGCACACTGTAAAACAGCCTCACTGGCTCTACTGGGCCCCTTTGCCTATTGGCACCTGATCCCTTTGAGCAGGGCTGCGAGCACCTGGGGCACACAAGCTTGGGTGGTAAATGAAAATGTGAAATAAAAGGAGCAGGACTTTTATTTCTTGACTACTCCTAAAGCACAGAGAAGATTTTTATTGTAGATATAAGGAAGAAAACAGCAGAGGGGAGGCTGAACATGGCCAGCAAACTAAACCAGACCGTAGGAGGAGAGAAGGGGAGGGAGAGCAAGAGAGGAGCCGCTGACCAAGAGAAGTGGCCTGGGCCAAGAGACCAGCTTAGCTAAAATGGCTGAGTTATATAGGGATCGGGCTGGGGGAGGAAGGTGGAAGCTGTCCTGGGAGGGAGAGGTTTAGGTAGGGGAGGGATGAGGAGTGCTGAGTGAGAATTGTCCTGGGTTTGAGACCAATCAAACAGGTAGTATGTTCCTTCTGGAAGGGAGAGAAGACCCAGCTCCACTAAGTCACGTGACCCAGAGAGGCTGCTGGTTTTGTGCCTGTATGAACAGGCATAGCCGCAGCACAGCCGCCTGCCTTCTCCCACCTTCTCTGCTGATGAAGGGACTTCAGGACAGATGGGAGCTGAAAGGCTTGACAGGGAGTGTGACTTGTACCTTAGTGGGAAGAGGGTTGACATGTGTAGCTCCCTCTGGGTCCCCCTGGACATGAGCCCTTGGGCAAGACTGTCTGTCGGGTGATGATCACCCTCAAAGAAGGAAAGCAAGAGCCTGTGTCTGGGGTGGGCACTGGGCTGACCCTGGTGTGCTCTGCAGATGGCAAGATTCGTTTAGCCACACTGGAGCTGAGCTGCCTGCTCCTGAAGCAGCAAGTACTGACCAGCTCTGGCTGCATCATCAAGGATGTGCATCTGGCCTGTCTGGAGGTGAGTCCATGCCTTTGCCTTCCCTTCCTGTGCTGTCCCTCAGCTGAAGAAGTCAATCAGGAGGCTGCTGGCACTGCCTGTTCCACAGCATCCCTAGCATAGCTCAGAGAAGCTGGGCCTAAGACACCTGTGACCCCACCCCAAGGTCCTACTCCAGCCCACATGTCCAAAGGTGCCTTCCTCTACCCAGACCACATTCTTTCATTGCAGTAGCTTCTTTTGGAATAATCTGCTTCTGGATTAGCTCTGGGAGTTTTTAAATGTTCCTTTTGTGTGACAAAGATTTTATACATGTAGAAACATAACTACCTACAGTATTTTGTTTTGGTGTGTGTGTGTGTGTGTGTGTGTGTGTGTGTGTGTGTGTGTGTGTGTGTGTGTCTGCTAAAATAACACATTTACTAGGTTCTCAGTATCTTTTATCATTTTTTTTGTTCCCCTTCATGATTTTTAGAAAATGTAGGAAATGCAGAGGTGAAAAAGAACAGTTGAGGGTTTTACCTTTGGATGTGTCTGTTCTGATCCACTCCTACACATATATAATTACACACTGGTGAAATAACTTTGTGGTTTATTAAAGTGAAGACATAGCTGTATTCACTAACCTATTTTTCTGTGTAATTGAGTCACCCACCATTTCACCTCAGATCTGCATCCCTCACATCTTCCTTCTTTTTTTACAGGGTGCAAGAGAAGAGAGTGTCCACCTTGTACGGCATTTCTATAAGGTACTTAGCAGCACAGGCGGACAGCAGCATGGGGTATTTCTCATGGAGTATAGAATGGTGGGGTCTAGTCCTATACGAAATCTTCAGGGTGCGTGTGTGCGCATGGGTGTATGTGTGTGCGCGCGCGTGCGTGCATGTATAAGTATGTGCATTCTAAGGTGTGCAGACAGGTTAGAAGAGAACTTTGAGGAGTGGAATCTGGGGATCACACTTGGGTCATCAGGTTTTCCTGCTGAGCCATTTTGTCAGCCCTCCAGTTTCTTTCTTATACCTGTGAATATTGAGCACACATGCTGAATTCTGTAGTCTCCAGAGCTGTGGTCTCTAAACTATTTGCTATAGTATTAAGGCAACTCCACGTAATTAAAAGGGAGGTTTATTTTGTGGGGTAACTTACTAATAGGTTACAGGATCCGGGAAAGGTGTAGCACAGTCCAGCAGTGTTCTCTGGAGAACTCTGCTCAGTCTACCTCCAGTGTCCAGGATCCAGGAACCAAGAGAGCCAGCACATCCGGATCTCGGGTCTTCAGGGCTCCTGTCTTAGACCCACCTTGTAGGTGTGACAGTTACCCAAGCCTCAATGGGGGTAGTACTTCAGGTCAAAGCTGGAACAGCTACCCACTACACTAAACTTTTTGTGCTTTCTTATAAGAACAATACAATTTTTGAGGACTTACTACTAGTTTATAGCAGTCAATTATTTGTGAATTACCGTAATTTATGAGATGTATGCGTATGACAAAGTCATATGTTTGTGAGCTATGTATCCTAATACATAGAAAAGTACTATGAATCACCCATGATTTCATCAATTATATACATGTGTAATGTCTATAAACATGCATGCTAAGAAGTCTCATGCAGGCATATGAAAAACTATCTTGAGTTTAGTGAGATGACCTTTAGGATCTGAAGGACTTAGAGACATTTATCTTTAGGTTCCAAGTGATTGCTTTAAGATATCCAGTTTGAACAGTTTTGTTTGGGTTTGTTTAGTTTGTTTAAGGCATGTTTTAGTATAGTTGGGCTGCCATGAGAAAACACTGTCAGCAGCAGTTATTCCAGAAACTACGAAGTCCATGATTAAGGCAGATTAGGTGTATAGTGAGGGCCCACATGGAGGATGAGTTTGGGGTGACTAATGTTCAGCTGTAGTGGGTTCATTCATCCACATGGCTAGTCGTCTTAGTCACCCTAGTTAGCTCATCTTTTGATCTCTGTAAATCCTGGTCCTGCTCCCCCTGAACAAAGCTCAGAGCTCCTGCTAAGGGAAGTAGCAGCAGCACCTCGCTTCCCACTGCCCGCACTTGAAGTACTGCAGCTTTGCCCACCACCTGCTGCCCTTGTTGTCAGTTCTTGACTGAGCTGAAGCCCAGTCCTGTAATCTAGGACTCTGCCTTGCCAGGACCAGGTGACCTATAATCCAACTGTAGTTGTAGACATGCCCAAAGGGCCACCACTGTGGGCCACCACACCCTGGGCAGGAAATCCCAGCTGCCCTTCAGAGAACCACACTAGGCCTTTAAGCAAAAACATGCCCCTCTAGTCAGCCCAGAAGAAAGAAGAAACCTGGGGCTGCCCTAGTCCTCTTTGGGCCTCTTCCCAATAGAACTGCTCTTAGTCTGTCTACCCCTTGAAAGCAGTAAGCTTGTCAACACAGAAAGACACAGTGTAGCCATTTCCCAGAAGCTGCCTCCTGGTCCCAAACAGAAGAAACACTGCATTTGCATTTTATTCCCAGCCCAGAGGCAGGATGGTTCTGACTTCATGAGGCAGAACAGTGGCCGCACTGACATCTCCCAAGCCCCGACCGATTGTCAGGCTCTGTGGCCATCCTTTTTCTGTGCATTATTTTACCTTCACAGTGAGTGGCCTGATGGACATGGGCTCCAGCCTATTCTTTTCCGGCACATAACACCTTTGCCATCTCATTCTTACAGTGAGTCAGGAGGTGCTGGATTTTCCAAGGTGGAGTCCTGGGCAGTCATTGCCCCTAGCAACCAAACCTCAAGACTTTCCTCAAAAACAAATGAAGCAAGCAATATTATTATCTTAGTGCTAAGTATTGGTAGTTATGCCCTTCCCCCTAGGCATGAATGGGCCTTGCATGTCTACCTTGGTGGCTTAATCAGCATTCCCTACTTTTCCAACCATTCTGGAGAAGTAAATGATGTTAAGCACTTGAAATATTAACTTGTCTATGTTTTAATTATGTATTATGTTATTTTTTGTTGTGCTCTAATTAACTGATCTGACAGAAGAACTCTAGCTCAGTGTGCTTTCAAAGAAGAGGAAAATGTTGAGCAGTGCAGTTTGATATTTGATACTCATCTGCGCATGTGTGCTCACGTTCACATGTGTATTTTACTTTCTGGTGATTTACAAGAACTTGTAATGAGAAACAGATGGCCTCAAAAGTCAAGCACAGCATTTGCAATGCTGTGTGTATGGGGTAGGAATAAGCTTCTCTTTACTCTCTTCTTCTCTTTGCAGGGAGAAGAGATTTTTTTGGACATGTTTGAGGATGAGTACAGGAGCATGACAGTAAGTACACGGTCAGAACGTACGGAGGTTAGTGTGTCCCTTTGTGCCCACCAAACTCACAGAGGGCTCTGCCCCATCCGGGACTTTCTGATCTAGTGGCAAGGACTGGGAGTGAGGTAAATTTGATTGCCACCACCACTAAAACTTCAGATGATACTCATTCCGATACCCTTGCAGTGTCTGCTTTTATGGCTTCCTAACAGGGAGCCCTTGTGCAGTTACTTAGGTTCTGAGCCTGGCTGTTGGTCATCTGTGCAGTGGGGCCCACACCTCTGAGTTGCCCCAGCCAGATGTGAAATACCCAGGAGCAGTCCTCATGCTAGGCCCACATGAAAAAGTACGAATATTCACTTCCCCCCTGCTTCCTGGTTTTGCTTGTTGTACTCCAGTGTTTATGGCATGTCTTAACACTGTTTAACATTCCCCAGAAATACTAAAGTGACACACCCTGAGCCCTGCGACAGATGTCAGTCCTTAGCCAGTCCTTAGGGTCAGGCCCTGAGTGCTGCTGCTTCAGTGCTGCAGGAGGTAACAGCACTGTGTCTGTAAGGCAGTCAGGGGCACTGTGTATCAGTCAAAGAGAGGTGTCCTTTTATTAAAGACTGACTCCTGCTAGGGTGGAGAGCATGTTGTATGTATTAAATCTGACACAAAACACAGTTCTCACCTTAAAGAGAGTAAGAGAGTTTATCTCAGAGCCAAATATAAGTGACTATGTCCAATACTCAGGTTGCCCCAAACCTGTGTGACAAGGAACTGATTTCATGTAGTCACAAAACAAAACAAAATCCGAAGTCTAAGCGCTTTTCAAATGCATCAGTGGGAACATCAGGTGGCAGGTTCCAGCAAAGTGGGGGAAGTCTCTACCATAGGTCTCAGATGCTGTCTAAGGACGAGCTGAGCTTTGAGGTTAGCGGAAGCTAATGGTAGGTTAGATTAACACATCCCAAAAAGTCACCTGGTAGTCACAAGGGTGTGTGGTCAGACAGAGGTGAGCAAGGAACAACTATTAAGAAAGCTAAAGATAAATGACTCTAAACCTACAACATTCCAGTTCTCCATAGCCAAGGAGCTCTAAGCAGTCTGCCATGCAGAGTGTGCATCAATGAATTGCTCTTTCAAAAAAATGGATTTGCTCTCTTTTTCTCTCTGTCTCTGTCTCTCTCTGTCTCTCTCGTCTCTCTCTTCCTCCTCTCTCTCTCTCTCTCTCTCTCTCTCTCTCTCTCTCTCTCTCTCTCTCTCTCTCTCTCTCTCTCTCTCTCTTTCTCTCTCCCTCCCTTACTTCCCCACCAACCCTGGGAACTTCAATACGGAATCTTTACCTATGGAAAGAGCTGTTGCCATTGTCTCCTCTGTGCAGACGAGGAAAATAGGAGTCAGAGGCTGAGTAATGTCCCTAAGTCTGTCCAGCCTGCTAATGGCAGAGCCAGGCTTTCATGGTGGAGTTCTCTCTGCTGCTCCTCTAGAGCAGTAAGCATGGGGGGAGGTGCCCCTGCAGGCCATGCCTTTCCCTGGAGCATAGACTGCAGACTGTGGCGATGACACTTTCTATTTTGTTTGTCTCTCTACATCCACAGAATCAGCTCCAAGTAGCACTCGATAAATAGATGATAAGTGAGCTTTTTCATGGACATAACTCACCAAAGCATGAAGTGATGGGGACATTTATAATGATCCTAAGTGTTTAAAGTGTCAGAAAGAAAAAGGCAGGCACACAGCTAAGTGGCTCCCTGGCTTCCAAGCCTGTCTCCAGGGCTCCAGCAGCAGAGCCCTCACCACATCTTTATCACGGCCCCCCTGAGGCATCAACGGAGACTTTTCAAGGTCATACCTCCTGTGACATATGGGTTGCCGTGACTGTGCTTGGACCTTATTGGCCTACATAGACTGTCCTGCTTAGGGCAGCTCAGACTTTTCCCCTTCAGACCAGCAGTTCCAGGTGGGAGCTCTCCGTAGATGTCATCTTTCCCTCCTCTAGTGCAGACTCCCCTTCCCGAGTGTGATCCTCCACAGGACTCTTTTCAGCCTGGAAATGTAAAGTCTGTATGTTATTAGTGATTTGGAAAAGTCAGGACTCCAAAGTCCCCGTGATGTCTGCTTTTATTGCTTCCTAACTCTGTGACCTTGGACAGGTTACTTACATTTTGAGCCTGGCTGTTGGTCATCTGTGCCATGGGGCCTACACTTCTGAGTTGCCCCAGCCAGATGTGAAATACCCACAGCAGTCCTCATGCTAGGCCCATAAGCAAAACCTCTGTTCTCCCTCATCCCACCCCATAGGAAGCTTCCTGAGGTTTGCTTATTTTATTCTAGTGTTTATGGTGGGTTCAGCTACACAATCCTTGACATTTTCCCCAGAAATACTAAGGTGGCACACCCCAGGCCCTGCGACTGAAGTCAGTCCTCAACTGCCCCTAGGAAATTTGCCTCTGAGCTCACTTAAGTGAAGTGCTGCTCTTGGACTGCAGGAGGCAGGTGGAAATGAGGCCTCCAAGTTTGACTCTTACATCCCTTAGCAACCCAGGTTGATTGCTAAAGGGAGAGTGGGCCCTGAGACTCACCGCTGTCTCCCACCCTCATGGCAGAATGGAAGGAATTGCCTGGAGAGGTTCTGGTATTGTAGGAGCAGTTACAGCCAATGGGTACTGTGAAAAGGCCCTGCTGGAAAGCTAGCACTAAGAGCAGCCTGGAGTGGGAACATGGCTCTACCATCCTGCTCTGAAATCCAGGGATTTGGAGGAGGGTTCAGGCCTCTAGAAGACAGTGTTTAATGTGTCCTACAAAGGAAGGCAGGCAACCAGCACTATGTGGCCATAGGACCCTCTGGCATACATGAAGGGAAAAGCCGCAAGTTGGAAAATGGAAAAAGCCTCTCACTCATCTGGCAGACTAGAAGCATGGTCTCAGTCTACACTCAGATTTGACACTCACTCGTGGTACGGGTACAGGTAGGCTCTTCTCTGAGGCTTCCTGTGCTTTGTCTCTCCTAGATAAAGCCCATGAATGTGGAATATCTCATGATGGATGCTTCTATCCTCCTGCCCCCAACGGGCACCCCACTGACTGGTATTGATTTTGTGAAGCGGCTGCCATGTGGTGATGTGGAGAAGACGAGGAGGGTGAGTGTGATCTTGCCTCTCCTGGCTATAGAGAAAGGGTCTCTAGGTCAGTTAAAGCCTGCCTCCAATATATGCTTAGTCACCTATATAGACTGCCACCTCACATACACCTACGACCATACATGGCTTTCCATGTACTACCATACATGGCTTTTCCAGAGCCTGTTGCCCTTGGAAATTGGAACTTGGGATTCTTTGGCAACTGGCACCTCTGTGGGCAGCTGTCAGACCACCTGTACCAGGGCAGAGTGCAGCCAAAACCCTGAATGGAAGCCAGGCCAAGTTTCTTTTAAGCATGGGGGAGCAGAGGCTAGAACACCCAGTATAGAGGAGATGGGTATGAACCTCGACTCCGGGCAGTACACTAGCAAGGTATCTGGTAATGAGAGGTGATGCTGGCCAGGAGTCGGGCGAGCACGTGTGCAGAGCCAAGTTCTCAGAAGCAGCAGAGGTGATCCCCTTATCAGCACTTTTTTTCTGAGGTGGCCACTCTAGGAAGCAGCCTCAGTCAGGCTCTTCACAGTATTTTATCTCCTGCGTAAGATCTCGGTTTCTTTCTTAGAAAGCAATGCTGCCTTTTCCTAGAAAATCATTCCCTGGAGATGTAACTATGAATAGATAATTTAGAGGCATGCATGACAGCTCCCCAGCTGACTACCACATCTTCTTCCTTGGTCTGCTTGTGGCCAGAGAAGCAGAGGGGTTTCACTTCAGGATTTCAGAAAGCACATAAAGTGCTGTGTGCCCCAGACAAGAAGCCTCCTTCACCTTGCTGGCACTTTTAACCACGTGCTCAGGGGCAACAGAGGAAGTGGGGACCTTGTATCTTCAAGCAATGCACATTCCCAGTCCCCTGAGCAAACCACAGACGCCTGCAAGTTGTCCTCTGACCTCCACATGTGCACACAACACAAATACTTTTTTTTTTTTTTTTTTTTTAGTGTAAGACCCAAAATTACCAGAAGTGCCCCTGAGTCATGCCAGCCATGTTGAAACAAAAGTCATCAGAGTTCTTGGGGTCCAGGGAGAATGAGTGAACTGGAACTTGGGATTTGGGCTATCCCCATTCCTGTAGGGGTGGTTGGAAGAAGTGGCTAAGAAAGAATACATGAGTCAGGCCCACAGAGGTTAAGCCCTGTTCTGTGTGACCTTAGGAGCATTACTTAGCCTCCCTGAGCCTGAAGTTCCACCTACGTTCTCCTCAACTTTTACCTGAAGTAGCTGGCAGGATGGCTGTGGAGTTCCTGGCAGATAATAAACACCGAAAGGACATGGGGGCACAGTGGTGGAGTATGCCGGTATCTTAGATGAGCAAGAGGAGTTTACTCACAGACTCTGCTAAACTTAGTGCAGAGGAAAAGATCCAGCAGTGGGCTCTGGAAAATATTAAAATCTGAATTGAAGCACCAGCCATCTTCATAGGCTGTCTGGGAAGCCCGTGCAAAACAGAGGTCCTTGTGCTGGGGTTTTGTTTTTGGTACTAGGGATGGAACCAGGGCGTGGACATGCTCAGCAAGTGTTCTGCCTTTCCCCAATTTGGTTTCGAGACAGTGTCTCATTGGGAAGTCCAGTCTGGCTTCAAATTTGTGATCCTGCTACCTCAGCTTCCCAGATATCTGCGATTATAGATTGTCCCCACTTCTGTTTCCACGTTCCCTGTAAAGGACAGCAGTTTTTGTGTTTGTCACTATTGACTTCCAGGAAGTGGTTTACTTTGCTCCATTCTTTGGCTATGTGTTACACTTTAAAGAAAACTCAGCCAATCTCAGCGTTTTGAAAGGAAGGAGAATTGTCCCCCTGATGTCAACACTCGAGAGGCTTTGCTTCCCTCCCATCTCTGCCTCCAGACTCCTCCTCTTTCGATGGCACAGGTGTCCTTGCCGCGGTCTCACTCTCACCCGCTCGCCTCTCCTCTCGTGTGTCAGGTCCCCTGTTGTGATAGTGAGCTTGTTGTTGCTGATGTTCTGGAAGGCTGTTTAATAGGCAATTTTTATTTGATGTATTGGAAGTCCTGTATTGTAAAGATAATCCTTTTGTCTGATGGCAAACAGCAACCACAGTAATCATTCTGGGCCTCCACACTGGATAAATTCCATTTCTTCTTGAGACATAGTTTTCCTTCTGTATTTCTGAGGTAATGTTTTTATTATCACTGCAGTGTCTGGTGGTCTTGGATGCATCAGCAAATCTGGAGATGTATTTCCTTTAGAAGACTGAAATTATAGATGAGTGGGAGGGTAGTCCACCAGATCCCATAGCTTCAGAGGCATTAAGGATTGTCTCTTCTGTCAGGGAACCTTATTAATGGAGCATATGGCTTCACTGCCTGCATGACCCTGCTGGCAGAAGCCATATTGCTGCCCTTCCTGACCCCTGCCTGAGCAGGGGCAGCTTCCAGGGCACAGGCGAGCCACAGAGGTATCGGGAGTGGGCTGTAATAGTGATTTTGAAGCTCTGGCTGTGCTTCCCAGAGCCTCTTGCATGCTACCAGTGATGTCACCCTCAGCCCACAAAGGAGGATTTTTTTTTTCTTTCTTTAATTTGTAGACACGGTCTCTTGTAGCTCGGGCTGGCCTTGAGCTCACTTTATAGCCAGGGATAACCTTGAACTCCTAATTCTCCTTCCTCTACAGCCCAAGGGCAGGGCATGTGCCACCACACCTGTCTGACAGTTTTATAAGTGACTTCTTAGGACTTCCCATAGATTTCTGCCACAGTTCCCATAGGTATTTTCCCGTTAGTCAAAGTTTGGAGTGCTTCCACTATATTTCACTCTTTTTCAGCTAAACTGTAAGAGCTACTTCATGAACACAATGTTTTCTTTCTTTTGAATTATTTCTTTAGGAGAAGTTCCCAGAAGCAGAATTTCTGGTTCAAAGGGTATGGATATTTTTTGTACATCTCTAACATCACCACCTAGCTTTCCCTCTAGGTTGGGCCCACATCAAACTGCTTCAATCCTGTTTTCAGGATGACTGACTTTCACAGCTGTTTCTGCTGCCCTGGTGGGCTTCTAACCTGAATGACTGTCACCTAACCCCAGCAGCTTGCAAATGTGCCAAGGAAGCTGGCAGAGGTGGACTGAGTACTTGTCCCAGGGCCAGCCCAAGGCTCAGACTACCACTTGTACCATGGTGCACCCTCACTGGGGACTCACCATGCACCCCTCCCCAGAGCTCTAGCCTCGGGGAATTCCTGTGTTCTTTCAGCCCCAGTTAGAGATGAGATCCTTCTGACCCAAGACCTTCCCCTCCAAAGCCTTTGAATGGCCTGGTTCTCCAGATACCGAAAATGACTAAGGTTAGCTTCCAGACTCATGGGAGCTAAGAAATGAAAGTTTCTTCTTCACATTAGAGCTCAGTCAACTGCTTTCCCTTTTGAAATTTGATCTTCTGCCTTCCAGGATCTGAAACAATAATCGTTTCTTATTCCTTTTGGTTATGGCTTTAAAATTGTGTATCTTGATTTAGCAAAGAAAAGAAGATAAAAATCTGGGTACCAAGTCCTGAATCTTTTGAAGGCTAAGGAATGTGGTCCGAAGAACACAGGCTTTGGAGCTTCCCTGGGCAGCCAGCCTAACAGCCCTGGGCTCTAGTTTCTCTGTCAGATTGGAGCCACATAGGGTCATTAAGAGGCTCAAATGATAGGCTGGGCTTGGTGCTGCATACCTTTAATCCCAATACTCAGGAGACAGAGGCAGACGAATCTCTGTGAGTTCAAGGCCAGCCTGGCCTACAGAGTGAGTTCCAAGACAGCCAGAGTTACACAGAGAAATCTTGTCTCAAAAAAAAAAAAAAAAAAAAAAAAAAAAAAAAAAAAAGCCAGAATGAGATCATGCCTATGGCCCCACACAGTGCTCAATGGCTGTGAGTGGTAAGAGGGAGCTACTGATGTCTCCAGGGTGGTGGCATGAAGTAGCCATGGTGCAGGATAACATGCCTGTCAGCCCTTCCAGTGAGCTAAGGAGCCCACTTTTGCAATGAGGAACACCCTGCCCTGTAGGACTCACCTCTTTCTGTTCTTGGACATGGGCTACATTTATATGTGGCTTTTCTCTTGAAAGGTGCCATTTGAAATGGTATTTTATATGGTAAATATTCTGTTTTATATTTTAAATCACTGTTTTTTATTTGTATTCCTGGGAATATCTTCCATTCAATATTTGTAGAGCAAAAGCAAATGTTTTATCAAAAGGGCCTACATTAAGAGCCAAATTCCCAGCTCCTGGATTCCTTGGAAAGACTCAGTCTTCCAAGGGATAGGCTACAGAAAGCAGCATGTGTTTCTATTTTCCCAACTCAGCCATGGCCCCACTGGGAGTCTTGCCCTCAGCACTGAATGTACTTGGCATAGTCATAAGTCTTGCCCGTGATGGGACATGGCTACAGCAGACCCTTTTCTTTCTTTCTTTCTCCTCATCCCTAAATTGTGACTGCTTACTTGAGACCTCATGCTGTGAGATAATCCCAGTGACACTCCTCCCCACTGCCCATTTTACTGCTGGCTGCTCTGGGCTGGCACAGGGATTGGATTTCCTGGTGTACGAGGCTGTGTCGTGTGTGCCTGACATTACAGAGGCACAGCTCAACCTCCTAGCCAAGCTCACTCTGCCCTCTCAGCAGTCATTCTTGCTTCTGTAGTCTTAAATTTATAATACAAAAACCCTTAAGCCCCAGCACATAGTAGGTGCTTACTAGACAGGAGCGCTAGATTTTTAGGAGAATTATACCTCTGTTTCTTCCAGTTGGTGCAGCTGTCTCTATGAAGACTAGACTTTAAAACCTGCTGAGGACATTCAGGTCAGGTCCTCATGCCGCCCCACCATCACAGTGGGAAAGCTGCCTTTGTCCTGCACTCTGCTCTACTCAGAAGGCTGTGTTCCTTCAGATGAAACCAGGGCTGTGGAGTACTCTTGAAGTTTCTACCCGAGGAGCCTGCTCCAAGTCAGGATCAGGGCTTTAGTAGCTACTCAAAGATACTTATTACCTGGGCCACCAGGATGCAGTGCCCCTCCAGCCCCTTGAAGGCAAGAATTTGTCCTCTCTCCTTTCTTGAAAGTTCCCCCTGAATAAAAGGTGTCTTCCCTCCATTTAAGGCAGGACTGTCACCATCTTGACCACAAACAAGAATTCATCTGTGTGAAGCCACAGTGCTTTGCCCTGATCCTCCTTTATGTAGGTAGTGGTATCCATCAAGGGGCCGGGTGGCACCCTCTTCCTGCAGGCCTGTGCTGGCTGTGCCCTCCAACCTTGTCTCAGGGCTGTGCCATAGCCAGAGAGTTAGGGATTACTGTGTCTTATCCACCACAGTGGGGTAGAGGGCAATGCTGACCTTGTCTATGTGCCTCTGGAGCTGTCCTAGTGGGTCCCACCATTCCATGTCAGGGAGAGACCTGGGGGCGGGGTACCTTGACCTGTGGCTTGCCCTGTGCTTCTGGGCTCTCTGGTTGGTGGCTGGCAAGCTTGATTCTTGGGCTGAGGGCTGCTTCTGCACAGATGTCACTGGCAGCTGGTGACGTGGCCTTTTCTCTGCTCTCAGGACATGCCTGGTGGACGTACTGGATGCTGACAGACCCCTTTTCCATGGGCCAGGGATGCTTGTGCTAACAAACTGTCTCTGCCCCTGAGATGAGCTGGGAAAGCCTGAGGGGCCCCGAGGACATTGCTGTCCATTTGGCCAGGTATCAGGCCTCACCTGTCTCTATCACACTCCTCCTCCTAAGGCCCAGGCCCAAGAGGTGGAAGACTTAAGATGGGAGTTGGACTTTCAGTGAGTCTAGCCAGATCAAAAAGTTCCATGCATGTTACTCTCTCATCGTGTGCCCACATGTACAGATAGGCCTGGCACACATGCTGGTGATTTCTGTCTGCCAGCCCCCTGGCTCATGGAGGAGCAGGTTGGAGCCCTTCCTGGAAGTGCCGTCTCGGGCAGCACTGCTCGCCTCCCTGAGTCTTAGCTGTTTGCTGGCTGTGGAGCAGACAAGCTAGCAGGCAGGAGATGTGGGTTAAAGATGTGTCACATGACCCTTGGGGACAGGTCCTGGCAAATGACAGGTGCCCAGTGAAGTGACCTTAGTCTACATCTGTTATGGACTGAAGCAGGCTACTCCCCCAGCCTGAAGTATCTCTTACTGTGACAGCTCTAGGCCTCTGTGCTTCAAGGCTGGCCTGTGTTTTGTCCCTTCCTTCCTTTCTATTAACCAAGAGTCATCATGAAATGCCTTCATGCAGGGCACCTCTCCAAAACACCCCTGAAACTCCACTCTCCTCTGCTCTCTGCTCTATCTAGGCCATCCGAGTATTCTTCATGCTGCGGTCCCTGTCACTGCAGCTGCGTGGGGAACCTGAGACCCAGTTGCCACTGACTCGGGAGGAGGACCTGATCAAAACAGATGATGTCTTGGATTTGAGTGAGTTGGCCATCTTGGCTTGTACCAGGGGACGCAGGCACTGCTCTGTTGAGTCCCCTGTTGCAGGGGTGGGAGTGTACACAGCATACAGTCTGAACTGCTCTTGACCCAGGACCATGCTGAAGGGTCAGTGCTGGACAGTAGGAGGTCCAGTGAGAGTGGGCCCTCATTGACAGGAGGAGAACAGCACTGGCCTTGCTGGTATTGTAGATTAAAGGGTTTCTGTCTGAGTCCAGTGGAAAAAGGGGTCTCTTGATGCCAAAAGAAAGCCCATAAAAAACAAACTATCAAAATGAAAAGACACAACCCCCAAAACAAGTCACCAGTGTTTAGGTAAGAATGAGAGCTTTGCAAATCAGAAAGACTTGTGCTCAGCCTATAACCTTGAGCTGTATTGACCATTGTCTTAGTGAGGGCTTCTTTTGCTATGATAAAACATCGTGACCAATACCAACTTGGGTTTGTTTAGCTTCCACATCGCAGTCTGCCATCGAAGGAAGTCAGGGCAGGAACTCAGAGCAGGAACCTGGAGGCAGGAACTGAAGCAGAAGCCATGGAGGAGTGTGCTTACTGGCTTGTTTGTTCCTCATGACTCACCCAGTCTGCTTTCTTACACAGCCACCTGCCACAGCACCACTGCGGTGGGCGTGACCCTCCACATTCAAGCATTCATCATTAACTCCCTGACAGGCATGCCCACAGGCCCATCTTGTGAGGGAATTTTGTCAATTCAGGTTCCCTCTTCTCAAAAGATTTTAGCCTATGTGAAGATGATTTTTAAAGAAGTAAAAGGGGGGAAAAACAAATAACCAGGACACCATCATTCGTTGCTTCAAATTTCCCTCTGCAACATAAGGTAAAATAAAATAAAAATTTTATCTTTGAGACAGAGTATCTCAAAATAAGGCCAGGCTGACCTTGAACTTGAGGTCTCCTTGCCTCAGCTCCAGAGTGCTGGGATCACAAGCACGTTTCTCCCTGGCCATTCTGTAGTCGAGATTTACAGAGATGGTGGTGTTCTGGGGGCCGCTCTCATACCTCTGCGGCTCTCTCTCCTCCACTGGCCATGGGCACTACACACTGAAGGACATAGTTCTCTGGGTCAGAGCGTTCTGGTGCATTAGTCTCTTTTTAAAAGATCTGTTTTTCCCAGCACTTGAGAGTCCGAGGCAAGAGGATCTCTGTGAGTTCAAGGCCAGCCTGCTCTACAAATCAGCCAGGGCTGTTACACAGAGAAACCCTGTCTTGAAAAAAAAAATCTATTTTTACTGTTTTTAATTACATGTGTATGTGCAGGAGATGGGATGGGGGTAATGAGTACAAGTGTCCTGCTTTCATCTCTCCATGTGTTAGAGAAAGAAAAAAATTATGACCCTCTTTGCCTATCTCCTTTGACCCTGCACCCTGAAAAATAGCCACCGTGATTTCTGTAAGGCTAGAATTGATCGAGGACCAGTCTTTCTCTGATTTGATCTGTGCAGAGAAGGAGACGGCTCCTTTCAATGTTGTATCCGTGAAATGGAATTAAATTTTATGCTGGGAATTCACATTCCTTCGCTCCTTCCCCTAGGAAGGGCCCTGCTGAAATAAAGGTTAAAAGTATTTCACTTATCAATTTTAATTGATTAGTTGCTAGTTGAGATCACTTAACTGAGCCTTTTTGGGTAGTTGGCCATTAAGAAAGTAATGGCTGGCTGGCTTTTCTCATCCTGACTGCAAATTACATCTTTTGCTAAAGAAAATGACATTCAGAAAACTCGGAGCAATAGGGATTTTAAAACCTGGTCCTACCATGTTGTCGGCTGGCTTTTGTTGTTGTTTGTTTGTTTAATTATTTTGGTGATTGTAATATTGAAGATCATCATACTTCAAAGTACACAAAAGATTTCTATAAAGCTGACCCTGGAGTGGTTGGGTGGTAGCTGAGTGTTGAAAGTCTGGCATGTTTCTGTCTTCATGACAATCCTCAGCTGATGCTAGGAGAGAGGTTTAGGATTGCTGCACTTTTATCTCCATGATAAGGTCTGGTAGACTTAAAGAAATGCCAGCAAGAATCGTGACATAACAAGTATTTATTGACCTTGTTGCTCTGATAAGAAACACAGTCTTGGAGAACTCTGCTGACCAGTCCCAGGTCTTTGGTCCTGCACAGCAGGTATCATGCTAAAGGTGGCTTCCACCTAGGACAGAAAGATATGGTTACACTCTGGTTTTGCCCTAATTGAAGCCTCCCTTTGTTGTCCTGAAGAGAAGGCTGGCATGGAGCAGAGGTGGTGAGCTGTGTGCAGGGTAGGCTGTCTGGTGAGAAAAGGAAGGAGAGAACAGAGAAGGAAAGAGACTTTGCAGGAATAGCATTCTGGCTCACCAGCCTCTGAGGTTGTATTATCTGCCCAAGTCTTTCCTTATACAGTGTGCCTGCACTCAGCATACATTCATTGCCACGGCTTTCCCAACCCTCTCTAGCAGATAAGGACTTACCGTTTTCTTCCTAGTTGACTGAGTAGCCACCATTTTGTCAGTCTCAAGACTCCAGGGTGCTGGCTGCTATTTGGAGTTGGAAGTGGCCCTGCATTCCTCTGCTCTCCCCCGCCCTCCTAACGTCATAGGCAGCCCCTGGTAGAGCTCGAAGCCAGCCACCGTGTGACCTCGAGCCATAGCAGTGTCTGCTGTGTCATAAAAGGACAATTGGTAGAGTGTGAGCAAGAAAAGTCTGTTAGCTACCAACAGTTTAAAGTCAGAATATTTCATTGTAGAAACCTAACTCCCTATTCCTTTTGAGTCTGAGAGGATCTAGCCATGTGGAGTCTGCATCTGCCCACCAGACAGCTAATGGCCACCCCTTTTTGTGTGGGGACACCCCTGTCCCCAGCCATGAGTTTCTTCTGAACTCTAAGCCTGTGTTCCCAGCAGCATCTCAGGATGCCTCTCTTGTTCTGAAGAGCACCTGGACCCATCTCCCATAGAACCAGCCTGTAGCCTCTTCTTGTCTCAGTTGTTCACAGTGCCATCTTGCCTTGGGCTCATCTTGACCTCCTCCTCTTTCTCTCCCACTCCAGTTTCATTGGTCAGTGCCCTCAGCTCTCCCTGTCCAGTGTCAATGGACCACCTATCTCCCTGCACCTACTCCTCCAGCACCTAGGTTTGTGCTGCTGCTGTCTTTCACCTCTTGTCGGGACGTTTGCTTCTCCTTTGGGGCCTGCAGTTTCCTCTCAGTGTGTAATGCCGGCCTCTCAAAGCAAAAGTCAGACTGTGGCCTCCCATCCCACTGGGGACACCAAGCAGAGCCCTGGGTGACACTTGAAGTCGAGCCTCTTCTGGCATCAGCTCCATCTGTCTACTGCTCTTGTGTTGACACACCTGGTATCTTCCAACTTCAGCCTTCCCCGCCTCCCTCCCCCAAGCCTCGCTTGTTTCCCAGAACAAGCTTGCTGCAACTCAGTAAAGGTCCAGTGAAGCTCATGTGTCACACTGCCCTCAAAGTCTTGATCTATGTTTGGCATCCAGCCCAAGTCCCTCCTTTTATTCTTTCATTTACTGATGGATATGAATATGACTGTGGGGTTGTATGGTTTGTTTTTGCAATGCTGGGGATTGAACCCAGGGCCTTGCACAATAGAGGCAAGTAGTCTGCCACTGAGCTATACCCCTAGCCCTCGGTGAATATCTTGAAAGACCTTGCAGAGGATCCCCCTTGTTTCAACAGTTCCCCCATCTGCTGTTTTCTCTAGTTCCCTTGCAGAGAGCTCTTAGGCCCAGTGAGCATCTGATTGCCTGGAGATCCATTTCCAGAAAAAGTATCACAGAGCTCCCCAAGCAGGTTATGTGGTTTGATTGTAAGTCTGTAAAAATGTGAACTCATTGATTTGTCTTGCAAAGCCAATGACCATTTTGCAATTCTGTCTGTCAGTTCTCGAAAATTCTCGGTCGGCTTATTTTGCTGATGACCCAGGCAGGACCATGTGCTTCATATTGGTAAAAAATGAGAAACTAGCACAAACAGTAAGTGTAGTGAAAACCAAAGGCAGACATGTGATACCCTGGGAGGGAGCAGCCTGGCCTTCCAGCATTGTAAATGCTGGGCTAGCTCAGTGGAAGAGTGTTTGTCTAACATGTACAAGGCTTTCAGTTCTGTGTTCAGCACTGCCAAAAAATTAATTAATTTAATATACAAAACATGCAAACAACCCTATTGAAAATGAGAATGATTGCTTAGCATGTGAGGACTTAAGTTCAATCCCCAGTACCACAAAATAATGAATGAATGATAGTGAAAGCTGAATATGGGGTCATATGCTTGTGATGTTGAGACTCAAGAAGCTAAGGCAGGAGGATTATTAGTTCAAGGTAATCCTTGACTACATAAGGAAACCCTGACCCAGAAAGTAAATTACGTGGATATATTTTGGATTAAGAAAATTTTAAATGGGCTGGAGCCATGGCTCATGGGTTAAGAACTCACACTAGTCTTGAGAAGATCTGAGTTCCATTCCCAGTGCTCATGCCAGGCGGCTCACAATTGTCTGTGACTAACTCCAGTACTCACACACCTCTGGCCTCAGAGGGCATGTGCACTCACACAGACACACCCACATGCAGAAACACACACCTGCATGTAATCTGGAAACGAGGTTTTAAAATCTTTAAGTAAAGGATCTCTTTCTGGCAGCTGGGGTTTGGAACCTGCATGTGAAGCTGTGATTGGGTAAGATGACTGGAATCATTGTTGTGTTTCCTGGGTGTGATGATGACCTTGTGGTTCTGTGGGAGTGTGTGCTTGTTGTTAGTGAGGAAACCTCACGTTTAAGAGTAAAGTGCCTGGTGCTTGCCGCTTTGGAGTGACTCAGAAAACATCACTGTGTGCTTGTTGAGAAGAAGCAAATATAGCCCAGCATTAAATCTGCTGAGTGAATGAAGGACACATGTTGTGTTTATCGTAGCCATCTTTAAACTTTTCTGGAAGTTTGAAATTTTTCAGAATAAAAGTTTAAGAGAGTGGTAAGATGGAGATCAGTCCTTTGAAAATTTATCATTTAATAAACAATGTATGTTGTGTTCAGAAACCAGGGCCCTAAGATTTGGGAAAGCCTGGGTGTGCATTCTAGCTGTGTGATGTTGGGCAAATTAGTTTACCCCATGGGCCTTTTCCTCCTTGGTAAATTGAGTCTAACAGTGCCTTGCATTCTGTAGGCTAGAAGAGAGATCCCCTTGGAAATCCTCTGCATGGTGTATAGTGAGTGCAGACTTTGGGAATAAACATAGTCAGCATCCATGTCCTGGCTATATGCTGAGAGCTAAAATAACTTCCTTACTCTCTAGAAGAACTTCTATAGGAGTCTGAGAAAGCATGTTGTCATGAGTGTCCCTGTCTAAGGCACACACTGGAAAATGGAACTCCTACAGGCTTGTTGCTTAAAAGGGCATATTCCAGGAATGAGGGCACCTGCCGATCTGAGCAGAACCGCCCAGACTGTAGTGGGGGGGGGGCGCTCAGGTCAGACATCCAGGCTGCAGCCCCAGAGAAGTGGTTTGTTCAGTGTCAGACTGAAGTGGGCTGACACTGTTAACATGAAACCCAAGAGACACATGTAAACAGCATCTGGAGAAGTGGGTTGCAAGGGGACTGTGGTTTGGTGGGTCTTGTGCCTACCATCCCTGGCCTATTCTTGCTCTTTAAAGAGAGCATGGCCCACACAGGATCTCATTAGTGAAGCACCCTAGTGGGTGTCCCTACCTTCCTATCACCCAACAGAACAGATGGTCTTAGAGTTACTCCTGACCCCCACTTCCAGTCCCGTGATCAGAGGCTTACTATCCAGCCTTGCAGCTACACGCTTTACCTCCTCAGTACAGTCCTCTGCGCCTCCCCTGCCCGGGCTGTGATACGTCTGTCGCCTGGCAACATGGGGCCGACTGCCCATCTCTGCTCTGCTCCTGAATCAGCATCTGGCCCCACTCTTGCAGCACACCTCAAATGAGTTTGCACCTCCTGCTTAGTTTGTGTCTCCTGGTGCCAGGCCCAGCACCTGTCACACAGAAGGCACTCAGGAAAGGCTTGCAGGATCGTGCCAACTCGGACTTTAGCAGCAGCTTGAATTATATAGAACAGTGGAGACTTACAAGTGTTGTCTCTCATTTAAGGCCAATGGATGGTGCATTACTGACATTTGGTCCTAGCTGTCTATGTTTAAATAGTAAGGTTTCTAGTTGACACACACGCTGATCTAGTGAAACATCTCAAGAATCTTACACCGTTCTTGGTAGTTTCTTTAAAATATGGTTTGTTTTCATTTCAGCAACTCAGTGACCCCAAATCATTTTTCTTCTCTAAGGGCTAAAATCAATACCCTCCTCTCTTTCACCTCTCTCTCTTTCCTCTCATTTTTCCCTCCTCTCCCTCTCTCCCTACTTTCCTTCATCCCTTTTTTCCTTCATTCTTACTCTGCTTTGAAACTGCGTCTCTGAACTGGATGGGTCAGGGGGAAAAAGACAGATTTGAATTAAATCCATCCTCTGAGGAAATGGAGACTCGGGATTAGCGCCATTTCCCTCTCTATGAATTAGACTTCTCCTATGTATACTTGATGAATAATGTTGCTGGCCACTTTTCAGAAATGAAGTCGAAATATGGAGAAATGAAATTTGTATCTTATAAACTGACTGGAAATGTGATTATAATACAGCTGTCAGTTTTGCTCAAGTGGAAAATTTCTAAGTAAATCCAATTGCAGCATTATTTGGTTCTTTTAAAGCAGGGTGATGTAGCTGTTTCCTGCGTATTGATTATTTGATTGGTACCTGTCTGCTGGAACTATTTTTTTTCTCAGTAGCAGTCATTGATGTGGTTTAATGTATATTCCTGTAATCTTTCCCTGTTTTATAAACTTACAATCATAATTGAGCTACATTAGAGAGACATGTTCTGCTGAGATCACAAGGACGCCTAATGTTAGACTGTGCCTTCTTTGGTTAGCTATGGACAATTCTGACCAAGACAAAAGCTACGAGGCAGCTTTCCAGATGGCAGCCTGTGCATGGGGCTGAGGCCCTGCATGAGGGAGGCTGGCTTTGGGACTCTGCCCTTCTTTCTCTATAAAATCATTCTTTCTACAGAAGACACTCCAAAGCTTGAAGCTATTTTCCAAAGTCCTGTCTGTCCCATGCATTTGAACATGAGCCACAGCTGACGTCTCTAATGAGGGAAGTGGTTTAAAGTTAGTTGCCCAAAGAACCATGCTACCTGAGGCCCACTGAAACCCTTGGGAGCTAGGTGAATTCTGGACACTTTCACCGGCAGAGCTGGTGTTTCCAGTGCCTGTTTTGGTATCCTAAGGCATATTCCATGACCTTTCCACTGCAGACTCCTTGTGGCTCTGTGCTGAGGAGGTTGTTAGGAGGGTAAGATGTCGCTGACAGAGCTGAGCAGTCCTGACATGGCCTCCTAGAGCCCAGTCCATAGGCACCAGCTAAGACACCTGAGACCCGCCAGGCCAGGAAGCTGGCTTCAGTTCTTCCCAAGCCCACCTCTCCATAAAGCCCACTGTTGGCTCTCCTTATCCAGGCTGAAATCCCTGAGTAGCCTTGCCCCTCTCGCCATCTCTCATTTCTACACCAAAGTGCTCAGAAAACTGGCCAGTTCAGGCAGCAGGGGGGTAAAACAGGCTGACCCTTCTCACTGTCTGCGGTTCCTTCGCTCTTATTGTAACCCAGAAGACAGGCCTTGGAGGGATCAGCTCCTTTACTTCTCTTCAGCAGATATCAGAAGCTTTTATGGCCACTGGCTTCCTGTCTGGGTGTCTTCTGCAAGGCTTTATCTGCATGTGTAGCACCCTGACTATCCTTTCTAGTGCTACCTAGACATCCACAGTTCTGCGATCCTGCATCTTCAGTGGCCCTTGGGCCACACATGCTCTGCCTTGTGTCGTTGCTCACTGAAGCCAGCCTCCTTGACACCAGTCTGGCTGACAGGAGGAAACAGGAATCTATGGGAGAGCCTGGTTGAGGGTTAGTGTTGAGTTCCAAGACATCTCTTGGATGGCCTGCTCAGTGATGCTGTCTGGGGCTATGCCCACCCAGGACTCTAGACCCTGCAGCTGCCATCTCTCTGCCCACCACATGCCTACCTCGCCGTCTAGCACAAGAGAGGGATCACACAGGATCTAATGACTGCCCCTTGCCTCAGGAAGGAGGATTGGCGGAATACCCAAAACAAATCTCTGGGGATACTGAAACAGCAACATATACTATGACCTTTATGAAGGTCTAGGTCATAAGGAGAGGGCTGCTCCATGTGCCTCTCCTCTCCCTACCCAGGAGGCCACCTGCCACTTCCCCCAGCATCTAGCTTGCTGACTGGCCCCAGTCTGCTTTTAGCCTGTCCTCATTCTAGCCCACTGTAGCTCCACTGGATAGCAGACTGGAGGAATCCCACTGCTCTTTCCTCCTATATTCTCAGAGCAAGATGGGTTCTGTTTAGGTTAGACAAAGTACTCAGAAGTGTGCCTCCCAGGATCCTAAACTCATACCAAGTAGGAAGACACTAGAATACCATGGTGTAGCTATTAGAATCTCTGTTAAAGAACAAAGAATGGATGTCCTCACCTAAGACTTAAGAACTCCCAGGTGAGGCTCTCAGAAGTCCTAGTGACTTGTGTAATGTGTGGTAGACACAGTACATGGTCTGGACCAAGTTTTCAAGTGAATGTCCAGTGTTTTTTGCTCTACTAAGTTTTTAAGAAATATCTACAGAGCTGGAGATGTAGTTCAGTTAGTAGAGTGCCTGGAATGCACAAAGCCATGAGTTCAATCCCCATCTTCCTACTTCTCCCATGTCCCTACTCAGTGCTCAGGGCTTCTTCCAGGAAAAGAAACCCATGCAACACCCTACATGCAAGCCACTTTCTCTGAAGTTACCCTCATGTACCCTCAGAACTTGGGACAGGGAGACAGGATGATCATGACAGGAAACCGTGTCTGAGAATTGAGAGCAAGAGAAATAGAATAGGGTATTTCAAAGCTTAAACTACCATTTCTACTTTGACTTGCCTAGAAGTAACTGTTGTTTTCCACATTATCCTAGTGTGCAGAGCTGCTGTGGAGCATGGAGTCCACCCCTGAGCCTGCGAGCCAGGAGGCCAGCAGTTCTGAGTTAGACAGAGCTGCAGGGGAGCCTCGGCCAGTGCACCTCCAAGCCAAGCCCCTCTAACTTGCTCTAGGGCAGAGCCTTGACATCTGTATGCCTTCTGGAGGATGCCATTGCATGACCTGTATTGGGAACCATGGTATTAGGCAGAATGAAGAAGGCCTTGCCGCTTTCTATGACTTGCCCTTCCCCTGGAAGTTCTTCTTACCCACTTGCCAATCAGCCAGATGTCAGTAGGGAAGTGGCTCTGGGTGTGAAGTAACAGCTCTGTCTGTCTAGGTCCCAAAATTGGCTTCCAGGGTGGAGAAGATATGCTGTCTAACTCCTCGTGTGTGATGGACCTCAGTGAGCTTGACACCATCCTAACTTCAGGACCCTAAACACTCCACACAGGAGGAGAGGACTTGCATGTTGGGTGCAGCGTGGGTTCCTCTTCCTGTGAGAAGCCTGGGGAATCTCGGGAGAGGTAGGAGAAGGCGTGCTTCCACTGTCCAGCTCCTCCAGTTGGGTGCAGACAGCTAGCCAGCCCCGTGACAGTCAGCCATCCCTCTCCCCCCTATAGTGACTGCATGTGTGCAGTTGGGATTGTGTAAAGCAACCACACACAGCCTGCCAGCCATGATCAAGAATAAGTTTACTATCCCCACGGGGGTCTCAAGTGCCTTACCTGAGGGAGGAGAAGGGTTTGGGAGATGGGTTGGTCACTCTTCCTTTGTTTCCTGCTGGCCCTTGGTCCCATGTATGAGCACTCAGTGCTGAATCCAAAGAGCCCTGCAGCCCCCATATGAGAGTCCTCAGGCAAGCTGTGCTTGGCCTTTGTTAAAATCACTTGACCTGGCTCTTCATGAGGTTCCCTTACACAGTTCACAGCTGTCTGCATCATGGGAACCCCAGCCTGTCCCTAACTGTCCTGGACCAGTGCCAATCCTGAAAGCAGCCTGCCGCATTTCAGGGCAGAAAATGTTCCAGGAGCTAACAACAGACTGTGCAGGCTGGAGCCAGACAACCAGACCAGGGAGATGGAGCTGGCCTCCCCTGCTTCTCACGACTTCTCCAAAGCATCTGCTTAGAATTAAGAACTAAAGTTCCTATCTCCTCTTCCAGTCCACCTCTCAGTCTCCCCTTGGAGACCATCATTTTGTAGCCCAGGTTAGGCAAACCTTTCTTCCTTCCCTGCCAAATCCTCATGCAGAACACCCCCGCCCCCCGGGCCCCAATAATTTCCTGGGTCTTCATCTTGGTACATCCAAATTATCTCTTGCATTCTTCACTTTTCATTACCCAGAGCCAGTCCTTTGCATTGTATAATATGCTTTGCATTTTTTAAAATGCAGTCGGGGTTTTCCAGAGCTATGCAAAGCCAGGAAATAAAGCATGCCATTTAAATGACTCCTGTTAACCTTTAGCCTTTAGGCAGCTTCTCATAAAACTCACTTCTCTCCCGGCTCTGCTTTGCATTCTCCAGGGCCAGGAGCCTCGTGACGAGCCTACGGCTTTCTCTGTCTCCTTCCTTGGTGTCTTCCTCCTGTTATTCCCCCATACTGGACTCTTTTTGAAATCAGAGGCAGAATGTGAGCCTCAAGAAGTTTACAGCAGGAGGCTTTGAGCTAGGGTTATGTGGCCCTGTTATTGGCATTTCCTGAGGTCTCCCCATCCCCTGGCTTCAGCTGCTTCCATTCCCTATCCTCTTGCTGTATGAAACAGTAATGATCACAGATACCGCCTAGTGACTTTTTCCTAGGGCCAGATACTGCTAGCAGTGTTTCAAACAGCTCAACTCATTGAACCCTACAAGCTGTCATCCTCACCTTTTACAGATGAGGATGCTAAAACAGAGAAGCTCAAGATTCAGTAGCCTACTCAATGTCATGCTGTGCTGGGGGAGAGGAGACAGTACTCTGAACAGATCAGCACAGCACTTATACACTGGGCTCTGGAATAGGACTCCTCTATCTTATGCTTATGCACTAATGAACCACCCATCTATCATTGGCTAAGTTGTGGCTCTGGGCCAGGTATCAGAGAACAGAAAAATCATCAGCCCAGCCCTCCTTTAGGCAGCTGGTGGCATCCAGCAGAGGAAAGACCCACCCAAAGTGGGGTTTGGATGCCCCAAGAAAGATGGGGAATAGTGTGTTGAACCTTTGCCAGGGAAGGGAACAGAACTGGTTGAGAGCCTGAATTCTTGAATCCAGTATATTCTTATGAGTGTTTACCAGGCAGGCAGCTTAGGTGAGGACCTGTAGGCAGTGAACCATCCAAAGTCAAGTCTCAAGGATGTGGGGCTGGTGTCACCAGTCCAGTCCAGAATATCAGGTAGTATGTGTTGGATTCTGGTGGCTGCCCCATCAGATTTATGCAAACTTGGGTACCTATAGCTCTGTGGTCCCAGGACAGTGTGGATTACACTAGGCTCAAATTCCAGCATGGTTCCTTTCTGAGCATTCTAGGAGAGAACCTGCCCTCTTTCCTTGCCTAGAGTACATTTCTCCTATCTTCAGAGCCAACCATGGTGGGTTTTCCCTTCCTCTGACCATTCCATCCCCACCTTCTGCCTTGATCTTCTACTTTTAAGGATTCCTTCTAATTATATAGGACCTACTTTAGCAATCCCAAAATAATCTCCCAATTTCAAAGTTTTTAAGTTAATCACATTAAGAAAGTCCCATTTGAAGATTCCCGGTTCACAAGTTCCAGGGATTAGAACATTGGGCATCTTTGGGAGCCATTACTCCATCCCACAGAGATGTGAAAACTGACAGCTTTCAGTGTTGGAGAGGCTGGCAGAGGCTCTCTGTGACATACTGCACCTGAGGAGCCCCAGAGAATATGTGGGAGATGAACAAACAAGGATATTAGCTATGAGATGCTCTGGGGCTATGTGACCTTGACTCCACCTCAACCAGGACTTCGGCAGCTCTTGCTAGACTGAGGTCTACCCAGCAGGCTCTGAAGTCTCAGAAACAGCAAGAGCCTTTGGTCTAGACTCCTCTACTTCGCAGTGTCCAGCTATAACTCTTCTCTTAGTCCCTCCCTCGCACTCTGCTCTCCCTGGGATGTCTTTGCCCTCCCTCAGTCTTAGCCACTCAGCTCCACCTTGCCTTCTTGTCTGTCTTTGTCACCCAGTCCCTGTCCCTACTGCTCACATGGCTTCCTGTGACCAGGATTCTCTCAGGTAGCTCGTTCCACTTCTCCAAAACTCCCCTTGCCTCTTTGCTCTTTACAATAGGCTTAAATCTCATCTTCCATGTCGATCCAACCCTCCCAGACCAGACACTCAGGTCTTCTAGCTATAGGGCTGGCTAGTTACAGAGCTGGCCACCACTTTCCTTCTCATACCCTTAAATCTAAGCCAGCAGTCCTGAGCCAGAGGTCGGTGGAGCTTTGTGAGCTGAAATGGGGCAGGAGGAATTTTAACCAAAGCCCACAGTGGGTTCTGAAAGGGACTTTTCTCCAGGGAAGGATTAGAGTTCCAGTCATTCATTGGTCTACTGCAGAATGTTAGTGTCTGACTCAAGTGGTCAGAATTTAAAATGAAATCCAATGTGACAGGGCATTTTGGGTTTTATTTCTCAAGAAATGAGGGCATTGTTGACCATGATAAAGCATTCTGATTTGGGCCTTAGGTGTATGTACACAGATGGAAAATTTGCCAAGGTCTATAAACATCCCCCTCAATTTTGACAGCCCTTAAAAAAAATCCACACTTACTTTAGAAACTGGCCTGTGAGTCTCAGTCTCTCTCTCTCTCTCTCTCTCTCTCTCTCTCTCTCTCTCTATCTATCTATCTCTCTCTCTCTCTCTCTCTCACACACACACACACACACACACAGTGTACACACATGCACACAAACACACATGGGGAGTCAGAGTAATTTGCTTAGTAGAAATCCAGATCTGGGGCTCAGGAGAGGGCTCAATTGATAAAGTACTTGCCATGTGCCCATGAAGATCTGAGTTTGGATCCCCAGCACCCACATAAAAACCAAGCACAGTGGTGCATGCCTACAATCCCACCAGTTCTGGGGAGGGGCAGCAGAATGGTGTTTGGGGCTTGCTGATCAACCACTTTAACCAAACCAGTAAGTAACAGGTTCAGTGAGAGGCCTTATCTCAAAAGGTAAGGCGAAAAAGCAGTTGCGGATTGTTGATTTCTGGCTTATACTTTTACACATGTGTACATACACACACACACCCAGATCCACTTGCTAATGGTTACTCTGCCTTGTAGGACCGAGCTAAAGCTCTTCAGGGGCTACCACATCCCCCCAGGCTGCCCCTTCCCAGGAAGCCCAAGTCCAGTACTTCACTTTTCTTCCTGCTGTGAAGATAGTACATTTTTCTTAAAAACAAGTGTCAGTTTGCCCCCAACACTAGACCAGAATTCAGTTATATTTAAAAGCTAAGGGTTGAGGGTCTTAGAGATGTAGCTCAGTGGTAGGGCGTGTGTTCAACATGCACAAAGTCCTGGATCAGTCTCTAGCACCAAAACAAATGGGAAAAAGACTTGGGGATTCAAAGTGTAATCCCAGTACTCAGGAGGCAGAGGCAAGCAGATCTCTGTGAGTTAGACCAGCCTGGTCTACAGAGTGAGTTCTAAGACAGCCATTGCTGCACAGAGAAACCCTGTCTTGAAAAACCAAGACCAACAAATGAATGAATGAATGAATGAATGAATAAATAAATAAATAAATAAATAAATAAATAAATAAATAAATAAATAAATAAATAAAAGTGAGACTTGACAAGTCCTAGTGAGCTTGCTGGTGACCTGGGAATGACGTATGTGCAGGGCAGCCCAGGGCTCTGGGGATAGAGACAAGCAGGCCTGCTTCCTCACCATCTCCCTATAGCCTTCTCCCTCTGACAGGAAGGGATGCTTTCTCCCAAGACCAGACTCAGTAGTGGCCAGAGCAGCAGTCCCTCACGTCCCAGCTATGAAGGTCCAGCTGCCATATTTGGTGAATCCATAGTCTAGTTTTGCCTTTTGGTTGTGTGTAGGCAGGAGGTTATATTTAGCATTGCAGATTGTCAGAGGTAGACAACTGGCTACGTATCATGACTCCCCACCCAGTTAGAGAGAAACTCGGGGATGCAGCCAAGTTGGAACTCTTCCTCCAGCAGAACTTTTTGTTTGTGCTTCCTGCCCCAAGCCCTGCAATAGCAAGCCCCCTGGTAAGCCATGTCAGAGGCTCTGAGATGCCCTGCAGCCCCAAAGCTAGCCAAATGGATGAGGAGGGGAGATAAGAAATGCCTTCACGCACAGCTCACCTGACCCCAGGCCTGTTAGCCCTTGGTCTTACTACCTCTGTCCATCACTACATTGCAGAGCCATTGGCCACTCGAGCCTTATTCCTGCCCAACACTAGTAGCCAAATGCCTGGTTAAAATGGGACTAGAGCCCTAGAATAACCAGCCTGCTCTAGTCCTCTCCCCTGAGCTGGGCCAACCTCTCCTCCCAACCTCTTGCCTGCCTTCCTGCCCCAAAGAGAGAGCAGGTAAGGCCAGCTAAGGAAGTTGTCAGGGCTGCCTTATGGAGAAAGGATGGTGGGGGCCAGGCACACAGCCCTGCCTATGTTGGTGGTCACCACCAACCTCAAGCCTCCCTTGCTGGTGATCCATATTTGTTAGCTGAGTAAAGGCCTGATCAGGGCCCTGGGGGATCTGTGTGTAGCTGACTCTCTGACCTCCTCCAACCCTGGGTAGGCCAGTCTTTTCCCAGCAAGACCTTTTCTGATTACCAGACTCTAGTTCCCAGCATTCGTAGCTGCATATTTTTCTCTATTTTGGAGTCTCTATTTGTTTGACTTATAAGAGTGCTAAGGTACTCGGAGGCAGAAACCCTGCCTCCTGTCCACAGTTGAATTCCTGCCAGTGGAGTAGGTGAATGAATAGAAATGAGAGAGGGCATTAGGGACTCAGCCGGTAAAATGAGACATCAGCCTTATTTCAGAACAGAGACCCTGAGGGCATGCCTGGGGACCTGGCCATTCTGACCCACATCTGACATAATAGCCACATGAGTTGGCCTTGTTCCTCACTGAGCAGTTGGAATGACTCCAAGACTGGATTTGAGGGCCCACATTACTCTTCTGTGTGAGTCATCTCTACAATCACAGCAGGCAATCTGAAACTCTAAAAGTCAATTCTACATCACTGTGTGGAGTAAATCACCCGCCCTCTACCTGGTGCCCCTTTTATTCCCTCAGCAAGTGTGCCCTCAGCTGGCACCTCTAATAGAGGCTGCTGAGGAAGAAGTGGCTGAGCTGGGTGGTGATTACTTCGAGGAAAAATTAATGCATTGCTGTCAATCCTGAAGGCAGAAAAGGCTCATGGCCAGATGCTGGCGCATCTTCCGGAGTAAGTCATGATCCTATTTGGGGAAGCCTCCCCTTGGCCCTGTGCGTAAATCAGCAGGCTTCATGCAGGGAGAGTAGGGACCTATGTCAGGGCTTGAGGAGGGAGCCAGCTCCCAGACTCCCTTCCATAAAGCTCTGTCATCCTCTAAAGGGCTATACAACATTTCTCAGATACCCTTCTCAGAAGGAAGATGACAGAAGAGGCTTTTAAACCCAGGGTGTCAGGGTAGACTCTGGCAGCCCCATCTTCCCTCCATGGCCCTTTTTGGATGGTCAGGAGGACAGGCACATCTAGGGCTTGTCTGACCATGGTCGGATGGTTTTCCTGAAAGCGAAAGAGGAAGATGGACTCAGGTTGGGGACCACATCCTGGAAACCACAGAGACTCCCAACCAGCTCCTGAACTTGCCACTCACCCTGTAGCTTGGCCACTCCTCATCTTTTTCTGCAAGTATGCAGTAAGGATAACAAAATGCCATGATACAGCAGAAGACCCTAATGAAGATTGGCAAGATGAGGCTGGCTTATGGAGTATTTAGAACAATGTCACGTTTGATAAGCTCTTGGCAGGGGATAGTCTTCAGCCAAGAACCGCCTCATTTATTGGTCAGAAGTTACTTTGTCACAAGGTATGTGGAACTCTGCCCTCAAGTACCTCATGTTGTGCCTGTAGGGTCAGGCTGGGCTTGGCAGACATGCCTGTTTTACCTTGAACTCTCCATGGCTTTACCCAGCAGATTGACTTCTTGCTTGCTATCATGTCCCACATGTCCAGAAAGAGCTCCACTTACCCTGTCATTCAAGGATGTATCTGATGGAGATTCTCCGGTCCTGCCTTTGGCTGCAGTACCTAGCTCATGCCCAGTTCCTCCGGGTCTACAGCAGGGAAAAGCAGAAAAGCTGGGCACAGTACTCCAGTTCTTGGTGTTTTAGCTCCAGGGCAGGTGTTTTACTCCTGTTCTAGTGGCTTTACTGATGGTCAAGACTTGGCAAAGGGCCTGGGTGGTGATTCTGAGCCTGCTCTCCAGCACCCTCTCAGCTCTGCAGCTGGCCCTCATCCCAAAGCAGGAAGAAATCTGAGGAGCAAACACTAGAACTGAAAGTGAGGGGAGAATGCAGAACATTGGGCCTTGACTGATTTCAGGACATTACACAAACCCTGGGCAGGCCTATTTGTCCAGGGCAAAGGTCGATCAGCAAATGCTTCATGTCCCTCAACTATCACTGCTATTGACAAGCACAAGAGGCAAAAGCCCATAAATAATCCTTGAGCTTCAGAATTGCTAGTCTCCTTGTCCCTACTTCACCAATTCCAGCAAAGTGGGCAGCTGGAGAAGCAGGGACATGGACTAGAGGGCTGCAGTGTTGGGTTGTAGAACCAGATTGGGCTCGGGAGCTCACCTAGAGCTTTAGGAACAGTTACCTGGGTGCCCTTTGCCATAGGAAGTGACTTGCTATACCTCAGGCTTCCAGTCCTCTGGGAATCAGGGAAGAACCATAAGTAAGAGTTGCTCACCAGGGAGGCTATAAGGATAAAGTGAAACCGGATACAGAAAGCATGGATGCTATGTATGACAAACACAATTTACTGTTATTGCCAGGGTTGGGCTTGATTTGGGTGATATTTACACCCAAGAAGTATTGATGGCCATGGGTTCTGGGATGTGCATATAAGCTCCAAAGCCAAGGACAAGGCTTGAAGAGCAGTCCCTTGCTCATGCTTAGGATGAGCTCTATCCATGACATGAGCAAGTGATCTAACCTGATCTGTCACTTTGTGCTTACTAGGAGAGTCACTGTGAAGATCCATGAGATTGTCCATGGTGTCTGACCCATGCCCTGCTGTAGTACAGACCTGCCTGGGATATTAGCTCATAGTCAGTTTCCCTCTTAGAGACAGCTACCATGTGAGGGTTCAGGTGGTGGCGGCTGGAGCCAAGTCATTTCACTCACTACCCAGAAGAGGGTCTGCCTTTTCAGGCCTGTATCTGTGAACTCAGTATTGCCCCTTCCTTTTCCAGATTCACAGTTTTCACGCACCTGGGTACCAGGGAACCCCACAAGAGGCCTTAGAATCCTACCTTTGAGATGTCTGTCATGTCAGAGAACCACTGTATCATCGTCATTATGTGTTTAATATTTTTCATTGAATTTACTCAGTTCCTCCCCCTCCCTCAGGACAAGATAGGAAGATTAGCCTATCCTAAACTATATATACCCATAACATTGCTGGAGCCAAAGCTCACCTACATTATTTTTTCACTACCTCTGAAGCTAAATGCAGAGTGACTGTCATAAAATCTAAAGTCATTAACATTTGTGCCGTCTTGCACTATCACTGGTGCCAGCAGACACTTGAGGTATATGTACTTGTTAGGCCAACTCAGGGCCCCTGCAAGTCCACAAGGCTCAACTGTTTCTGAGAACAGGGCTCATTCTGGTGGCCAGGAGAAAGCCTTGCCTCCCTAGGGCCCAACTGGGACCCTTATAGCAGAAGGGTGATGAGATGGTCTTAAGAACATTTAATATGCAGTATTGTTACTTTGTTTTATTGGAGTGAGTCTAAATGAATTGATTCTTGTGGCCTATAGATGTAAGCATGGATAGATTTGTCTAGTGAACTGTGCATCTAGTGGGCTTGTTTAAGCCCCAAGTATGAGTAATAGTAGGATTCAGCCCCAGGTACTTCTGGGCCATATAAGAAAGTTATATATTGCAGGGCAGAGTGGCTCATGCCCTTAATAGCAGCACTTAGGAGGCAGAGGCAGGCAGCTCTCTGTGAGTTTGAGGCCAGCCTGGTCTACACAGGGAGTTTCAGCACAGCCAGAACTACATAGTAAGACCCTATCTTCAAAAAAAAAAAAGGAAAAAAAAAGTTGTACACTTCTCCCATCAATGCCCTGGGAGGCAGGCACCAGATAGAAACAAATGTTACCATCCCCAGGACTAGAGATTGAAGAGGCCAACTTATTACCTGCTGTAGGCAAACTGACAGAAAACCTGTCTTGTTAGCAAGCTCTCCTTTGATAGGAGTACACTGAGGCCAACAGGAAGGCTTGGCCAAGTCACATGTGAGGTAAGGGTGCTCGTGCCACTTAAAGTAGATGGGAGGAAAGTTTGGGCAAGAAGCTGGTCAGACAAAGCTCTCCTCACTGAGGGACCCTTAGGGAGACCCTAAGGACCTCTCGAGCCTCCGCCCTTATAGAACAGCCTTTGAGATTTTCCTATCAGCTCTGTGCTGTCTGCCCACAGAAGGAAGGGATCGTAATTGTGTGGCACTGCCCTGCTTTCTGTGTCAGACCAAAGGTACCATCCCTCGAAAACCTCCTGTACTTTGGAAGCAGCCAGTGGGTTTGGAGGCCCCTGGCTCTGAAAGGTCGCAGGCACTGCTAAGACAGGCAGAGACAGCCAGAGAGCCAAGAGAACCTGGTTCCTCAATACCCCTGCCCTCCTTATATAACAAGCTCTGGTGGTATCAAATGCCCTTGGCCAGAATGAAAGCCAGAAGGGTTTCTGCTTCAGGACACAGGTTGATGTTCTGGATCCAGACTCCAGGACCCACTTCTAGCTTAAGGGAGAGGCTTTTCCAGTAAAGAGGAGACCTAGAGCAGCCCTGCACCCAGAGAGTGCTACCTAGAGAGGCCACAGCTTCTCCACTGCATCTGCCACCTCGGAAGGGGAAGACTAAGAGGAGCTCAGCATTCCCAGTATAATTGAATTTTGTGTTCTAGTAAGTGTAGCCTCTGGCCTGAAAGTACCCACAACCCCGAGCCATGGGCTAACCTCCCCCACAGTGCACTTTGGACTGCTAGTCTTGCCTCTACAACCCTGTTCTCACAGAGCAGAAAGGATACCAGATCAACAGCCCCTGACAGTGGTTGGGAAATTGGCTCACTTCTAACACCATCTCTGCTCTTTACACTAGAACAGAAGCCCATCCTGGTGGTATGAGTTGGAACACTGCCACCGAGTCTACGCCATGGCTTCTCTTTGCTGTATACATGTTTGACTACCGAATAATAGCTGAACAGATTCACGTTGTAAAAAGCTAAAACTATAAAAAGTGAATGTCATCTTCCTCTCCTGCCCGATGCCTTCTCCAGTCTATCCTGGGGCATGCACCCCGCCAGTCCCCTGCCACTTGTACCTGCATACACAGTCACACCTGTCTTCCTACAGAGATCTGGTCTCTTGTTTCACCACTATCACCCCAGCCTTGACATGGGCCTGGCTCTAATTTGCTACTCAGTAAATATTGACCCACTGAATGACTACCGTTTTTACACAATTGGGACTGTATTCATCATGTTCTGCAATTTGATTTTGGCACTTTGAAGTGGGGCTTTCCTGCATCAGGGACATGGGTGGAGCTTATTGTACTTGACTGCATTCAATGGGAGTGCCCAGAGTGTGATGTCCAGTGTGCGAGTACCGTGAACATGGGCACTGTACTATATCTGGTCATTCACTGTCTCAAAGGTCCCAGTGTGAGCCCTGTAAGCAGTTCTGTTCCAGCATAGTGCTTTAGTGCAAGGGATTCATCACTGTGCAGTTGCTGCACTGAGTTAGGTCTAGTGATGTTAATGATAGCTCTTAATCATGAAAAACTGGCTCGCAACCATCTTTGTCACCTGTGTGACAGAGAAAAATAGCTCCCATCTCAGTGTACTCAACTCAAAGCCTGTGTTACTGGTCAGGAGCAGCCAGCATGCTTCTCTCTTGTGAGGGCCAGGTGGCCTGGAAAAGGCTCCTAGCTCAAGGAATTGGATCAGTTAGAAGGCCAAGGCCACTTGCCAAGCAGCATAGGACACAGCCCCCTTCATGACTGCATGAGTGCCAGACCCCCCACTCCAAGCCAGTCAGCCCTGGATGATGCTCTGTTCTTTCCATCAAAGTGGTGCTGGGAAAAGACTTCCTGTAGTTGGAATTTCTGCCTCCATCACTCATCTGTAGAGGCCACACAGCTGTAGTCACTCAGACCTCCACCATCCTTTACACTCAGAATGGTTGTTTAGACGTTCCCAACCCTCCACCCTGTCAGTGTTTATTTTAAAATGTTCAGGAACATGCTTGCAATGTTACTTAGCTCCCTGCCAAACACTCCATTGCATCAAATAG
Organism: Peromyscus maniculatus bairdii; assembly: GCF_049852395.1. Lineage (NCBI taxonomy): Eukaryota > Metazoa > Chordata > Mammalia > Rodentia > Cricetidae > Peromyscus > Peromyscus maniculatus. The sequence continues at coordinate 4,743,664 of NC_134859.1, read as the reverse complement.
TGCTTCATCTGCATGAGTCCAGTTCCTCGGAAGAGCCACATGAGGAGGGACCTGCCTCAGAGGACTAAACTTCAAAAGCCCTTTGAAAGTCATAGCTTGAGGGAAAGCTGGGGAGCAGTTCATCCCTTGCTGTGTTTGTGGGTTCTCTGGATCCATTTAGGGGCCAGTCAGAGAAGGGATCACAGGCTGACGAACCACAGTCCTCTATGACATGTGTCCTTGGGCAGCAAAATGTGATGTTGACAGGCATGGGATACTGCTATGGAGACAGTATGGACACCGAGCGGTCTCCACGGTGGACCATTTATTGCTCCATGTCTTCCAGGAATCCCTCTCCCCAGCCTCCCGAGAAACTGCAGCCCTTGTGCAGTGTGCTTTGAAAGCCCCCCACCTCCTCTCTCTGTAAAGACCTGAGGCAAGCATTTTCCCTCTGTTTATATCTACCCCCACACTCTGTGAACTGCTTCTATTAAAAGCAGTCAGAGATTGATAACGGGTGTGGAGAAAGGTGTCACTTATTTCATAGGGTAAAAGGGACTCACAGGCCTAGTCAGTGGCAGCATGCTGACCACTGGGGGGCGGTGGAGCTGTGTGCCCCAGCAGCTTCCTTCTTTACCCTCCTGGAGTCTTAGGACTCCCCACTTTAGAGGATTGCCAGACAGGGAAGGGCACTGGCAAGGAGGCAGATAGAAGGGATGGAGGTTCTCTCTGTAATATGATCACCAACCCCAGCCCAGGGATTTGGGGGCATACCCTTATCCCAAGTTTGGGTTTCCTTCATCTGAAAATGGGAAGCATCATGCACTGTGTCTAAAGCCCAGTGGGCCTCTGAGATGTTGTCAGCTGAGGTTGGGTAGAGTCCTCTGAATTACCCCACTTTCTTCACAGGCCAGCTGTGCTCGCCTAACTGGGCCTGAGCAGAGGTCTCTGATATCCTGGCACAGGTGTGGGTAACTTCATCACACACACACACACCCAGTTACCATGGGTTTGTTTTGGCATAGGCTTCCCTACCAGCTGCCCTACTTCTCTTCAGGGTCTGCTTGGGCCTAACAGGCAGGAGCCCTCTATGTTTGGGAAAAGCAACTCTTTGGAAACATATTCCTCCATCCTCTGGCATTCAAGCATCCCAGGGTTTTCCTGAAAGTCATTTTGCAAATGCAGATCTGAACATAGTTGACTTCAGTTCCTGTCCTCCAAAGCCCTCATTCTCCCTCCCACCTTCTTTCTGGTTCTCGGCACATCCGTGAGACCCCTTCTGAGCATCCATGCCCGCGTCCTCTTCATCCCTTCACAGCCTTTGCTAGCCCCAGTTAGACCTGATCTGCACAAGAGTGAGGAGGAGGAGAACAGAGGAGAGGACAGGATGGAAACCAGGAAGAAAGAGACTCCCGCTTCAGTTGAACCAAGTTAATAGCGTACCTGTTGGTTGTAATCTTGTCAGCTGTGGCAGGGAAACAGCTAAGTATGGCCGCCAGCAGCCTGAAGAATTCTGCTCAGTAAAACCAGGCCCTTGACTACCCACAGAAAGGACTTGCAGGACAATCTAAAGTAAAGCAGACTTACTAAGATAAGGGAGAATGTATACTTAAATGCTGTGGGGGAAGGAGTTTTAGGAAAATTGTGGTACACATCCAAGACACAGGCACAGGCCTCTTGAGAGAGTCGTACTTAGATGTATTTACACTGAACACAAAAGTACATGGCTTTTTAAGTTACATTGTTCAAAGGGTGTAATTTAGAACAATGTTTAAAGATTAAACAAAGCTGGAAAATTAGACCTTTAAAAATATGTGAAGAAATCACATATGAGCTAGTCATTTGTCTTAGCTTAAAGATCCTTTTGAAAGTGAAATGTGTGGAGTGGTTTCATGAGGTGCATTGTTCCAGACTTAGGAAGGAGGGGGCAAGCACAGTTCAACTCAAGGCTGTACACACTCTGGCCCTAGGTGAACATAGTTGTTGCCATTAATGTCCTCATTAGTCTTTAGGAAGACAGACACTATCTCTGTAGACATTTGGATGGAAGTTTCTGACTCCCAGCTAGATTCTGGAGGAGCCTGATGACCAGAGTTTGGTTCCAGAACCATCATGGTGAAAGGAGAGAACCAACTCCCACACGTTGTTCTCTGGTCTCCACATGCCCTGTGGCACACATGTGTATGCACACATACACACAGACACAGTAAATAAAATGTCACAGACCTTGGAGTAAGGGCTCCTTTCCTTCCCAGGTCCTCTTAATTCTCCATCTTCTTCTCCTCCTCAGTCCTCACAGTGAGCCTGGCATGAGCACACTGTGACAGGCCAGAGGCCAGCCTGGCTAGACATCACAGTGGTTTTGTTGTTTGTTTGTTTGTTTGTTTGTAGCAAGGCTGGCCCCAACTCAGTCTTTATGCCAGGTGATGGATGTTATGGTATGGCTGTGCCTGATTTGCCAAACATACTGGTGTCTGTCTCCTCTGCTTCCTTTTGTTGGAGGTGAGCAGCGATGGACATATTCCCCTCATATCCAAAGAAATATCTTTTGAAATAAAGTGAATTCTGTTTTAAACATAGCCAGCCAAGGGACTGGGGCAGGGGTACAGGTACATACCAGGCCAAGGGAAAGGTATTGGCAACAGGGCAAAGGGATGATGGCAGGGAATGAAGACCCTCTGGAGGCAAGGGAAGAATGCCTCCAGGTGCTCCAGAAAGGCCACTGCCACAAGTAGGTCATGGTGAGTAGGGTAGGACTGGAAGCAGTAGCTTGTGGGACACACTTTTTTTTAATTACACTCATGATATTAATCACATTTGTGGTATTCATAGATTACATTCGCAGTATGTATATATATATTTAATTTTAAATGTCAAATGTCATTTCTTGAAGGGGGTAGGAGGCTTAATTACAGGCTTACAGCACAATGGGAGGACCCCCCCTGATGTTTTACAATCTTGCATCTAAGCTGTTAACGCCCATTATTCAGGATACACAGACAAGGAACTTCCCTTAAGCATTCAGGAGGGTGGAACCTGGCAGGGAATTAGCATTGGGAGGATATCAAGGTCAAGGTCAGCAAGCAAGGCAACAGTTACCCAAAATGGGGGCCAGGGCCCTGCAGGTCCCACTTTTATTAAAAAATGAGCTTCTGACTTGGGTTGCGTGGGACGTCAGCAGATCACCTTACCCGTCATGGAGGTCACCTTACCCGTCATGGAGACGCCTGCCCAGGCCATGCAGGTGCTCTGTGGGACACACTTTTCTTAATGGACTAGGATCAGTGCCCCAACCCCAGTGGGATGCTGGGATATGACAGTTGATAGTCTGCAGCTTGGTTCTACCTGGAAGGAGTGGTCAGAGCCTTTGGGTGAAGGCTCTCCTACTGTGCCCACCTGGGGACTAGAGCAGTTTATTTCTTTTGTATGTGATAGTGGCTATAGTGAACAAGGCTACCCACTTGTCAACAAAGCCCCATCTCAGCCTTTCCCTGGGGCTTTTGCTAGCTCTGCAGGTTCTGTAGCCACATCTGTCTCAATGAACCACCTTGCTGTGTCACTTTTAGGTGACAGAAGATACAGGCTCGGGCCTCAGAGGGAAACGGAAAGGTGACATGAGTCAGGGGTTCCAGGGGCCAGACCCGGAGCCCTCCTCTTAGCAGTGGCAGGGAGGCCAGCCTGCAAGGTTTCCAGGCCCCAAGTGTGATTACAGTAAACAGTCTGGAGCAGTGCCCGCTTCACCCCAGGTGCACAGCTGGGGGGGGGGGGGGGGAGGGAGGGAGGGAGGGGGCTCTGGGCTCTGTGGCCTAACGGATCTTGACGGCTCCAGCTGCTCGTATGGGAGAGCTGTGAGGCCTCACTGTCTGAAGCAGAGGCCTTGCAGACCTGCCTCGCCCACACCAGGCAGTTCCCTTCTTAAGAACTGACCTCATGTGGCCCTTTTGCATGTGAGTTCTTTAGAAAAGAAACCCTTTCTATTATTTTCTTAGGGGCCTTGCACACCTGCTTGGGTACCCTCTGCCCAAACTGTACACCTACACACACACACACAGAGAGAGAGAGAGAGAGAGAGAGAGAGAGAGAGAGAGAGAGAGAGAGAGAGAGAGAGAGAGAACACCTTGCCCCTCTTTCCTCTTCCATTTCTGCTATACAGTTCATACTCCAACTCAAATGTGAAAAATTAGCTTTGCACAGTAGCCATGAATTTTACATGAATCACATTGAAATCAATAAAGTCTGTAGAATGAATCAAGTTATCATTATTAGGAAGAAGTGGGGGCTGACTTAAAGGAGCCATGGCCCTCAGAGTACATAATGGAAAAAGTTGTCCAGCAGTGATGAGCCCAGCAGAGCATTTAACCTTTGGTAGTTCTGGGCTCCCTCAGAACTGGGGATGTCTTTGAAGTGTCTACTTTCTTCTGGGGAGGTGTGAGGATGCAGAAAGTCACATTTTCCATGACTTGTTTCTTCTTTGAACACTTGCTAATTTTTTTTTTTTTTTTTGTAAGTAGGTAATCTTTGAAATGACATTCTGTTTCAAGTGTCTAAGTTTGGGATCTTTGCTGTAAGTAGCAGGAAAAAGTGGGCGGTAATATTGTGGAAGGTGGAAAGCCTGCTTTTCTAGGTCATGTTTCAAGAACAGAGAAGTCAGACAGGAAAGGTTACACAAGAGAGAAGGAAAGAGAGTGAACAAGAACCAAGACGGGCTAGCTCGCATGGAGCCTTGGGCTCTGTCTCCAGCTCCACTTAAACCAAGCATGGCAGCTCATGCCTAGCCCAGCACACTGGGAGGAGGAGGAGGCAGGAGAATTAGTTCAAGGTCATCCTCTGTGACATAGGAGTTCAAGGCCAGCCTAGGAGACCATATCTGAGAAATGGGGTCAGGGATCAAACTGTGAAGGCCTGAACCCCAGACTGGCCACATGGCACAGGTTCTGGCTCTAACTCCCGACCCCAGACTGTCCTCATGAGTCCACCTTGCCGTTTCTGTCCAGGACAGCTTGTCCCACTTGGACAACCAGCTGTGTGCAGGACAGAGGCTGTCAGAGGGAAACAGAGGCTTAGCTCACAGCTCGGCCACAGCTTTCTGGGTCACTGAAAAAGAGAAGAGCTACAAGCAGGGCCAGAGGCGGGACTGTCACCAGCCAGACAGAGCCCTTTGCTCTGAGAGTTGATGGTCTTTGCTGCCTTTCACTGCAGACATTTATCCTCCCAAGAAAACCAAGCAGGCAGTCCTTACCTCACCATGACTGCAGTTGGACTGTTTCCTCCTAGACCAAGAAGCACACGGCCTATGGGAGAAGTCAGGACCACTGTTCCTAAGCAACAGTATTTATCAGTTCACTGTAGAAAAGTAAGAGAGAAGAGAGCAGTATTTTTAAAGAGGTCCTTGTAACCATGCCATAACCTAACGATAGCCAGGAGGTCATTTGTCACTTTGTGCTTGCTGTTCTGTGATTGTCTGTGTCCCATCAGGCCTGTGGATACCCGCCTTCGTCACTGGCCCACCTGCTCTGCCAGACTCTACACAGCATGGTACCTAAGGCAGGTTTTGTTGGCGCATAGATGAAATATTTTGCCTCTGTGCCTAGTTAAGTCTTCTGTTGACAGATAATGATAATTGTACATTTATATAAATAGTACAAAGTATCCTTTTAAAATAATTAAAGTTGACTGGAGAGATGGCTCAGGGGTTAATGGCATGTGCTGCTCTTCCAGAGGTCTTGAGTTCAGTTCCCAGCACCCACATCAGGTTGTTCACAACCACCTATAGCTCCAGCTCCAAAATATCCAACATTCTATTGTTGCCTCCATGGGTATCTGCACATACATTGACCTAGACACATGTACCTGGCATACATTCACATAGACACACACATACACATACATTTAAAAATAGGAAAAAAAAAGAATCAACTAGCAAAAGTAGGGATGGATATCAAATACATGGTGCAAATAGTACAACTATGGCAGCACTGTTTCAGTGTCTTTTGTTTTCTTTGTGGACAGGGTGTCACTTTGTAGCCTGGACTGGCCTTGGACTTACAGAGTATGCCTAAGTACTGGGATTAAAGGTGTATAGTACTGCACCCAGCCTTATTTGCTTCATGTGTCTGGGTGTATTCTTGGATGTATACATGTACAGCATGTGTGTGCAAGTGCTGCAGCAGGTGTCAGGCCCCCTGGAACTGGAGTTAGAGACAGTTGTAAGCCATCCCTTGTGTGCATGAGAAACCAGACTCATGCCCTCTGACTCTTAACTGCTGAGCCATTGCTTCTCCAGTTCCTGTTGTTTTTCAAAAACAGACTAAAGTTAAGGGTATGGTCAGTGGTGAAATGCTTGAGTTCAATCCCCTAGCATTGCAAAACCAACAAACAAAAAACAGCTATATAGTGCTCCATTGAGAGTGTCTGCTATGACTTAGTTTCCCTTTTATCTGTAAGTTTTCCTCGTTGAGCCCCACTTCCTGGGCATGGGCCTCCTGGAACTGCCTCTCTGCACCCATGTATGAGTATGTCCTTAGCATGTAATTCTGCAATGAGCTTAGGGGTTGAAGGGCAAGCCCAGCTTTTGGTGGACACCAGCTGTGTTCCCAGTAGCTGGGTGAGTAACTAGAAGATGTTTCTCTGATTTAAATCCTCAGCTGTGCGTAAACGCCTCTCGTCACTTACCAACTACCTTATCTTCAAGATTTAATCAGCCTCCTCATCCTTGACAGATTCTAAGTGTTCTCTCCCTGTGTTCTGAGGACCTCTATAAGTGCCTTTTAATATTTCCATTGTGTGTGTTAACCTTTCATTTGAATTTGATGTATCAGAAATGTTTTTAAAGGCTTAGCTTAATTAATTTCTTTCCCTGGCCTATCATTTTATATCCTCCTTTACCTAAAGCATTAATGGCAAAGAGCACTGACTCATAGGACTGAGTTCAGGGCTGTTGTAATTAACTCCTGGCATGAGGATGCCAAAGTGGTCCATCAGACCTAGGGTTAAAGGCTACCTCCCTGTTTCCTGGAGTTTTGTCAGTGAGTTCCTCTAAAGCCACATTCTGGCCTTTCTGTGTCCTAGAATAAGAGGAAGAAACAGATCTGTTAGCAACTTGAATGAAAATGAAGGCAGGATTAAAATTCCATCACTTGGTTGTGTTCACCACATTTCAGGCCCTGTGTAGTCATGTGTGGCTATCCAGTGGTGGGAAAACAGTTCATAGTTTTTGTATACACTTAATCGTGTGTGTGTGTGTGTGTGTGTGTGTGTGTGAGAGAGAGAGAGAGAGAGAGAGAGAGAGAGAGAGAGAGGGAGGGAGGGAGGGAGGGGGAGAGAGGGAGAGAACAGCTTGAGGGAATCAGCTCCCTCCTTCCTCTGTATGGGCTTCAGAAATTATTCTTAGGTTGTCAGGCTTGGCAGTAAGCACTCTTACCCACTGAACCATCTTGCTGAACACTGGAAGTGCATTTTAAATTTGATTTTAATTCATTGAAATTGAAATAGCCACATAGGCTAGGAGCTTTCAAATTAGCCAGTATAGTTGTAGGCCATTTCTGTCTGTGCAGAAAGCCCTGCTAGGCAGCATGGTCTGCAAGTGGCTTAACCAAGAAAGGAGACTAGCACAGGGTTTGGAATCTTTCTGAACCCCAGCTCCTTCACTGAGGGAGAGCCCTGTGTTCACCCTTGCTGAGCCCTAGTGTCCTCCCCAAGCACTAGGACATAGGATGCAGATTCCTCACAATCACTGTGAGTGGGGTGGAGCATGCTGCAGAGCTGTCCACTGGGCACTGACCCTCTGCCAATTCATTTTTCCGTAGCTGCACTCTGTGTGAGCTCCAGCCTATGGCAGGAAGCAGAGACTTTGGAGACTGTGATTCTTTTTTTTTTTTGGTTTTTGGAGACAGGGTTTCTCTGTGTAGCTTTGCGCCTTTCCTGGAACTCACTTGTTAGTCCAGGCTGGCCTCGAACTCACAGAGATCCGCCTGGCTCTGCCTCCCGAGTGCTGGGATTAAAAGCGTGCGCCACCACCGCCCGGCTGAGACTGTGATTCTTAACTAGCCAGGGTTACACCTAGGGCTCAGCTAGGCATGACTTCACTAAGCTAAGCATCCAGTTCCAGCACCCTTGCTAGCTGCATCCCTCCCAAGTATCCATCGATTATCTGGAACTTAGATTGACAGCCTGGGGACCACTTGGCTAGAAATCTGTGACATCTTAACTCTGTAAGTCTGCTTCTGTGCAGCAAGCTGGAAGATCTCTCGTGGGTTGGGTTGGGATGGGGTCTCAGTGTTTCTGTAGACCGTTTGGCAACGTGGAGACCGGGCTTTCTTGCCACCCATTATTCCCTCCCACTATCATGCCCACATTTCCTGCTTGTCTTTAACCAAACCTTTCTTTCCCTGGTGGTATATTCCACTGCCAAGAATTTAACAAGAGTAATATTTATGCAGCCTGACCAAAGTGAAGTCACCCAGCTCTTACTTTGCAAGCAGCTAATCTCTTAGTACAGGCAGCCAAATGACCTTTTCCTGGCTGTTCCAGATTCATCTGACTTAATATGACCCACAGAATCTTTCAGGATTAGAGTCTGATGGTTTGATTGGAAGTGTATCTGGAGAGACTTGGCCTGAACTTACTGTGGGCCTGGGAACTGACCCTTCTGAAGATCACAATATTGACAGCGGGATCTCAGGCCAGTTGCTGGTCCTGTTGCTGCCCCGCTTTCTCATGTGTAAGGTTCAGGTAATTGCACTTCCTGCTTGGATGGCTTAAACTGCTTAGCACAGTGTCCGGTGCCTATGAAGTACACATATGCCAATAACCTATTTGAAATTGGCATGGGTGCACCTTTGCAAAAGAACAGAATTTTTGAAAATGGTCTATTTGCAGCATTTGCAAGGGCCCTTTTAAAGAATCTAAGCAGGCTAAGCTAAGTGCTGCCTCTTCATTGTGCTCACAGTTTACTATTCCTGATTTACTCCATCCCCTGCCGTATGGGCCATCTGTACCCAGCAGACTGCGCCTTCATGAGGGCAGGAATTTATTTTACCCTTGCATCCCTATTACCTGTCTCATAGCAGACACCCAGTAAATATATGATTAATTGATTGATTAATAAATAATGGAATGGGTAAGGAATCCTGTTCTTTTTTTTTTTTTCCATATCTCCAGTAAACCCCCTTTTCACATGTAAGTTCTAGTCTGGGTCTTAATTATAAACTTAAGTTCTAGGCCAGGATGCCCAAATGTCTGTAGTTACCATGACTTTTCCTGTTTGTGTTCTTTAACATGGCTTTAATAAGCTGCCCTGACTAACAGTCCCTACTGGCCCACATATCGCAGCCCTGCTGAAGGACTAGTTTCTCAGTCCTGCCTTGTTTTCTCCTGCCTGTAGCCTTTGACACACAACCTCTCCCCCATATGACCTTGACCTTCTAGTAAAGCTATGGAAGGATATGCCCACACTCACACACTCTGGTCCCTTTTCCTCCCTACTGGCCTGTGGGAACAGGGAATAAGTGTTCGGTCTCGGCCCCACCAGTGCCTTACCCAAAGCAGGTATTCCTTCTCCCCATGCGTGTTTATGAGAACTTACTGTGCACTTACATTTAAAGTCTTCCTTCATTATTATTTTAAATTATTATGATTATTGTATATGCCACAGCAAGGCTGTGGAGGTCAGAAGGGGGATCAAACTGAGACCATCAGTCCTTTGTGGCAAGAACCTTTGCCCGCTTAGCCATTTCACTGGCTCCCAATTTATTTATTTACTTTTTAAACATGTGGGGTGTGTGTGTGTGTGTGTGTGTGTGTGTGTGTGTGTGTGTGTGTGTGTGTGTTTTGTAGGCCCTCACCTCCTGCATTAAGTCGGGGTCTTTTATTGTTCAGATGGGTATCATCTGCCAGACTGACTGGCCTGTGAGCTTCTAGAGATTCTCCTTGTAGGAGTACTGGGATTACAGACATATGCTACATCATCTGATCCTTATTCTTACATAGCAAGCCTCCCCAGAGTTATGGGTTGGTTTTTTTTTCCCCCAAGACAAGGTTTCTCTATGTAGCCCTGGCTGTCCTAGAACTCACTCTGTAGACCAGGCTGAACTCAAACTCACAGATCTGCCTGCCTCTGCCTCCCAAGTGCTGGGATTAAAGGTGTGCCCCACCATCGTCCAGCTTCATTTGCTTTTAAAGTGTATTTGTCTATTGTACATATGTAAGAGAGAATGCAGGCTCTGTTCTCAGCTCCACCTGTTGAGACATCTCCTGTTTTCTGCCCTGCAGTGCACTGCCACACATCTTAACTGTTACAAGTTCCTGAGAGTAAACTCAGGCTGTCAGGCTTTCACAGCAAACACTTGGACCAACAGAGCCATTCGCTGATTTCCCTATCTATTTAGTTATGTTTAAGACATGGTCTTGCTAGGTAGCTCAGGGTGGCCTCCAACTTTCAATCTTCCTGCCTCAGTCTTCTAAATGTTGGGATTACATATCTGTGTCCCCAAGTTCAGCTAAGACAAGCCGAATGACTAAACTAAAATAAAGAAATAAATGAAGTCCCCTTTCTTGTTTAATTATTTTTAAAGGGTGTATTTATTTTTATTTTCTACATATGGGTGTTTTCCCTGCATATGCATCTGCACACCATGTTTATGCATTCCCTGTGGAAGCCAGAAGAGGGCATTGGAGTCCCTGGAACTGGAGTTACAGATGGTTATTAACCACCATGTGAGTGCTAGGAATTGAACTTGGGTACTCTGCAAGAGCAATAAGAACTCTTAACTGCTGAGCCATCTCTCCAGCCAACAAGTTCATTCTTAAGAAAAGGGGGGGAGGGGGAAACTCAGCAGAAAAAAAAAATTGTGCATGTCAGTATTGATTATGCCAGAGGCAGAGTTTAATAATTGAAAGCCCATCTGACTGAGTGTAGTATTATACTGAGGAATGCTGATAAGGTTGGGTTTATATTAACCATACCCGTTTATATCACATACTTTGAAAGTACTGCTCTGGTGCCAGAAGCTTATTGGTAACCATTGTGAACACTAGAAATTGAAAATACAAAGCAAGATACTTGGCTTGTGAGGTCTGTGAAGCTTTTGTTTAAGTCCAAAGGGGTGCACTCGCTCCACCAGAGGTCTCCCATATTTTACTGTTAATGTTTGAAGTATACTGAATTCCCACAGCTAATTAAAAATCAGCCTGCTATGCCGGTAAGCATTCACTCTGAGAACTAATTTCTGCCAAACAGCCATAAATGTGTCCCCTGGTACGAAATTTAGACATTCTTTCCCATCAGAAAATAGGCATGTGGTTTAGTGCAAACCTCTTAATTGGAGAAACAAGGAAACCAGCTGAAAAGCCCACCTAGAAAGGTCAGGTCTTGATGGAGCTGCAGAGCCTAGGAAGTAGCACGGTGGGCTGCTGACCCGGACTCCCTCACTGGAGTCCCCGCCAGACCATTTTGCTCCTGCTGGGTAAGTTCACTTCTGTGCCAGGCCCTGTTCTAGCTCTTTCCAACTTCCCTGAGAGTCCGTGACAACCCCACAGACAAGTTCTATGCTTGTTACTCCATCCCATGAATTCTTCTTACGAAATGTCTACAAGAGGAAGTGTAAAAGAAAGAATATGTAGTTTGTCTTCAGGAATCTTCCACCCAGAAGGAAAAAAGAAAGGTGTGTCTCCATGTGTCCCTTTAGGAATCTGATGCTCAGGAAGGTTACCCAGAGCTGGGAGGCATCTTCTAAACCTCGAAAATGCAGAGTGGCCAGACCCTGACCACATCCTCTAGAGGGCTCAGAGCAGAGACTCCAGTCAAAGCCGTGAGAGGCTGGTTGGTCACCAAGCATGACAGCACAGTTCAGGCATTCCAGTCTCTTCTTGGAAATCTGGACTCTTCCCTTCACTACAGGGTTAGGTAACTTTATTTACTCATGCTAAACAGGACTGTTTTCAAAGAGGAAATTATGCAATGTGCTATGCAAATGTGCTATTCTGAGAGCAGAGCAGAGATAAGTGTAGTCACCACTGCAGGAGAAGATGAGATCTGTGCCCCTGGTGGCTGGCTGTATGCTACCCGATAAGGGGTTGTGCCATGCTCTACTTGGAAGTGCTGCTCATCTGGACCCAGTTTCTGGTAATTGCATTCTCAGCGAGCAGTCTATCTGTGAAATTTGTGCTATGCTGGTGAGAAAACAAGGAATGACAATTGATTCTGAGAGCTCCCTGCTCTGTAGACTAGGGCAGTTGGGAGGACAGGGTATGTCACCCTGTCTGCATTTCTGGAGATGTGGAAATGGGGAAAAGGTAAAATTCTCATTCTACCCTCCTGCAAAGAGTTTCTGGCAATTTTCCTGGGAGGAAACAAACGGGATGGGTTCTTCATGAACTTTGGGAAACTATTTGCATATTTGAGTAGGCAAGGCATGCTGACTAACAAAAAGGAAGTGGCTGTGGGAAGCCCCACCTCTGAAGCAGGTGGAACTGAGCCGGTTCCAACTCTGGACACAGGGACACGCGCCTGACACTCTGTCCCAGCCGTGGGCACCAGTGTTTAGTGTTTCTCCTTCCCATTGTACCTGAGCTGTTTCACAGTTACCCATCACACACCAGCTGCCCAGTGAGCAAACAGTAGATACCTATTTGTATCTGCAGACTGAGTGCTAGTTCAGTGTTCTCACTGGTACACCAAGTCCATGGAGGGCTAAAAGGTAGTGTCTCTGCTGGGGCATCAGACGGGTATTTGTGATATGGGCATTTTATAGTCATCAGTCAAAGTGGCATAAATGGCTCTTATTTGTAGAGCACTTACTTGCTTAGCATGCATGCAGCCTGATCTCCATTGCCAGCACTGGGGAAGAAAATGATAGAAGTGATGGAGAAAAAAAAATGATAGAAGTGATGGAGTGCCAGAGAGATGGTTTATCAGTTCAAGTACTTGCCATAAAAGCAGGAGGATCAGAGTTTGGATAACCAGCATCCATATAAATGCTGTAATCCCGCTGCTGTCCAGAAGCGAGCTCATTAGACAAGTTTAGGTTTAGCAAGAGACCTTGCCATAATGTAAAAGGTGGAGAGCGGTTGAGAAAGATGCTTGGCATCAACTTCATGTACATGCATGTATTCCTTCATACATTCATACATTGAACATACTCATTCACATAGCTGCCACACACAAGAAGAAAATAATTTTTTAAGTGGGAATGTAGCTCAGTTGGTGGAGTGCTTGCTTCCAATGCACAAGGCCCAGGGTTTCATCCAATCACTGCATAAACCAGGTATGGTGACACACACCTGTAATCCTAACATGTGGGAAATAAGACACAAAGATCAGGAGTTCAAGGTTACCCTCTACCACATACTGTGTTCAGGGCCATTTGGGCTCCCTAAGACCTTCTCTATAAAAAAAGAAAAGAGGGGGGGGAGGAGGAAGGCTGGTAACATACTCAGTGGGTAAAATGCTCATCACAAAAGCCCGAAGCAACCTGAGTGAAACCCTAGGCTCTCCTGGTGGAAAGAGAAAACCCCAGAGTTGTCATCGAACCCTCACATCGGTGCTGTGCTACACACATATCCACACTCATACACACATATCCACACTCATACACACATATCCACACTCATACACACACAACAGTAATATTAATAATAAGTAGAATCTGCTTCTCAAGAAGAAGTGAAAGGGCTAGGGAGATGGCACAGTGGTCAAAAGTGAGTACTGCTCTTCCAGAGAACCCAAGTTCAAATTATAGCACTCACATCTGGGAGCTCACAGCTGCCTATGACTCCATCTCCAGGAGGAGCCAATAATTCTGGCCTCTACACACACACATGCAATTAAATAAACTCTCCAAGTAAAGATGAGAAACATAATTAACAATCGTATGGCACAGGTACTGGGTGTTGAACGCCTTCTTGGTTAATACATGCTGCTGTGGCTTGTTTGCATGTGACCTAGGAAGTCAACTTTAATTCAGAGAGCCATTTGGAAATCATCCAAGCATGCAACCAAGTTGAAAGAGATATACAGTGAACAACACCCATGTACCACCTACCTGCTACCACTGACATCCCACCGTTATTTTTTATCACACATCTACTTCTCTATCCACCTAATTTTATGTATTTGAAAGTACTAGGAATATAAGTCGCACCTTTTAGGCAAGCACTCTGCCGCTATCCTAAATCCCCAGTCCAATCCTTAGTTTACAAAATTTATTTCAAAGCGAATTCCAAACCTTCATACCCTTTTCCCTAAACACTCTAGCTTGCATATCATAAAGTACAGCTATAAGTAACTGGATTGCCCCAGGCCTGCAGATGAGGCAGCTGAAGGAAGTCAGAGCTGAGGGTCTCTACAGCTGGAAGACGATGGAGCCTACATAAACCCTGAGGTCATTGGCTCAGAGCACACAAGGCTTATGCTTACACAGAGCTGTGCTTACAGGAGAGAAGGGAATAGACATGTGTCCAGGAGCAGAGTTCTCGAAACAGTGCATAGGCCAGCAGTTTTGCTGTGAGCAAAAGTGAGTGCAAAGGCCAGGGGAAGGGCAGTGAGGCCGCTGAAGCAGTGGCAGCAGCAGCCGAACTGGTTGCTGTTGAAACCTCGAAGCCAAGCTCCAAGCTCAGTTTCCCTTGGTTGACTGCACTTCAGCAAATAGCCTACTCTGTATAATAGTTGCTGCTCCTTTACAAACCTAAGAAATACCAGGGCACACCTTTCCCCCTTACTCACAAAGAGACGTTTGCAGACCTACTCCATCCCAGAGGGGAGGGGTCATGCTGCATGACTGCCCCTTGTTGTACTGGGAAGGAATGCTTTAGGGAGCTTCAAAGAAGACAGAGTAATTGATTGCTACTTGCAGCAAATACCCCTTAAGCTGTTACTGGACTGATGGAGAAATGGTTACTTAATTTTCTTCTGAGGATTGATTTGACTGTCAGGGGAAGTTCTAGACCTAATTGAGTGTACCCATTCATACCTCACTGCTTACTGTCTGGGTGTCAGGAACCATGTGCTCCCCAACATACATCCTGGCAGCAGACTTTTGAGGAGGTCTAGTTCCTGCGAGGTTGTTTTGTTGACCTGTAGACTTGACTGGGGCCTGGGCCTTGTCACTCCAGCCTTTCTGGGTTACATTAGACTCATCCAGGCTTCCTATAAGGTGCTCATTAGCTCCCACAGAAACATGGTGGGAGCAACTTCCATCTATCATCCTCATTATGGAATGGATTTTTTGGTCCTACAAAACACCAGCTTCTTCACAGTGAGGCCAGTCCCCAAAGCGTCAAACAAAAGATCCAGGGGCCCAAGGTATAAACACTCTCTGGAGGTAGGACTTTGGCCTATCATACTAAGCACTGTGGCCCAGCATCTGTAAGAGGCAGCAGTAAGCCACACAATTTACCCTGCTCACAAGAAGAAAAGAAACTGAGTGGTGGAATACAGATTTTAACTGGAGGATCTGGGTCTCCCAGTGAAGAGGGCCCTTACCCTGGGCAGCCTCATAGCACATAGGCGGCTTGGACTCTGAGTCTTCAGCATTTGCCCTTTGAGAGTTTATGTCAGTCATTTATCATTTGTCATCCACTGCAGCCAGCCAGCATCTCCCTTTGGCAGCCAGCCCAGGTTGGGGATGCCCCCATCTCTGAAGGGCCAGACTTCTCTCTGGCCATGTCCAAGGGACATGAATCCTAGATTTCAGTCAGCCTGCTTGGCATAGTGTGAAGGTCAGTGTCCACCAGGCTGGGTACCTTCACCTTGACCTCTGTTAGTGTGAAGGTCACAGTCCACCAGGCTGGGTACCTTCACCTTGACCTCTGTTAGTGTGAAGGTCACAGTCCACCAGGCTAGGTACCTTCACCTTGACCTCTGTTAGTGTGAAGGCCACAGTCCACCAGGCTGGGTACCTTCACCATGACCTCTGTTAGTGTGAAGGTCACAGTCCACCAGGCTGGGTACCTTCACCATGACCTCTGTTAGTGTGAAGGCCACAGTCCACCAGGCTGGGTACCTTCACCTTGACCTCTGTTAGTGTGAAGGTCACAGTCCACCAGGCTGGGTACCTTCACCATGACCTCTGTTAGTGTGTCCTTGAGAAAGGGAGTTATTTAACCCACAATTTGTTCTTTGTTGTTTGTTTGTTTGTTTTCATGTTATTTAGGGATGTGTCAGAGCAGGAGCTCAGGGCCTGGCATACAGGGCTTTGGTCATTAGTGGAAATTCTGGGTACTGGGGTCACCCTTTAGACCATCTTTGTGTGCTAGTTTAGAGAACATGTAAGGCTGGGAATGGAATGACATCCCCACACTAGTGTGCATCAGTGACCCCTTATGACTTTACCAGCCATGTGCTGCCCATAGGGCCCTGCAATTTCCTGGTAGCATGTATGCAGAGAAATTGAGCCAGCTTAGATGGATGTGCAGAGGAAACTCTCTGAGGCCCTACAGTCTTGCCATTCCAGATACCTACTCAAGAATCAGGGGACCTCTATCTCAGCCCCTCCTGACCTCTTAATAATGTAATGATGTGTTCCTAAAACACATCCAAGTTCCTAAAACTTGGGGGTAGTGTGGGGCGTTTACCCACCACCCCCACAGCTTCCCAGAGTTTTCTTGAGTGTGAGCAGCAGGAAATATTAGATAGAAGGATTTATAGCGGAGAATCTTGAGATAAACAGATAGAAAATAAAGGATAGCCTCGAGAGGGCCTGGAACCTATTCCAACGGGCCCCGACTGTCTCTGGTCCAGGGTTTTTATAGAGATGCCAAGGGGTGGAGCAAAAGACCTCCTCCCCCAGCACAGCCAAGTGCAGAGCATCTCAGACACCTGCACTCAGACCCGTGGTCCTGATCATCCTCTATTCGGACCTGCTGGGTAAAGCCACGAGGAACCCCAGAACGGGCTCCCACAGGGTAGACTATATTGCTACTCTGAACCCCAGTCTTGGCCTGTAACCTAAGGTATCAGGTTGGAGAATTCCAGAGTGTCCTGGAATTCCACTGGCCTAGAAATCCTGCTGAAAAGGACTTCCTTGATTCTAAATGTAGCTGGAGCCACCAATGCCAAGAATTAAATTATGTACTGGCATCCATATTTTATTAGGAAAGGATCATTTAAATACAGCTAAAGTCAATCAGCTCCATTTACCATTTACTACTCAGTGACAAGCTACAGCCTGTCAGAGAGAGCTGTGGAAGAGAGCAGCAGCCCAGGGGCTAGAAAGGGCAGTAGATTGAGAAGTATGGTCTCAAGTGTGAGCACTGAAGACTTGAGCACCCTCCATCCCATCTCCAAGTGTTCATGGTCTCCTGGAGGGGCACCAGAGAATGCAGCAGGCAAGGCCTGCATCTTCTGGGCTAGTCCAACAAGGATGGAGGAAATAGAGAATTTCAGAGCAACAGTCATTGAGGTTCGGTGAGATGTGACTAGGGATTGGGGCAGAAGAGGCCAAGGGTCTGTATAGGCTGTATGTTCTTTGGCTCCACAGGAGTTCTGGGACACAATTCCAAGCCTAACTGCTCATCTCCCTCTAAAGAGACCCACTTACCTAGTATGTGTGAGGCCCTGGATTTAATCCCTACTTTTAGAATTTTAAGTGGAGCTGCATACAGTACCTTTTCAATCTCTTGCTGAGTAACAAACCATCTTCTAGCTTAATAGTTTAACACAGTGGAGTCATTCATTTTGTCCACAGCTGTTTGGTCTGCCCAGGGTCCAGTGGGAATTGCTCTGCATGGCATCAGCTAGATATCTCACCTGGGCATTGGCAGGTCAATGGCAGCAGAAGAGGAGGGGGTGCTGACAGTGGGCCTGGGACACTGGTTGAGAGCTTGCCAGAGCATTCTGATGGCCTTACATCAAATATTTGGAAGCATCATTTCTGCTGGTGCCTCTGCTGCTCTGAGGCCCCCAGGTTTGAGGAAGGAAAAATGTAGACCTTGACAGGAGAATCAAGTCCCGTTATAAAAAGAACAGGCAAGGCAGCCATTCTTGGAGGGTATAGCCCACAGAAAAATCTCCATCAGGGCTTCTTCAGCCTATTCTGCTACACTAGGAAGAATGCCTCAGGCTAATGCAGGTTTATTTACTTGGTTTGGACTTTTTTTGCTTTTGTAGTACTGAGGATTAGAACTAAGGCCCAGTGCATGCTAGGCAAGAACTCTACAATTGAACTACATTCCCACGGATTGATGCATTTCAAGTTAAGACTCCTAATTTTTTAGTTTCCTTTTTGATAAAAGGAGGAGGCTTGGCAGAATGTGGTAAAGCATACCCATAATCCCAGCAATTGAGATGCTGAGGCAGGAGTATTTAGAATTCAAGGTCACACAAAAACAGGGCCTGGAGAGATGGCTCGGTCAAGTAAAAGTGCTTGCTATACAGGTATGAGGACCTGTGTGGCTCTCCAGCATCCACATCAAAAGATAGGCACATGGCATGCCTACAGCCTCAGTACTGGGGGAGGAGGTACCCTGGAGGATGCTTACAGGTCATCTCCAAGTGCTCTAGCCCATCAGTGAGCTCCAGGTTCACTAAGAGACCTGTCTCCTAAAAAGGTAGAAAACAACCGAGGAAGACATCCACCACCAACCTGTGGCCTACACACATGTGCACACATGAACATGTACACACATACATACTACACATTGGGGAGGCATCCTCATGCATACACTCCCTTTCTTCTTTCCTTTCTTTCTCTCTTCCATTCCCTTTTCTCCTTTCTCTTTCCTTCCTTTCTTCTTCTTCTGACAGAATGGTTTTTCTATATAGCCCAGGCTGACTCCAAACTCTTAATTCTCCAGCTTCACCCCACCACTACCAGTGTGTGTAGCCCAGGCACCAGCCACAAGCCAGTGATTCCCTTTTCCATATGCAATAGCAACTGTTTCCCACTAGAAAATCAGAAGACCGAGGAGAAGCTAGATCACCCCACAGCTGCCTTTTTCCCCTTGGCCGTATGATCTTGAGATTTTCACACTGAGTAAAATGAGCTCTTCTTACTCGGGTTCTCTCTTATTTCTGAACATCTGGGTCCTCACAAACACAGAATCAGCCCTCAGCATCCCAGGGACCAGCTCTTGGCCCACGCAGCTGAGTGTTTTTCTTGGGAACATAGCAATTTCTGGGTCATAGGATGTGAAACTTTCAGTTTTAATGAATGATGCTAATTTGCCCTTCAAAGCGGTTGTGCTCATTTCTCCTCCTCCCAGCAGCCTTTGAGAACACCGTCCTCTGCATCCTCAGCAACACCTGATATTATCAGCCGCTCTTCTTACTGCCAGCCTGCTCGGTAGAAGATGGTATCTTATTTTGATTTTGTTCCTGGCTTCTCTTGACAGAGGGACCTTTTTGTGTTCATTAGCTGTCCCCATCTCTTCCTCTGTGTCCTTTAAACTCATTACATGGTTCATCTTTGGCCACTTGAACCACATGGCTAATCTTCTATATTGTTTTCCACAGTGGTTTCTGTTGTTTGGTTTTTGAGCTAGGTGGCCCCAGCCCTTTTTACACACGGAGTTGCCCAGGGTGGCTTGACCTTGCAGTCCTCCTGTGTCAGCTCCCATGTAGCTGGGATCACAGGTGTGGTCATGCCATCATGCCTAGCTCCTTCAGTATTTTGTAATTATATTGTTTATAATTATTGTGTGTGTGCATGTGTGTTCACACATATGTCACAGCACATGAGAAGAGGTCAGAGGACAACTTATAGAAACTGGTTCTATTCTTCCACTATGCAGGTTCTGGGGATTGAACTCAGGTCATCAGGCTTAGCAGCAAGCACCTTTACCCTCAAGCCATTTTACCAATCCCTCTGCAGTGTTTCTCAAGGGAGTTCTAGGCCCAGCCCTTCTGAAGTATAGTCGGAGAGGGGTCCATGAAAGTGAGATGGGCACTGAGATCTGGAACATGGCATGCTACGGTGACTAGAAGACCTTAGGTCACCTGCACTGGGCATCTAGAGAGCCCTCCCTGCAGGGAAACTCCTGAGGCTGCCACACGCTGGGACAGAACTGCCTGCCACTGAATCCCTCCTCCATGCCCCTGTCCCTCACAGGGCCTCAACACACTGCTGCACTGCCTTCTGACTCCTGGAAGAATCCATGCCCATTCTTCTGAAGATGGAGACTGTGGGCAAACTAGGGCTCTTCCTGCATCTGAAACTTCCACATGAGTTGGGGGCAGGACTTCCTAAAGTGACACCTGACAGACCCACATGCAGGTCACTCCTAGCCAGTACTTACTTGCTTCCTCAAGTACTGTGTTCCCAATTAATCTCTGGATTTCACTTCTTTTCTTCTTTACCTGTTCCCACTGTTCCCTCACCTGCACACTGTATTCTTATTTCTTGGGAAATCTCCCTGTGTCTTCATGGGACTTTGATGTCTCAATGACATCTCTGAAAGCTGTTCCAGTTTGGGGTTCTGTCTTTCCTTTTTTGTTGTTGTTCTTTGTGGTGACAGTGGTAGGTATTGCTCCCTGAAGCCCCTAAGACAGCTCAGCTCTGTGAGGTATTCAGCTGCCTGTCAGTGAATCCCACCAGCCCCAACAATCCCAAGTCACCATCAGTTGTGACTGGTCAGACCAGATCTTTCACAAGTGCAAGGGTGGAAAAAAGATGTGCTGTCCTGATGATGGGCTAGGAAAAGGGAAGGAGAGAAGGGGAAAGGGAAAGGGAAAGAAAAATACAGGTGTGGGTTTTTGGTTTTAGGGGCTGGGTGGGTTGGGTTGGGTTGGGTTGGTTTGGTTTGGTTTGGTTTGGTTTGGTTTGGTTTGTTTTTTCAAGACAGGGTTTCTCTGTGTTGCCCTGGCTGTCCTGGAACTCATTTTATAGACCAAGCTGACCTCGAACTCAGAGATTCACCTGTCTCTGCCTGCAAGTGCCAGGATTAAAGGCATGCACCACACAATGCCTGGCTTTGTTGAATTTTTAAAAATAAAAGATTCTCATTGAGGAAATATTTTACATATTGAGTAAAGGAAATAAACCTCACTTAGAAGATACTTCTAAGAATGAGCAAGAAAGCTTTCACTCTTGATAGCTAAAAAGACAAGAGAAAGTCATGCAATATTGAGGTGAAGGGACTGGGGAGATAGTAAAATGCTTGCCCTGCAAACGTTGGGGCTTGTGTTCAATCCCTTGGGTGTAGGTGGTGTCTACTTAAAATCCCAGCCCTGAGGAAGCAGAGGCAGGTGGAGCCCTGGAGCTCGATGGCCAACCAGCCAGTTTAGCTTTATTCATGAGCCTCAGATCCCAATGAGAGACCCTGATTCCAAAAAGAAGATGGGTGTCTCTTGAAGAATGACACCCAGGCTTGACCCTGGCATCCACATGCATGTGTGCACACACCCACACATACACACAGATGCACACCACTAAAAGAAAAAATTAAAGAAAAAAAACAGGGCCAAATATAAACCAGATCTGGTGGCTCATGCCTTGATCCCAGCACTCAGAAGGCAGGAAGATCACCTTGTGTTGGAGGATAGCCTAGGCTACATAGTAAGTTTGAGGCTAACTTAGGATATATAGGAAGACCCTGTCTAAAAGTTCTATATCCTTGACCGGATAGCTGGGATGAAAAGGGAGATTTTTGCCATAGATAACAAGAAAGGACAAGTGCAGGATCCAGACAGTTGCCCCATTTGGGCTGACATTTGCTTCAGGGAATGGTGTCCCAGGTGTCATATTCCAAAGAGGAGATGGAAGCATAAAGCCCATATTTAAAAAATAAATAAATAAATAAGCAGGGAGAATATTCTGTAAACATTCACACAAAAGCCAGATTTCCAGGCAGTTTATACCTCAAAGAGCCAAACTAAACTGTATCCTACTAGGGTAGCCTAAAAAAAGAGAAGTGAGGAGATTTCCCTCTTATCATCAGGCCAGTTGAAAAGTGGAAAACTATGTGTATTGCCCCTTAGACAATATTCAAGTCCAAGTCTGTTGCCATTTGTGTTTGGAGCTAGAATGTACCCTGTAGCATAAATTGTTAGACGGTCTTATTAATAAAAACAAACCCAGAGCCAGGTATTGGGGTGAACACTGAAAGGTCAGAGAGACAGAACATGCAACAGCCACCTTACCTCGCCATCTTCTCAGCCGATCTTATTTCCTCAAACTAGAAGCCTCTGAGTCCTCATCTGAATGGATCTCAGCTGAACTGCTGCTAAAAGCCTAAAAGCATAAGAGTCCCTGGTCCTCACGTCTTATATACTTTTCTGCTTCCTGCCATCACTTCCTGGGATTAAAGGCGTGTGTCACCATGCCTGGCTGTTTCCAGTGTGGCTTTAAACTCACAGAGATTCGGATAGATCTCTGCCTCCAGAATGCTGGGATTAAAGGCATGTGTGACATCATTTTCTGGCCTCTATGTTTAGTGGCTGTTCTGTTTTCTGACCCCAGATAAGTTTTTTAAGGTGCACAATATATTGGGGGACACAACATCACAGTACCCCCTTTGTTACCTTTCCCTTTGCTCAGAAGACTTAGAATTCTTTTTAGAAATACTTTTCTCATATCTCAGAATCACAAAACTAAATGTTCTACCTTCATTTTCATTTAAAATTGTATTGTTTCTCATTGTTGTAGTTTGTGAATAGTCCCTGTCCCATTGCTGAGAATCAAACTCAAACCTAGACAGAGCCTCACATATACTAGGCAAATACTCTACCACTGAACCACAGCCCTGACCTCACTTGAGCACAGTGTGTACACATACGTGCTAACAGGAATCAGACCTTTGGCTTTCTGTTTTCTAGGCAAGTACTCTACCATTGAGCTACGTCTCCAGACTCAGTATGATTTTTA
Organism: Peromyscus maniculatus bairdii; assembly: GCF_049852395.1. Lineage (NCBI taxonomy): Eukaryota > Metazoa > Chordata > Mammalia > Rodentia > Cricetidae > Peromyscus > Peromyscus maniculatus. The sequence goes on along the minus strand of NC_134859.1, from coordinate 4,720,889 downwards.
CCTTAGGTTTTTGTTGTTGTTGTTGTTGTTGTTGTTGTTGTTGTTGTTGTTGTTGTTTTTAAAAGCACATCTGTTGTTTGTTTCTTCTCTTTTTTGGGGCCCACCACCCAGCCCCAAATAAATCATACGTGGAGGCTTATTCTTACTTATGAATGTCCAGCCTTAGCTTGCCTTGGTTTCTTGCCAGCTTTACTTCAATTATTCCATCTACCATTTGCCTCTAGGCTTTTCCCATTCTCTGACTTCTGTAAATCTTACTCATACTCCGTGGCTTGCTGTGTAGCTGGATGGCTGGCCCCTGGAGTCCTCCTCCTTCCCTGGCTACTAGATCTCTCCTCCCAGATTTCTCTCTATATATGTTCTGCCTCTCCTGCCAGCCCCACCTATCCTTTCTCCAGCCTTGCTATTGGCCAGTCCTTTATTAGGCCATCAAGTGTTTTACACAGGCACAGTAACACAACTTCACAGAGTTAAACAAATGCCAACATAAACAAAAGTAACACACTTTAATATTCCCCCAACACATATCTTAAATACCTTCTCATTTAAAAGTAATTTTAAGCAATAGAGTGGTATGTGTAATAAAAACATGACCAGGCATGGTATCCCATGCCCTTAATCTCATCACTTGGGTAGCAGAAGCAGGTCGATCTCTGTGAGTTCAAGGCCAGCCTGGTCTGCAAATCAAGTTCCAGGTTAGCCAGGGCTAAATAGTGAGACCCTGTCTCAAAAAATAAATGGGGGTCTGTCAAGATGGCTGAGTGGATAAAAGCACTTGCTGCCAATCTTGAGGACCTGTGACCAGTTCTCAGGGCCTACATAGTAGAAGGGAGGAACTAACTCCCTCAGGTTGTCCTCAGACTTCACACACATGGTGGGATGAGAGTACATGCACACACATAACTAAGTAAATATAATCAAAAGCAATTCTTTTCCAATGAAAGTTCCTCCATTAGTCCTAGTGCTCTTTTATACATGCTCCCCTCCCAGGTCCTACTTCCCTCCTCACAGACAGCCACTGCTCAAAGCTTAGTGTTGGGATACAACTTTGTAATTTTCCATCTGATGGGAAAAGTCAGGGTCAATTTGTTCCCTCATTTGGGAGTTTTCCTGGTTTAGCTATCTATTGAAAACATAAATGAAAGAAGATCCCATTGGATGGAACTCAGCCTGGACTGCAGGCATGATTGATGGCTTGTATAACTCAGGTGACTTCAGAGTCATTGGTGCTAAATAAAACAGATTGGGATATAAATTTAAAGAAGGAGAAGGGACCTGCGATGTGCTCGCTGTGTGTACTATTTCATACTGGATACCTTCTTAGCAGCTGTTGTTTTCTGTACCAAATATCCTGAGATAAGGGGCCTTCTTCCCATTTCACAGATAGAAGGCCCAGGGCCACACTCCACCTAGTTCACCCAGTTAGAGCTGGGCTCTTAAGTTGTCAGACACTGCATTGAGGATTTGTGGTGCTGCTGCTGCAAAGAGCAGGGGACCTTGTTTTCCTCTCTTCACATAAGCAAAAACCGTCATCATAGCTGTAAACTACCTTTGGCCCAAAAGGAACACTGGAGTGTCCCTGGGATTTGGGCTGTTGGGTGGTGGTTGTTTTGGTGCTAGGGATTGAACCCAGGACCTCATACCTGCCAGGCAGGCTCTACCCCTGAGCGACGCTCCCACTCAGTTGTTAGTTATTTTCCATCTGTAGCTTGTGTACCTATTGCCTAATGGTTTGTATGCTTTGTATCAGTCGCAATAAGCATTGCTTTGAGAGCCTAAGAAATCTGAGGCCTAAAGAGGTAAAGAGACTCCTAGCAGAATTAGCTTAAGAGGCACTCACATCCAGTTCTGTATGGTACTGGGCCCCTCAAGAGATGGTTGGATAGCTGAGCTAGGCCTCATTCTGCTCTCTGCTCCTCCTCCTAGATAACAGTGACTTGATCGCATGCACAGTCATCACCAAGGACGGCGGCATGGTCCAGCGCTTCCTGGCTGTGGATATTTACCAGATGAGCCTGGTGGAGCCTGATGTGTCCAGGCTTGGCTGGGGAGTTGTCAAGTTCGCAGGCCTTCTGCAGGTGAGAGTCTAAGAACCCATCTGCCTTCTCAGCCAGCTCCCCACAAGCGTGCCCAAGTGTCAGCTCTATAATCACTTCTAATGACACAAGAAGGATGTGCGCAAAAGCCAGAACACTGCAGAGATAAGAGCCAAGTCCCCTTTACTGAAACCTTGATCCTAACACCTACCCTCCTAACGTCCTCCCCTACAGGAGCTAATCCATTGTCAGGCTGGCCCTTCTAGATCTGCTTCACTGCTAAGTGCAAGTACTACATGTGCTGTTTTTTAAATTGTGTATCTAACCAATTGCCAGACAAACTTGTCAGGGAAGGACTACATGGTTGTACACGCAAGAATCAGGATGATATCCACAAATCCAAAGACAGACTGGTCTATTTAGTAAGTTCCAGACCAGTCAGGTAAGTCCATGTAGCAAGACCCTGTCTCTAATTAAAATGGGGGTGGGGGTAGGATGGGAGTGTGGATAGAGTGCTTGGGTTGTAGCTTGGTTGATACGGAGTGCTTACCTACCAAGCATTAGGCCCTAGAGATTCCATTCCCAGCACCACATAAAACTGGGTACATGTCTATAACCCTGGAAGTTAGGAGGTAGAGGAAAGATGATCAGAAGTTAAAGGTCATTCTTGGCTACTTAGGGAGTCTGAGGCCAGCCTGAGCTACATGAGACCCTGTCTCAAAAACAAACAAACAAACAAAAAAAAAACACCAGACCAGGTGTGATGGCACATGCCTTTCATCCTAGTGCTTGGGAGGCAGAGGCAGGTGGATCTCGATGAGTCTAAGGGCAACCTAGTCTACATAGTATGTTCCAGGCCAGCCAAGGCTGCATAATGAAACTCTGTCTCAAAAACAAACAAATGAAACTTCAGAAAGAAATATGATCAGGCAGTGGTGGCACACACTTGTAATCCCAGCACTCGTCAGGCAGATCTCCATGTTTGAGGCCAGCTGGGTCTACAGAGTGAGTTCCAGGACTGCCAGGCCTACACAGAGAAACCCTGTCTCAAAAAACAAAATGCTGTAAACATGCACAGGCTTTTTCTTTTTCTCTTATCTTTATTCCCTAAATAACTATTTACACAGCATATATATGATATGAAGTCTTATGCATCATCTAGAGAGGATTTAGAGTCTACAGGAAGATGGAGTAGGTTATAGGAAGATGCTGTGCCATTTAAAGTAAGGACTTGAACATCTGCAGATTTTGGTGTCACAGTGGGTAGGGGAGTGCCCAAGGGATAACTGTACATGTATTTAGAGTGTGCATAGATTTTTGTGCTGTCACATTGGCCATATTGTAGACTTGGCTTTTTTCCTAGCCTGTCTTGGAGTGTGTCTAGACATTTTAGCACATGCATACCTGCTGGGATTCTTTTTTTTTTTTTTCATCTACTTATTTTACATCCTGGCTGCAGCCTCCTCCCCATCCTCTCCTCCCAGTCCCTTCTCATCCCCCTGCTCCTAACCCCCAATCCAATCCCCTCTCTTCTGTCTCCATCCAAGAAAGGGCAGGTCTCCATGAGTATCAATAAAACCTGGCATATCAAATTGCAGTAAAACTAAGCACCTCCCCATGTTTTAAGGCTGGGCAAGGCAATCCTGTATGAGGAGTAGGGTCCCAAAGCCAGTAAAAGAGTCAGAGACAGCCCCTGTTTCTGCTGTTAGGAGTCCCACAAGAGGACCAAGCTACACAAATATAACATATATGCAGAATGCCTAGGTCAGTCCTATACAGGCTCCCTGGTTATCTGTTCAGTCTCTGCCAGCCCCAATGAGCCCAGGTTAGTTGATTGTGTGAGCCTTCCCATGATGTCCTTGACCCCTCTGACTCCTATACTCCTTTCTCTTGCTCCTTCTCAGGATTCCCAAACTCCGCCTAATGTTTGGCAGTGAGTCTCTGCACCTTTCTCCATCAGTTGCTAAATGACACATCTCTGATGACAATTGGCCTGGTCACAGGAGATGGCTGGTTCAGGCTGCTTATCTGCTATTGCTAGGAGTCTAAGCTGGGGTCCTCCCTGTAGAAGTTCCCTTGTGCCAGACTTCCACCAGACCCCAAAATGCACACCAGCAGTCCCCCTCAATACTCTCCCTGCCACATGCACCCCACCCCCAATCTGATCACTCATGTTTCCATCCCCACCTGCCCTCAGTCCACTCAAAATCTCTTCTATTTCCCCTTCCCAGAAAGATCTGGGTCTCTGCCCCACCCCACGCCCATGAACCCTCCTTGTTACCTAGTCTCTCTGGGTCTGTGGATTGTAGCACAGTTATCCTTTATTTTACATCTAATATCCACTAATGAGTGAGTATATACCATGTTTGTCTTTCTGGTTCTGGGTTACCTCACTCAGGATGATTTTTTTTTCTAGTTCCATTCATTTGCCTGCAAATTTCCTGGTGTCCTTGTTTTTAACAGCTGAGTAATACTCCATGTGTAAATGTACCACATTTTCTTTATTTTCTTTATCCATTCCTTGGTTGAGGAACATCTAGGTTGTTTCCAGGTTCTGGCTATTACAGATAAAGCAGCTATGAACATAGTTGAGCAAGTGTCCTTGTACATCCTTTGGGTATATGCCCAAGAGCAGTATAGCTGGGTCTTGTGGTAGATTGATTCCCAGTTTTCTGAGAAACTGAAGCCATGCTAACTTCCAAAGTGGCTGTGCAGAGAATCATTAGGTCATATTTCAAAAACTTGTACTCTACAAAATTGGAAAATCTAAAAGAAATGGGTAAATTTTTTTGATAGATACCACTTACCAAAGTTAAGTTAAGATCAGATAAACAATTTAAATAGACCAATAACTTTAAGTTAAATCAAGATCAAATAAACAATTTAAATAGATCAATAACTCCCAAGGAAATAGAAGCAGTCATTAAAAGTCTCCCAACCAGCCGGGCGGTGGTGGCACACACTTTTAAGCCAAGCACTCAGGAGGCAGAGCCAGGAGTTCGAGGCCAGCCTGGTCTACAGAGTGAGATCCAGGACAGGTACCAAAGTTACACAGAGAAACCCTGTCTCAAAAAACCAAAAAAAGAAAAAAGTCTCCCAACCAAAAAAAGCCAAGGTCCAGATGGTTTTAGTGTAGAATTCTACCAGACTTTAAAAGAAGAGCTAACACCAGTACTCTTCAAATTCCACAAAATAGAAACAGAAGGAACATTGCCAATTTTTTTCTATGAGGCCACAGTCACCCTAATACCCAAACCACACAAAGACCCAACAAAGAAAGAGAATTACTGACCAATTTCACCCATGAACATAGATGCAAAAATACTCAATAAAAAACTGGCAAACTGAATCCAAGAACATATCAAAAAGATCATCCACCATGACCAAGTAGGCTTTATCCCAGAGATGCTGGGATGATTCAACATAGGAAAATCTGTCAATGTAATCTACCGTATAAACAAACTGAAAGGAAAAACCACATTATCTTCTCTTTGGATGCTGAAAAAAACCTTTGACAAAATCCAGTGCCACTTCATGATAAAAATTTTGGAGATCAGGGATACTAGGGACATACCTAAACATAATAAAAGCAAGCTGATTGCCAACATCAAATTAATTTTGATTAATTAATTGCTTTGAGAAACTCAAAGCAATTCCACTAAAATCAAGAACAAGACAAGGTTGTTCACTCTTTCCATAGCTATTCAATATAATGCTTGAAAAGTTCTAGCTAGAGCAATAAGACAACTAAAGGAGATCAAGGGGATACAAATTGGAAGGAAGAAGTCAAAGTACCATTATCCACAGATGATATGATAGTATATATAAGCAACCCAAAAAACTTTCCCAGGGAACTCCTACAGCTGGTAAACACCTTTAGTCAAGTGACTGGACTGGATACAAAATTAACTCAAAAAAAAAAAAAATCAGTAGCCCTCCTATATACAAATGATAAATGGGCTGAGAAAGAAATCAGAGAATCAACACCCTTTACAATAACCTCAAATAATATAAAATTTATTGGTGTCATTTTAATCAAACAAGTGAAGGACCTGTATGACAAGAACTTCAAGTCTTTGAAGAAAGAAATTGAAGAAAATAACAGAAAACAAAAGGTTCTCACCACAGCATGGTGACCATATAAAACTATTTAAAACCATCTAAAACTGACCACATACTCAGCCACAAAGCAAGTCTCAACAGATACAAGAAAATTGAAATAACCCCTTGTATCTTATCAGACCACCATGGATTAAAGCTGGATTTCAACAACAACATAAACAACAGAAAGCCTACAAATTCATGGAAACTGAGCAACTCTCTACTGAGTTACCACTGGGTCAAGGAAGAAATAAAGAAGTGGTGGCAGCCGCCTTTAATCCCAGCACTTGGGAGGCAGAGACAGGTGGATCTCTGTGAGTTCCAGGAAAGGTGCAAAGCAACACAGAGAAACCCTGTCTCAGAAAAAAAAAAAGAAGTTAAAGACTTCCTAGAATTCAATGAAAATGAATGCACGATATACCCAAACTTATGGGACTCAATGAAAGCAGTGCTAAGAGGAAAGTTCACAGCACCGAGTGCCTTCATGAAGAAATTAGAGAGATCTCACACTAGTGACTTAACAACACACCTGAAAGCTCTAGAACAAAAAGAAGCAGACATGCCTAAGAGGAGCAGATGGCAGGAAATAATGAAACTGAGAGCTAAAATCAATCAAATAAAACAAAGAGAACAATACAAAGAATCAATGAAACAAAGAGTTGGTCCTTTGAGAAAATACAAAAGATAGAAAAACCCTTATCCAAACCAAAAGGCAGAGAGAGAATATTCAAATCAACAAAATCAGAAAGAAAAGGGGGGCCATAACAATAGACTCCAAGGAAATACAGAGAATCATTAGGTCATACTTAAAAAACCTGCTGGGATTCTTTTACCTGCTGTGTGGCTACAGTAGGGCATGCTCAGCCAGAGCTGTATTTGGCCATCCCCAATTTTCCAAGCATGCTGCTGCAAATCTAGTGCTCTACTTCCTCATGCCCCTGGGCAGGATTTTCCTAGGCAGATAACTAAGAATTTGGAATGTGGCTATTTCAAGAGTTTGTAGCTCCTGCCAACTTCCTCTAGCACCATTGTTGCCACAGGAGTTCCTGAGAATTCCCTCCTTTGCTCTCTGGAACATAGCAGGCTTTAAAACACCAGATATTAGTGGAGCTCTATGGTTTACAGTGGGTGACTAGTGTCTTGCTGTAGAGGGAATGAGACAAAGAGCCCTCAGAACAGAGAACAGCCTTCCATTTCATCTCTACTGTGCCCTAGCCCTAAATTCCCAGCCTGGGGCTCGCCCTACTTTAAAGAAGTCCATTTCCTTGCTGTGCTGTTCTGGTTCCCAGAAGGACCTGCCCAGGCTGATGCGACTGCTCACTGCAGCATTGACCAGCCAATTGTTGCCTGCTCTTCATGGGATGCACCTGTGCATGAAGATGCTGCTTCTGTCTCCTCGTTTTCCCAGACTCCTCTCTTTCCAGACCCTCCTGTCTTTCAGTGAGGATGTAGGAGGATCTTCCCACCCACCCGCAAAGGGACTCCTGAGTAAAACACCACCCAGTAGATGGCCATGCATCTTATTATCAAGGCTTAGACCAATTTCTTTAGAACTTAACACTAGGAAAGTCATTTTTTTCTGTCTCAGAGGATTAATGTATGTCCTCTGTCAGACAATGAAAGCCACATAGTCCCACCAGCACCACCTCTTTTGGTTCTCTTCCAGTAGCTACTATTTGTCAGGCTGTTACTGTACACCTAGCTCCCTGCTTTGAATTCATAAGAGCGTCATCTGATCTGCTGTCAGCCTTTGATACAGACCTTCTTTCCAAAGAGGGAGCCAAGAGCAGTGCCCAAGAACAGTAGCCCCTTCCTGCTGAACCTCTTTCAGTGGTTCCCACCTCCTCCAGCATGGCTGACCTTTGGTCCATCTTCTGTCTGGTATGCTTTTATCTCATGTGCCCTTTAGCCTTTGTGGGCAGCAGACGCGGCACAGAACCCATCCTGAGGCTTTATGTGGAACCAGTCTTAGACACTCACTGCTTGTCAGTGTCTTTTCTCCCTTTCACATGAAGTCACTGCTAAATGGTCCTGGTGGCCCTCTTTCAGGGACTGTCGTCCAAGATGTACCAAAGGACACATCTTTTTAAGAGAAGCAAGGAGATGGTGTCTAACAGGACACCAGGTAGTGACAAGTGTTTGGAGTTGTGACCTCTGGTTTCCCAGAAGGAAAGATTATTGGAGTTTTCCTGTTGTGCCAGTGGGTGGCATCCCAAGTCCTCATGGAAAGGAGTGCCAGCCATGGAAGCATTGACCCCCTTCTCCCTTGTCAGGCCTGCACTGGTCAGGTCTGCACCTTTGAATCTTTGAGACTTGGCCTCCTTCAGAACAAAAGCAGACTCAAAGTGCTGGTGTCTTTCTACATGAGCCACTGACACCCCCCAATCTGCCAGCCCCTGGGCCTGATGAATGTTTTGCCTTTGCCTTCTCACTATGCAGGACATGCAGGTGACAGGAGTGGAGGATGACAGCCGTGCCCTGAATATCACCATCCACAAGCCTGCCTCCAGCCCACACTCTAAGCCCTTCCCCATCCTGCAGGCCACCTTCGTGTTCTCTGATCATATCCGCTGCATCATCGCCAAGCAGCGCCTGGCCAAGGGCCGCATCCAGGCCAGGCGTATGAAGATGCAGAGGATAGCCGGTAAGTGACCTCAAGAGCAGGGGGCTCACCGCCATAGGGCTGTTGTCAGCTGTTCACATTGACCTAGAAAAGTCTCAGGGTTCCTGTAGACAAGGACATGAGAGAGTCGGGACTCATTGTGCTTCAAAGAATGGAATGTCCCTATTTCCCAGGTGATTGGAATGGAGAAAATTTCCAAGGCTGCATGGAAGAGAAGGGGGCCCTCCCTCACAGACAAGAGGCTGGAAACAGGCAGTCGGTAGGAAACAGCTGTCCTCACTCTTCATGCAGAAACACCGAAGTACACAGTCACAGAGTGCTTTGACTGCCCTCTGCCATGCTGGGTATCCAAGCAGCTCTTAGACTGGGAAAGCCTTATCTGCCCACTGTACAGAGGAAACTAAGGCTGTGACTTTTTAGTCACACAGAATAAATTTGCAAAGCTTCCTACTTGGCTTTTTTGTTTCAGCTCTCGGGATGAAGTCCGTGGCCTCCCACAGCTAGACAAGGGCTGCCTCTGAGCTGCCCTAGCCTAGCAGAATTTCCCTCACCTTCCCTCCCCTCCTTTTCTGTCTCTTGGTGAGAAGCCAGCACTAGATCAGGGGTCATTCACACCTCACAGGGATGGTGGGGTTTACATTGTCCACACTGTCTTGTTAAAGGCCCCGAAATGAGAATGTTTCTTCATCTCCTGAAGTGAAAGTCAAAACACTGTCCTGGGGCAGGGTGGCATGGGGCAGTCCTAACCTCTCCTCCAGGAGTCCCAGGTTAGAGCTGTAACTCGGGTGGTAGAATGATTGCCTAGCATATACAAAGCCCTAGGTTTGATCCTTGACACCATAGCAAACCAGTTGTAGTGACACATGCCTATTATCCCAGCACTTGGGAGGTGGAGGCAGAAGGCATACAAATTTAAGGTCATTGTCACTGTATAATGAGTTCAGTACCAGGCTGGGCTACATGAGCTCCTGTCTCACAAGATGGGTAGGTAGGTAGATAGATAGACAGACAGACAGATAGATGATAGATGCATACATAGACAGACAGACAGATAGTTAGATAGACAGACAGATAGATGCATACATAGACAAACAGACAAAATAAGTGCCTTCAGCTCAGGTCCAAACATCTCTCTATTGTGGCTTCTAAGGATGTCCAGCCCACGTGAAGAGGAGCATTCTCTCAGGAAACAAAGGAAGAAGAATCTCTGGGTGCACTTCGTTTCTGGACACGATATGCACCTGAGTCATTCCCCCTTCTTAGTTCTCAATTAGCTGAAGCCTGGCCTGCAGAATCATTACAGGAGTGTTTGGTAATGTGTAAAGTGACTTAAATCATTCAGCCCTTCCTTTCAAGATTTATTTCCACACTTTTCCCCTGTAATGTGAAGTACATGTAATGTGCCACCGCTAGCATGAAGGCCAGCTATTTCATTTGAAAATTGAGGATTATACTGTCAAGTGTCTGCCAGCATGAACACCTTGGATGTTTCTTCAATTATTTTGAAAAACCAGTCTGAACTAATATGTCCTGTGAGTTGTTTAAGGGAAGACGACAGCTATGACATGTAAACACACACTCATAAATACAAACATATGCTTTCTTGTACACATATTCTCATGAGCATTTATATTTAAGATTCTACCACCCAGGTATTGAATAATCTGAAATAGGGCTGGCCAGTGGCCCAGTCAGTGAAGTACTTGCCACACAACCATGAGGTTTTGAGTTTGGATTCCGAGCATCCATGTAGAAGCAGGCCATTGGCAGCTCTAGTCCCAACTAGTGAGCGTGAGGTCGAGTAAGAAACCCTGTGTCAGAAAATAAGGCAAAGGGCTTGCAAGATGACTCGGCAAGTAAAGGTGCTTACCGCCAAGTCTAATGGCCGGAGTTCAGTCCCTAGAGCCTATTTGGTAGACACAGAGAACTGACTCTTACAAGTCGTCCTCTGGCCTCCACACATGTGCCATGCCACATATAGGTGCCTGTGTGCACACGTACATGCACACAGCCAAACACTCACAAAATAGATATAGGAAAAATGTTAAAGTTGGATAGCATTCAAGGAAGATGCTCACTATTGACCTCTAACCTCCATATACACATGCACACACATGCATGTACACCCACACATACATGTAGATACACAAAAAGAAACTGAAAAAATCTGCATCTGTATTGAGCATATGTGGACTTTTTCCATGGGATTACTCCCTAAACAGCATAGGCAAGAACTCCTGCCATAGCACTTGGATTGCATTAAATGTAAGTCATCTAGAGATGATTGACATTAGACAAGATGTATATAAGTCATGTACAGGTGTAGTTCTATTCTATATAAGGGACCTAACTATAGATTTTGGATATCTTTGGGGAAGAGTCCTTCAGATACTGAGGAATCACTCATTTGTATAGCTTGCTTGTCTATCCATGTATGCCTGTGCACAAACTTTGGGGGCAGAATTGGCCTCACTTGCTCTAGGATCTGAAAGTGCATGGAAGCCTAGCCTTTGAGATCTTTTATATAGATTTCAAGATGCAAATTGGCTCAGCATTTGCTCTATCCAGCCAGGTCTGGAACCCTTGCCTTCCTGGCCTGAGTCCCTACTTCTGGTTGTGTTCTGACTTCCTTAGGGTCTCTGGCATCCCGCCAGTCTCCCACCTCATGACTATGTGTTGGATTCCCCCAAGAGTCACAGTGTCAAGGCTGCTATCACTCTAGCCTCATGCCCAAGTCATATCAAACTGCCTGTCCCCTGTTCCACATGCTAAAAACAAACTATGGTGCTGTTTGATTATAGCCCTTCTGGACCTCCCAATCCAGCCTACCACTGAAGTCCTGGGATTTGGACTCGGCTCCTCCTCCTCCCAGCACCTGCCTTTCCGTTTCTATGACCAGTGCCGCAGAGGGAGCAGTGACCCCACAGTGCAGCGCTCTGTCTTTGCATCCGTAGACAAGGTCCCAGGTAAGCCTGCCCTCCTGCTAGGGGCTCAGGGTGCTTTCCTGCTAGGCCTACTGGAGGCCTTCCTCTCAGAATCCAGGCTGCTGGAAGTCCCAGCTTCGAAGAACACAAGTGAGGCATACACCCAAAAAGCGGTCTTGGCTTTCCCTTCTTTCTTCCGTCGCTTGCGTTTGGTTTTCCAGAGATTTGTTAGGTATGTGAAGAAACTTCTCAGAATCAAAACTAAAAATTTCTTGGAAGTACTTGACTGATTAGTAATGAGGGTTGTGGAGAGATGTCTTCCTTCTTGTAAGATGACTTAGGATAGTGTGTGGTTCCTGGTACCCAGACGGGGAGGACACGTGAGGAAGTCCCAATGCCCACAGGCCTTCTGCTTCTTCCTTCTGGGAGCAGCTCCTCCCACTTCCAACAGCACTGTCTCCAGCCCTCCTCCCCTCACCCAAAAGGAGAAGCTTGAGTGGAAAGTTCAGGGGCGGAAAGAGCTGCTTCTTCAGAAGAGCAGCATTCCTTTCCTGCTCTGACACTTGGACCTACGTACATCCATATGCAGCAGATCCCACGGGTGGGGGTGGGGCATGAATGACTCTCTTCTCTTGATTATAAAACATAAAAAACTGGCCAAGCTCTCCTCCACTCTTAACACTTCCATGTTCAGAGTTCAGACTTGAACTCTTGAACTGCTAGTATTATAAAATAGTCTCAAAAGGGATTGTTGATGTTGGAACAACAAAAAGTAATGACAGCCTGCTCAAATCCAAGACCTTGTCCACCTGTGATTTAGTCCTTCATTCATGATTTGATTTATTTATTTCATGCATACCATAATTACATTTTTTTTTTTGGTTTTTTTCAAGACAGTGTTTCTCTGTGTAGCTTTGGAGCCTGTCCTAGATCTCACTGTTTAGACCAGGCTGGACTCAAACTCACAAAGATTCGCCTGGCTCTGCCTCCCAAGTGCTGGGATTAAAGGCGTGCGCTGCCACTGCCTGGCAATTACGTAATTTTTTAAATCCAACAAGATTTGATAAAATGCAAACAAGTCGAGCCAGGCGTGGTGGTGGTGCATGCTTTTAATCCCAGCACTTGGGAGGCAGAGGCAGGAGGATCTCTGAGTTCGAGGCCAGCCTTGTCTACAGAGCGAGTTCCAGGACAGCCAAGATTACACAGAGAAACCCTGTCTTGGGGGGGGGGGGGTTTATATATATATATATATAAATCCCTTTTACTTAGAGGTAACATGTGAACAGTTTCTTGCATGTCCTTCCAGGAAAGTTTGTTTGCATGTCATATGTATGTCTCTGCATGTATCACATGTAGAGTTATATGCCATATATGTGAGTCTACATGTGATTCCCCACTATTGGTACTTAATTTGAAGTCAACACTATATGTTACCACAAATAATTGATTCAGTAACTATTGCCTGGTATTCTATTGGATGTCTAGAACAACGCCAACCACTTTATGTTGATAGGTGTTCCACCACACCCTGCTAGGGAAAGGTTTTAAATCCTGGTACATACAGTCCTAAGGTGAACAGCAGCAACAAAAAGTCATTATGCAGCCCTTTGCCTGTGACAACTTTCTCTCTGAATGGCTGGTTTAGACTGAGATGCCTGGCAGCCTGTCTTCATCTTCAACTAGGAGGTATGAAATGGTTCTACCTTCTAGATCCGGGTTCTCCTTGTTAAAAGTCCTCTGGTCTACCTCCTTGGAAACAGTGGTTGCTCAGTCAATACAAACCACCATGACTGAGTGCAGGTCAACTAACACACCCTGACCTGGTAAGAAATTCCCTCTTTGGGGCATCACACTTCTTTGCATCCCAGAACTTGGAGGAGAAAAGCCTGAGTCCTGTTTCTAGCTAATCCTTAGAACCAGGTGGGATGTGGCAGCCCAGGGCCGAGCATACCTGTCCTCAGGAACCATACCATCTCCTTGTTAGCACAGTGCCAGGTAATAGCAGCCCTCTTCCTTGTCTCTCCAACCCTGCCAGGGCTACAGGGCTAGGCTTTGAGATCATCAAGCATCAGAGTGGAGCCTTGACCTTTGCTGATTGGCACAACAAGGACATTGCTGTGTCCTGCTGCTGGTATCAGGAGCAGAGGATATGAGGCCATACCTGTGAGGACTAGAGTATGTCCCAGGGAGCTGCTGCAGGAGGCCGTCCAACCCTTAATTGGCCCTAGAAAAGCCATGAAGCTTGGGCAGGGAAAAGACATTGTCATTTATGTCCCCTATGACCTGACATCCCCTTCCTCCAAGCCCCACTGCATAAATTGATACCAGAGAAAGTACTTACAAGATACTTAGAAACCCTGTGCCCCAAGCTGTTAGAAGGGTGAGTGTTATATAGGAGTAAGGATGGCAACCCACCACAGTCTTCCCAGCACTTAGCACACCAGCAGCTATTCATGAACTCTGTTTAATTTCCTCTACAAGTACCCCAGTGCTTGTTCTGCCCCAGAAGATGACCCCTGCAGACTTCGCAGTAGATCACAACAGGAGTAACTTCCTCCATGGGACCAGTTCCCATGAACTGGATATTCCCAGAAGCCTCCACCTCTCCCTCTCATCTCAAGTGGTCACTAGGATGCATCTTCCCCCAGCTTCCCCTCACTGGAGCAGCGCAGCAACCCTCTCATCAGTCCTCTGCCTCCCTTCAGCACTTCTCACGACTAGGGCTTGAGACCCCTTCGTGTGCTTTGAAAGTCCCAGGAGTCCAGAGAGCTTGAGTTCTTGTGGATTATGGCTGTCCCTGTTCATAATACTAGAAATTGAAACTTTAAAAAAAATACTTTTTATAATTACTTGATAGTCTATCACATATAAAACATCAAAAGTATAACTATCTGTGAATGGTAACTGTTCATTCAGATTTTACATTTTTGGGATCTTAATGCCTGGCACAGTAGCAGTCAGACCTGCCTGGGTGCTTCTGCATTGGTCTGTTGAAGGAGTAGCTTTCCCATGATCTCTGGAATACAAAGGGAAAGGGTGTCTTTCTGTTGACCCGCTCCAGAGCACACCTGGAGAACCACCGCTGGGCCATGGAGTCCTGCCCTGCTCATGGCCTTTACACTGGCTGCTTTATCTAGGTCTTGGGTGCCTGCCTCCCAGTGATAGCCCAAGTCAGTGTGTGGGCTGCTTCCTCCAAGGCCTTTTGTGATCTCTCTGCTGATCAGGGCCACACCCTTCCCCCCTGCCACATTGCCCTGGTTTATTTTCTCAGTAGGATTCAGTTCCTTACCTGGCTGACATAGTTGTGTGCCTGTGTGGTTTCTTTTCCCCCATGGAGAATATCACTGTGTGGAACTGTTCTGTTCACCACTCTACTTCAGTGCCCAGCAGTGGCTTCATTAGTTAGTTGTCAAGTGAAGTGTAAGCCTGCACTTGATCCTGTCAGCCTTAGAGCAGGTCCCCTCCCAAGTTGTCTTCTTTCTCTGAACACCAAGAAGACAAGGATAGCCCTTCTAGGACGTCAGGCATCTAGGGGCTTAGTCTGCTCAGGGAACATAAGAGGACCAGGACCCAGATCTTCAGCAACACTACCATCTAACTTCTGTTGCCAGATTGACATGTGTCTCCCAAGCAGGGGTACCTTGGAAATAGTTTAGCATGCCTGTTACAGAACATGCCCCTCCCCCAACTGCCTTCCTGGGCTTTGCAGAAGCCAGAGTAAAGAGAGCCAGGTGGAGGGATAGCCATTGGCCTCCTCTCTGCAGCATTCACAGCTACCTTCTGGGGCCTTAGGATGCCATGTGTGACGGTTGCCACCTTCTGGAATAATAGCCCAGGCTGTTGACTATGGAGATTCTTACCAATTCAAAGCAGAGAAACCAACTCCAGCCTATGCATGGGCAACTCTCAGGGTTCACTTGATTGGGACACATCTGTGTCTGTGTCCCAAGTGATGCACAGGCCAGTGTGACTCTCCTTTAGACTCTAAACTTGATTATATTTGATGGAAGTATTTCTCACACTTCCTGGGGAAAAAACTGTAAGGTGGAATATAAGCTAGGCTGCAGAGTTATCAGCTAACCACTCTCAAGTGTTTCTTCATCCATTTGGCTAGGAAGTTACAAATCCTGTGCATCTATCTGTATTGATGTATCTGTTCTGTATTGATGGCTCTTGCCACCAGTGGTCAGCTTCTTGGAGCAGAGCTTGGGTCACCTGGTCAGGGAGGGAATGTCAATGGTAGCCAGCATGGGGGCAGCAGCTTCTTGAGGAGTACCCCAAGCCCTGATGGCAGTAGCTATTTCCAGAATTTGCCATGGCCAGCAGGATATGCACAGCATGCCCTTAGACTGATGTTTCCATAAATGCCAGGTGAAGATCCTAGAGCAGAAGCTCTTCCCAGCAGAACTTTCTTCTTATGACTGAATTATGTTCCTTGCATGGATATACCACATCTTGCTAATTCATTCTCCCCACTAAATAGACTTTTGGTTGTTGTAACTAGGGATCTTTATGTGTAGGTTTTAGCTCCAAAGCATATGCCTAGCTTGCAGTAGCCAAATGGTCATTTAATGTTTTAAGAACTGCCAAACCATTTTTCCTCAGTCTTTTCAACCTTTAGCTGAAATTGTTGTTTCTTTTCCATTTGCACAATGGCCCTGCCTTAGACTGGAAGAGACTCAGAAGGGACCTGTTTCTCTCGGCAGTGCTCAGGGAGACAGCTCAAGCGGGAGAGGACCCAGAGAATGGGTGTGTGCTGTCTTACCATCAGTCATACCTGCTGGGGGCTGGCCTTTTTGGTCCTGTGCAAATCTGGCTCCACACCACTCCGTCATGGTTGGGGTACCGGTAGAGTTGGACTTGGTGCTGTTAGGACCATCCTCAGCTTTCTTCTCCTCCTGGCCAGCTTCCTGCTAGCTTGAGGAGGTGTCTGCCTTGGGGCAGACCTTTCAGTCCCAGAGGAGGGGTTGGTGAGGTAGCTAGCTCAGTTGGTAAAGTGATGGCTGCCTGAGCAGTGAGGAGCCAAAGACAAGGCTGTGGGGATGACACATGTCAAGAAAGAGATCCTTGAGGCTCACTGCCTGGCCAGCCTAGTTTACTTGGTAAGATTGAGGCCAGTAAGAGATCCTGTCCCAGAAAACAAGCTGGATGGCACCTGAGGAACAACACTCAAGAGTGTTCTCTGCTCCACAGGCTTGCACACGGGAACACACACTTGCACACAAATCAATTCTAAGGATCTGGGGAGGGCTGCTGTCCAGGTGGCATCAAGGCCTAGCCTTATCAGATGCTTGGCCCAGAACACTTAGTAGTTCCCTGGAAGAGCTTGCCATTCCAGGGCACCATTGGCAGCTGAGTAACCCAGGAAGAATGTCAGCGTAACAGGCTGGGAGTGTCGATGCTAGGAGCCAGGCACTGAGATTCAGAGTGTTTAATATGTAGACATCAGCCCTGATCCTCCACTCCAGGGACAATATGTGAGGTGTTAATGTCCTCTTGGTGGGGGTTCCCAGGAAGCTTTTCTTGTTCTGATTATAAAACAGAGCCAGCTATCTGCTTCAGCTCCCCAAGACAAAAGACCCTTTCTAGGGTCAGACAGGAAGGAGGCCAGCAGCCCTGCGGCCTCTCCCGCTGGACCTGAGCTCCCTACCTAGACTGGCCTTCACCAGTGAGCTACAGGAATTTGATTCCAACCCTGGTTTTATTGTTACTTTTTAGAAAATTTGATTTGAGCTGCTGAGCGCGCTCTATAAGTTATTTTCTTCTGATATTCCCAATAATTCTGTTTCCCTCTCTTCATATGTAGAAGTGACCTGCCCAAAGCCACGAGCCTGACTGAGGTCACATACCCTGAGCACCTTAGATGCTGAACAAAGTTTCTCTTAATCCCTGAGAGTGACATATCTGAAATGAACCTCCTGCCTGTCAAAATCAAGGCCCAGCTACAACCACCTGAGGCCTCCCTGGTCCAAGACAAGCCCACATTTTCGGGTGTATAGTACACACTTGTAATCCCAGTACACTAGAAGTTTAGGCATGAGGATGGAGAGGTTGAGGCCGGCCTGAACTACACAGCGAGACCCTGCCTCAAACATTAAAAGATGATTGCAGAAATGCTGTCTATTTCTAGAAGTATGGGTTATGTTGGGGAAAATTGACTGTACTGGACAGTCAATTACGTTATAAACGTAATTCTCTCCTCCAGACAGCTCTCAAAACTGCATCCCTTACCTACGCCACTGATTGGAAACAGATCCAAACTGAGACCTCACAGCTCACAGAAAGTAGACTGAGCCTGTCTTTAAGCCCTGTTTGCTTCAAGGCTGCTTTTGGTGCTGACTGTGCCAGCTCACGTAGTTTTGCTACCAGTCTCGGTGTGACAGAAGTTATAGGATGAACAGAGAGCAGCCAAGACGCTGTTCAGAAAAATGCTCTCACCAGACCACTTCTAGACCAGGCGAGTGGCTGGCTCACTTGCGCAATGGTGTTCTCGGCCTGCAATGAGAAAACGCACTGACACTAGAATCCACCTTAGCAAACCAGCAGCAATTGAGCTCTGACACTCATCTCTAAGAGATCAGTCAGACTTCAGGAGGTCAGCTTAGGAGCTAAGGGGCTGCTCCGTGGGGAGAGCACTTGCTCTGCAAGGAGGAGGACCCGCGTTCAAATCCCAGTCTTCACATAAAAAGCCAGGTATGCCTGTGTGTGTTATAACCTCAGCATTATGGGGCAGAGGCAGGTGAATCCCACATGCTTCTTAGCCTAGTCAAAAAGATGAGTTTCTAGTTTAGTGTGAGACCCAGTCTCAAAATAGTAAGACAGAATGAGAGGCAACAGCATGAAGTGCCTTGCTCTTGCCTCCATATGCATGCGCATAGCATACACCACACACAGAAGAGATAGTCAAGAGTGGGAGTAACTTCCACCAAGAAGTCAGCCAGGAGTCCTGCTTGCCAGGCTTCTTTGCAAGGTACTAGGGCAGTCATGAAGAGAAAGCGTCAGAGGCCTAGGAGTGGGAACCCTAGAAGGAGCTGCTTTATCAAAACAGAGCCTGCCTATAAGGTTCCCCGCATGGAATATGGCCCCCAAAGTCTCTCTGAACAGACACAGGAGCAGTTACTCTTTATAGTGCCCCATCTCATTTAAAGATATAGGGCTCAACCACCCAGCAAAGCAGCCTCCAGGCCTATGCCTTTCCTAGGAGGTAGAGGGAGGGAGAAGCTGAATTCTCAAGAACTGAATGTTGCTTCATTGCTCAAGGGCATGACCTACCTCAGACCTCCCAGATGACTGTGTGCCCTGCAGCTTTCTGCATTGGACAGTGTTTCAGATGCAGCAGACACTCCCTGAACCCATGCAAGTGGTGTGAGAAGAGACTGAAACCCTATATTCCTAGCATTTGATCTTGGCTCTGCCTGGGAATGCTTGGAAAGAAAACCTCTCTGACAGGTCAGAACAAACAGGCCTATGCCAGCATTGTGGCACAGTGGTGGCTCTGTTACACTTGTGTGTCTGTACTAAAGCCCTGGAGCCAGAAGCCTGGGTCCTGATCCAGCCTCTTGCTTCACCTTACACTTGATACATAGCCTTAGGGATATCAGTTGCTTAACACTGCTAAACTGTGCACTTACAAATAGCTAAAAAATAGAGTAAAAAATATTGTGTGTGTGTGTGTGTGTGTGTGTGTGTGTGTATCCACAATCGAAAACACAAAACACGGTGGTGGAGCATGCCTTTAGTCCCAGCAGAGGCAGGTGAATCACTGAATTCCAGACCAGCCAGAACTACCAAGTAAGACTCTTGTCTTGAGAAACAAAACAAAAAGCATGAAAGACAGATGTCATCTTCCCCCTTGGGGCTCAAAATGATTAAACCCTCTTCCTAACTATGAACTCATAAGGAAACTCAAGCACAGCCTCTTTTGTGATCCATAGGAATGCTTCTACTGCGTGAGACAACTCAGTCAGCCAAGTGCTTGACACACAAGGATAGGGACCCAAGTGTGATCCTCAAAACCCAACAGGAGGCTTTTTGGGTTCAACTGTGGGGTATGACAGAGTGGGTGAATTTTTTTTTTTTAATATCTATTTTTATTTTATGTATATTGGTGTTTTGTCATGGTTGTTGGGTCTCCTGGAACTGGAGTTACAGACAGTTACAAGTTGCCATGTGGATTCTGGGAATTGAACCTGGGTGTTCTGGAAGAGCAGTCAGTGCTCTTAACCATTGAACCATTCTCTCCAGCCCCAAGAGCAGGTGAAATTTTATACCCTGACCCAGAAAAGATCTACCTGAGAGCTCATGGCTTACAGAGGGGATGGGGCCAGGACCAGATAGGAACAGGGGTTCACTCTCTAAGGCCTCACAACAAGCTCTAGGAAGCCATCATCATTTGAAGTCTGCCAATGGGAAATCTGCAGTGGGGGAAGAGGGGCATTTTGCCCAAGGTCACCCACCTTCTGAGTGGCCTTGAGCTGGGGCTGTCTGCTTTCCACCCCACAAAGCAGCGTGTCTTCCATTCTGAAGACATGGAGTCATTGTCTACAGGCCCCCGGAACTATTGCTGCACCCCACTTCACTCTACTCCCTAAGGAACCAAGAACGGGACAGAGGTCTGCAGCCGAAGGAAAAGACAGACTTGTGTGTTCACGTATGGGTTGGTGATCTAATTTGTTTTCTATTGCTGTGATAAACACCAGACAAAAAGCAACTTGGAGAGGAAAGGGTTTATTTCCTCTTACAGTCCATCATCAAGGGATGCCAGGTCAGGATCCTGGAACAGACACTGAGGCAGAGATCATGGAGGTTGCTGCTTACTGCCTCGCTTACAGTTACCTTTCTTATACCTAGAGATGATACCGACCACTGTGGTGCCCCCTGTATCAGTCAGCAATTGAGAAAATGCCCATAAACGTACTTTCAGGCCAATCTGATGGAAGCAATTTCTTAATTGAGGTTGCCTTTTCCCAAGTCTGTCAAGTTGAGAGTCAAGATTAGTATAGGTATGTGCATGTAGTGATAATGGTGTAGAGGCCAGGTCGGCTTTGGATGCCATTCTTCCAAAACTGTTCACCTTGTTTTCTTGAGAAAGAGTCTGTCACTAGGACCTAGCACTTACTAATTAGGCCAGGCCAGTGGCCAATAAACTTCAAGGATTCTCCCCAACTCTGGGATCACTGGTGTCTGCTGCCATACCCAGCTTTTTTAAATGTGTGTTCTGGGAATCAAACTCAGGTTCTTTTACTGACTGAACTACCTTATCCCTGAGAAAATAATTAATTCTTTCTCTTTTGATGTTTATTTTTTGTTTCTGAGTCATCAACTGAAGACAAAAAGGATTATCTATTCTTAGCAGATAATTAATAACAGAGACAAAGAAATAAAGTGTGTTTGCAGAAGTATACTGTTCTGGCCCTTGCTTTTATGTGTGAATAAGTGAAGGTTCATCAGGATTCCATATTTTGCCTCACATATTCTCTGAGTAGCTCAAGGAACCCCGCTTGACTTCTGGAACAGGGTCTGAGAAACCACTTTTTCATTTCCCAAGAAGTAGCCACTGTTCCTGCCTTTGCGATCTGAGAGAGTGAATTGCTGAATAAGTAGTATTGCTGATGTTCAGACAGCTGGGAGGAAAGTTAGGTAATTCACAGGAACTCATTAAGAGTGAGGAAAAAAAAAAAAACCAGCAGACAGAGATGTGGCAATAACAGTGTCAAAGGTTGGGGGGAGGGACAGGCAGAAGTCCTTGGCTTTGACATATACATGTCCCTTTCTGTCTTGGCCTGCCAGAGGAGAAGACTGGCATGTTTTAAGGGACGTTTTGAATTCTAAAGAAGTCATGTGGTGAGTGCACTCACTGTCTTAGGTGAGGAAGGGAAGAGCCTCTGAGCCAGTGTTTACTGAATGCTAGGCTGGCCCTGTGCAGGTGGCCCAGATCAGGGAGGGAGTACTCTGCCTGGGCTTCAGCATACACAGGATTGTGCCTGCCAGGAAGGGCCAAAGAAAGACTGGTTGAGAGCTAGGTAGGGTCAGGTGGATAAGAGCTTTTGGGGCCTGCTGAAAGATCAGATTTGTCCTGGAAGCAACGGAAACCATGAAGGGTTCCAAGGCAGCAAAGAATGACAGTCAAAATGCAGGCCACTGCAGTGGATTTGGGCCTTGACTTGGCTGCAGCTGGGGAAGGTTTGGTGGAGGAGGATCTGGGGAGAAGGCTCTGGCGGGAGCCTTTCCTGGGGTTGCTCTGCTTTCCTCCTGCAGCTTGCCTGTGCAGCACAGTGCGCTTGCACTGCAGGACAGCTTGGCGCTCTGACTTTTTTAAACTGGGTGTCTGTAGCCTAGCCTCAAGCTCATTACAGTCCACTATAGGTTTATATTGCTTTTATAAAGAAACCAAAATGTCCTGTATTCTCACTCAGCAATCTGTCTTAGAAGTTTCTTTACATTAGTCCATAAGAGCTCCTTCATCCGTTCGACATTCACCGTCTATCATCCAAGCTGACCACTGTTTCTTAGCCAGTGCCCCTATGGATGGATTCTTAGGCTGTAGCCAGCTTTTTGTCCTTGAACAGATAATAAGCACTTCTGAAGACTCTTGCACTAAGCTTTCACTAGCGACAGTGGTGTTGAGATAGATCCAGAAATAGCTGGACAGTACACCTAGCAAGATTTTGAGTCCAGTGAACCCTGTGGTTAAGGCTGAGAGAAGCCACAGCACCCGCTTGAGCAAAGTGTCAGGGAGCCTCCATTTCTGCGTCCAGTGCCCTTTGTGCAGTTAGTCAGTGAGCACACTTGCCGAGCCCAGAATCTGACCCAGCAATCCTGCTGAGATTGTTCTCTGTGGGCCTGCGGGGGCTCCAGAGACTGGCCTACCCACGGTTGGGCTTGGCCTTCCAGAGGGAGACTTGAGATAGGTTTTCTCTGGTCCTTCTGCTCAGATGGACAGATTCTTGGGTTTTGTTTTTGGTTTTGTTTTTTGCTCCTACATGGAACCCAGAGCCTAATGCTAGACACTGAGCCACAATCCCTAGCCCCATTTTAAATTCTTTCATTTGGAGGTAGGATTTTTTGAAATTGTCCAGACTGTCTCAAACTTGCAGCCTCTCAAGTAACTGGGATTACAGGTAGGTTTCACCAGGCCTAGAATCTCCCTGGTTCTTTTTTCTCGGTAGCCAACATCTTACTGAAATACAAGTGCTTCCATGTGTATAAATGTGCTTTTCTTAAAAAATACACACAGGAGTGTGTGTGTGTGTGTGTGTGTGTGTGTGTGTGTGTGTGTGTGTGTGAGAGAGAGAGAGAGAGAGAGAGAGAGAGAGAGAGAGAGAGAGAGAGAGAGAGAGAGAGAGAGAGAATTTTGTTTGTT
The DNA here is from genome assembly GCF_049852395.1 of Peromyscus maniculatus bairdii. Lineage (NCBI taxonomy): Eukaryota > Metazoa > Chordata > Mammalia > Rodentia > Cricetidae > Peromyscus > Peromyscus maniculatus. The sequence goes on along the minus strand of NC_134859.1, from coordinate 4,697,843 downwards.
TGGGTTTATTTTGTTTTATGAAGCTAGGGATTGAACCCAGGGCCTTACACATACAAACAAGTACCCCACCACTGAGTTATATTCTAGGCCTCTATGACTTTTTTAATATCTCAAATTCTCAAAAGATTGAAAATCAATATTATCCAAGTATGACAAGTTGTTTCACAGCAGCTTTTCATACTTGAAAAGCGTCCTTCAGCCTGTGAACTGGGACCAGCACTCTTTACAGGCTCTGTGAGCCCTGCTGGGGGCTGAGTCCTAAAAAGCCACCTGCTCAGGTTCCACTTGGGAGTGACAAATTAAAAGTACAAGCCAGGCGTGGTGGCACATACCTGTAACTTTAGCACTCGGGAGACTGGAGCAGGAGAGTCACACAGTTGAGGACAACCTGGACTGCATAATGAGTTCCAAGTTGGCACAGACTAGAGAACAAAACCCTGTTTCAAAACATCAAAAGAAAAGCTAGAACAAAATTGAAGGTGTGATTTTGGGAGCAGATGCCCCAGTGATGGCATGCTAGGTGGGCTGTGATTTGCAGAGGTCCTCAAAGAGTCATGGGTGTGGCATACATACAGTGTCCCAGAATAACGATCACAAGCTAGGGATGTGGCTTAGCTGGTAGAGTGTCTGTCTAGTGTCCATAAAACCCCCGAGTCCTATTCCCAGCCCCACATAAACCAGGCATGGTAGCACATGACTACAACCCTCTGATTCAGGAAGTAGAGACAGGAAAATTTAAGGTCATCCTCAGCTACATAGTTCAAGGCCAGCCTGGACTACATGAGACCTTCTCTTAAAAACAAATTTATGAATGCCACCTTTGTGCTAAACACTAGGCTACTTATACAGAATAAGGAGAGAAGCTAGGCGTAGTGGCACAGACCTTTACTCCCAGCACTGAGGCAGATCTGTGAGTTTAAGGCTACCCTGCTCTACAAAACAAGTTCCAGACAGCGAAGACTACACAGAGAAACCTTGTCTTGAAAAGCCAAATAGTAGTAGTAGTAGTAGTAGTAGTAGTAGTAGTAGTAGTAGTAGTAGTAGTAGAGAAATACAGAAAAATACAGTGTGAAGGTTAATTTAATATTGTCAACATGACAGGATCTAGCATCACCCTGTAGGCATTCCTCTGAAGGAATATCTAGATTAGGTTAGCCTCTGGCCATGCCTATGAGGGACTATCCAGATTGGATGAATGAACTAATTGGTGAGAAGATCCACCTTAATTGTGGGTGGCACCATTCCATAGGTTGGGACCCTGGACTGAATAAAAAGGAGACAGCCAGCTGAGCATCAGCATCCATCTTTCTTTGCTCCCTAACTGTGAATCTAACTGTCTCATTCTTGCTGTCATGGTTCACATGTCACAGTGGACTAGTGAAACTGAGCCAAAATAGGCCATTTCTTTCAATTGCCCGTGTCAGGTTATTTTAACCATGGCAGCTGGACAATGTGTAGTTAATTAATCCCACGTGTATACCTGGCAAGCAAGACTCGGAATGCAGCATCAGAGGCTCAGAGCAGGCCTGTGGCTGGTCTTCTCCTGGCTTCCTGGGAAACATCTCACCTCCTGCCCTTTGTTCTTCCCTTTCCTGCTAAGTGGGCTGGAGGGTTCTGCAGAGCTTCTGAGATAAAGTATCCTTTTGTTGTGGCTTTCTCAGCATGGGGACCTCACGGGTAGCAGTTAGGTCTCCGATGCCAGGTTCCACGTATACTCCAGCCTCTTGGATTGGCAGTGCCCTCATAAACCTTGGGGACATCCAAATGGCAGGTGTTCGTGGAATGAGCCTTCCCTAAACACCCCTGGACCACATGGGAAAAAAAAAAATGTGTTTGCTTCGCCCCTCCTCCAGACCCAGCCAGAAGCCCATGGGAACACACATCACATCAGAATAGTGCCTAGCTTGGTGGACTGACTGCTTATGTCCCCCTCTCCCTGACCTGTCCTCCCATCTCTGCCCTGTCCAGCAAAAGGGCCGTTGAGCTGGCCAGTGGAAAGCACCCACCAAAAGTGCTGGACTCAACAACTTGAAGGCTACCACTTGAGCACCTGTCTGCACTGTTCCCCAGCTCCCTGTCTCTGCCAAGGAAGCCATGACAAGAAAGATGACTGAGACCCACTCCCTAGAGTTAGGTCCCAAATTTCAGTCTGCACCTGCCGTTAGATGTCCTGTGAAGTTCTGTAGCGCCCTGAGCCTTAGCATCCTCTTCTACAGTAGAAATGCAGCTCTACAGAACCACTGACCTGAATCATAATGAGAAGGGAGCCAGCTCAGGTAAAAAAGCGGCACCCAGGATCAAGAGCTCAGTGGGTGACCAGAGCACCCAGGCTTATGCCCTGTCTCCTCCAGGCAGCACCTCAGGTGCTCACAGGGTTCTGGCCGGGGCTCTCTGACTCCACTGGCCATGCTATGGGACCAGGAAAGCAGACTGTGAGCATTGGCTTTTCATGTGGCACATGTGCACAAGGCCTTCTGAAGCCTATGTAAGTAACTCTAGCGGAGACAGCCCCATGGGGAAGACAGATGCTGGGCATGGAAGAGCCATATGCTAGAGCACAGAGAGAATGGGAGAGGGCAGCCTTCAGACACTTAAAGCAGGAACAAGTGGACCTGATTCATGGTTGTCTGAGCTCCTTGCTCCTGCTGGGTATGTAGGGGATAGAGATAGCATATGAGACTAATGGGGTCTCCCAGAATCTGGGCAGTTAGGTAAGCCTCCTGGTTTGACAGATCTGATCCTGGGAGCACTACTAGCTCTGATCCCTATGCAGCACCTCCATATTGACGGAGTGCCTTTGATTAGTGAGTAGTGAGTCTGCAAGGTAGTGAAGTGCCAGTCAGTCACATTACCAGGAAGTGGTCATACTTTGCTCACAGTTCTGCTCCCTGCCAGCTGTTCTAAGGTAGAAGCATCTAAAGAACTTGGCTCCACTGGTTAGAGGGTAACATAAAGCCTACCTGCATTGCCAGCCACAAGCTGAGTATCTCACCACCCCTTAACAGTGGCCTGGGAAGAATTACTATCACTCTCCTCTTGGAGCAGGTAAAGAGACCAAGGCCAGAGAGGCAGAACGCTCACCGAAAGCCATATAGCATTGTGTGGTATTGCTGAAAACCTGCCTGGTCCATCTGCTCCACAGCCTTTGGAGTCTCGGGAGATGCCTCCAGGACAGACCAGAGGAAGTTCAGGCTATGACTAGAGAGGCTCTAACGTGGCCCTACCTACTAGGCCCTCACACCTGGCTGCTGAACCAGGCATGTTTGTCAGTAGATGTGACATGTGAATAGCTTTCTTTCCTGCTTTTTCTGCAGCCAGGGTGACTTGCATCCAGAGCTCTTTAAGATGATATTACTAAAAAGTCCCCAACCTGCAGTGAAAATCCAGAAAGTTTGAGAACTGAACAGTGTAGTCAAGACTTTCAGGGGTGGGAATTTAGCTCATTGCCTTTAAATCTATAAGGGGGCTTCTGTAAATAGAGTGGAGTTGTATTTCCACTCATTCCTTCTTCAACAAGCATTCACTGAGAACCTGTTGATGTTGGGTGCTGGGCTTGACTTGGTGGCTCTGCCACATGAAGTTTGCTATAAGCACCATTCGAATTGTCATATCCTCTAAGGAGGATGCCCTGTCTAGTGAGGATGGTACAGGCTCCCTGAGCAGGTGGCGAGGCAGAGTCAACAGAAGAGTCAGATGGAGATCAACATGTGCAGCCTACATCAGGAAGCCCTGAGTAGGGGCAAGGCCTCTTGGCTCCCATGCCCTCAACTATCTACCAGATGTAGTGTGTTCCATGGGGACAAATGGCTGGGTGCTTATTTTGCATGAGGTTTCTCTGAGGTTCAGGCTGGACAGCTGCCTTACTCTCTGGCTGCCAGGCATGCTCAGTTCAGCCCAGCATGGCCCTCAGGTTAGTTCTCATTCCTCCCAGTAGACACATTAGCCTTCTTCCAGTTTTTCCTCCATGGCATCCTAGAAATAGTCAGCTGGGTGAGCAAGAGGCCCATCAGCTTGAACCCCATGACAGCAAAGAAAAGCTTCCCCTCACTTAACCTTGAGAGCTCAGCCTGCCCCAACAAGGTCCAGGAGGCCAGGTACAGCTCTTTAGGAAGCATAGAGTCAAGCCAGGCATAATGGCACACGCCTTTAATCCCAACACTCAGGAGGCAGAGGCAGGCGAATCTCTAACTTCAAGGCCAGCTTGGTCTACAGAGCGAGTTCCAGAATAGCCAGAGCTACACAGAGAAACCCTGTCTTGAAAAAAAAGTAGTTCCAGCCTATAGGATGGTCCTCAGCTTGAGGACTTGTGCAGGGCCAGCCAAACTATTATTATTATTATTATTATTATTATTATTATTATTATTATTAGTGCAATATATACATATATACAGGTTTGCTCATTGTAGGCGGAGGTTTTGTGTCCTGCCAGTCAGTTCTATCCTGCCAGTCAGCTCCCAAATAACCACACAGAGACTTATTATTAATTATAAATGCTCAGCCAATAGCTTAGGCTTTATTGCTAACTAGATCTTACATCTTAAATTAACCCATATTTCTTCCCTACATTCTACCACATCGCAATACCTTTTTTCAACACAGCATGTTCATCTCCTGTTTCCTCTGCATCTGGTTGGCAACCCCATTATGCCCTTCTCCTTCCCAGTGTCCTTTCAGTTTGACTCTCCCACCTAATCTCTTCCTGCCTAGCTATTGACCAGTCAGCTCTTTTATTTAACTAATCAGAAGGCACCTTGGCACCTTCACAATATACAAAAGGATTATTCTGTAACATTTCCCCCTTTTGTCTAATTAAAAAGGAAGGCTTTAACTTTAACATAGTAAAATTATATACAACAAAACAGTTATCAAGTATGAGTTATTGTTACAATATCCATTTCATTTGTATTTGGCAAAATTAGAAAAAAACTTTATTATCTATCTTATCTTTGTGAGTCTGAAGTTTTATACCTAATTTACCTTTTATCATAACTAAGGAAACTTTAAATCTAATTATTTAGTCTTTACTCCATCAATGATTCCAGAAGGGTATAATATTACCTAATGACAGGGACATCTGGCTGCCTGGACAGTCACCCAGAGTTCTTCTGTTACAATGGGGCATCTGTCTTTGGTATATAGACCTAGAATATCTGACAGACATTTCTGAGAAGCAGGGAATTTTGAAGGACTGTCTTACCTTGTCTTGGCAAAGTTTGGCAGTCACTCTCTTTTGTGTCCTGCTAGTCCAGTTTGGACAGTATACTGTTAGCAACTGAGGCAAGGGCAGTTTTGTTTTTAACTCAATGGCTAGTTTTTGCCATAAAGCAAACAAACTCTATATAGAATTTCTTCAATGCCTGTCATCGTTTTTTAAGTAAATTGGTGCTGCCAAGAGCAGACATGTCTCACTGTCATGAAAAGCCTTATGTTATTAAAACATTTTAAATGCCATATTCTGTAGGTCTTGGAAGTGTTTGAAGACCATCTATCTATCTAAATATATCTGTTGAGAACATACCTAGCATGACTACAAGTTCTATTATCATAGATGAGTTTTCCTGCCTTGCCCACAGTTAGGACAAATCTCTGTCACCTGCCAGTCCCACAGCCGCTCAGACCCAACCAAATAAACACAAAGACTTATATTGCTTACAAACTGTATGGGCATGGCAGGCTTCTTGCTAACTGTTCTTATAGCTTAAATTAATCAATTTCCATAAATCTATACCTTGCCATGTGGCTTGTGGCTTACCGGTGTCTTCACATGCGGCTTGTCATGGTGGCAGCTGGCAGTTTCTCTGACTCAGCCTTCCACTTCCCAGAATTCTTCTCCTCCTTGTCCCGCCTATACTTCCTCCTGCCTGGCCACTGGCCAATCAGTGTTTTATTTATTGACCAATCAGAGCAACAGATTTGACATACAGACCATCCCACGGCAATTAACCTGTATTTCTTAATTATACATTACATTTTAAAATGAGCTACATAAGCACAATACCCCAAACAAGAATAGAAACATACATACAATATAAGAAAAATAACTTTAAATTGGTATCAATAAATCAAAATCTATACCAATGTATTTTGAGATTAATAGTTGCTTTTTGGATTAAAGTAGATTCAATAATCTACCCTTTTATCGCATCATTTCTATATCATATCCTCCTTTTTTCCTTTAGAAAGAGATCTTTGAATTTAACTCCTTTGTTTAATTTTTTTTTACCATGGCCAATAACATCTTGTAGTCTCCCACTGCCAAATGATGACAAACATCCATAACCCATCTTTTGGGAATGTGGGCGTTGTTTTCTCTAGACTACTTCCTGTTGTCTGTGGGTGCTTGTATCTTTGGGGGAACCTTGAGAAAAATTAAGATAATGGTTAAGTCTTGGCCAGAGTAGCCTGTGAGGCTAGATCATCTTAACTAGCAGCCTTGAAGCTGTTCTGGGTGTAGAACTCTGGGGAAACTGCAGAAGTGCTCTGAGATGTTGGATCATCTGGGCCATCCATTTTTATCTGTGTCTGGTCCCCTTGCTCTAAAAATGTATAAACTTCTAAAGATAACATGCATATCTGCATTAATACAAGTACAGACTGTGTGTTGTACACAAATTAGCCAAAGATAATTTTTTTGTTTTATGTTTAAGTAGGTAAAATATATGTCACATGTTTGGTAGTTTTTCTAGGTTTATTTCTTAATGTCTGTAGCTAGGATTTTCAGGGGTTCTTCCTCAATCAAACCTGACCATCTTTAATCTTGAATGAATCCTTAGCCTTTTGTTTTCTGTGGGAATAAAAACATAACCTCTCCCCCAAAGCAACACATCTTTTGACTTCCATTTTGAAGTTAAGACATTTTTAGAATATATAGGTTTAATCCAGCAGCCTCCCTAATCCAATGTGTTTTAGCAGCTGTCACTTTTTCATCAGCAATCAAAAAATTTAAAGACAACATACAGGATCCAGACTCCCTGTGTATTTTCCATCTTTATGTGGCTTTTTTTCTTTTATATTACTTTATTCCTTTTTAAGGACTTCATTATTTTTTTTTTTTTTGAGACAGGGTTTCTCTGTGTAGCTTTGCGCCTTTCCTGGAGCTCACTTGGTAGCCCAGGCTGGCCTCGAACTCACAGAGATCCACCTGGCTCTGCCTCCCGAGTGCTGGGATTAAAGGCGTGCGCCACCAACGCCCGGCTAGGACTTCATTATTTTTAAACTATTCTTTTTTTTTCCTATGACTGTCTATATCCTTTCTCCTTTCCTTCTCAAGTCTATGTACATTTTTTAATATACTGTAACCTATTTAGAGCTTTCTTTCATCTGGATCTGCCTTTATTGTATATCTGTAATCTTTTCTGCCTACATGAGCAAAACTTAAACTGCAGCCCAGCTTAGCTCATGATATGCTGTCACCTGGCTCTTCCCCTCCTCAGTTCTCTGAGAGCCTAGCCTCAAGGCAGAGATACCAGTGGGAGCTGTGTTTATCACCCCAACGCTGGGAAATTTTTGAGTCCACACTGCCACCAAGTAGTACACCACCCACTGCTCATAAACCCCATTTAAGTGCTCAGTAGCAGGGCCTCTTAAAAGAGCCATGCCTCTGTTTGCCACTAGCATGGAACTTAGCCTAGAGAAGGTGGTCACCAGTGGCTTTTGACTCTCTGTTCTGAACTTTTTTTTTTTAACTTTCTCAGGCTTTATGTGGATATACATGGCCCCAGACATTGAGTGCCATTTATAGATGGAGTTTTTCATGTCCCACCAGTCAGCTCCCAAATAACCACACAGAGACTTATTGTTATAAATGATCAGCTGATAGCTTAGGCTTGTTGCTAACTAGCTCTTACATCTTAAATTAACCCATATTTTTTATCTCTACTCTACAATGTGACAGTACTTTTTTTCAACACAGCATATATTCATCTTCTGCTTCCTCATCTGGCTGGTGACCCCTGTTACCTGCCCTTCTTCTTCCCAGTGTCTTCTCAGTTTATCTCTCCCCCCTAATCTCTTCATGCCTATTTATTGGCCAGTCAGCTCTTTTATTAAACCAATCAGAAGTCACCTTGGCAAAGACACATCTTCACAGTGTACAAAAGGATTATTCCATAACAGCTCATGCCCTATGGAGTGCATGTGGAGTCAGAAGGCACTCCTGCCACCTTTCCTTGGGTTCCAGGATCAGATTTGCATGGCAAGTGCTTGGACCTACTGAACTGTCTTGCCAGTCCAGCCCCATTAAACTTGTGAGGAGAAATCAAAGCTGTGACAGGAGTGTCACTGCTGGATTTAGAGGCTTCCAGGTTCTTCTGCTGGCCACTGAAGCTTGAGGACTGGATAGAGAGGGAGGTTGTCCTGAGTTTCTTGTATGTGGCTTCCCAAGAGGACTCCTGGCAACAACTGCAGTGACCACACCAGCTGTGGGTACCCTGGCACAGTAAATTACATGACTGAGTTCCCTTCCTCCCATGGACCAGCTGCCTTTTTTGATGGCCTCCCTCTTATACAGGAGTGTGCTCCCTCACATGCTTGGAATAGAAAGGGGGCTGGGTATTAGGGTGGGACACAGAAACCCTAGATCCAGTTTTAGGAGTGGCCAGTTCAGTGGCAGTTAGCAAACTTCTAATGGGCACAATTCTGTATTACTCTCTGTTTCAAAAACTGGAGAGGGGAAGATCCTAGAGCAGTGGTTCTCAACCTTCCCAATGCTGTGACACTTTAACACAGTTTCTCATTTGTGGTGACTCCCAACCCTAAAGTCATTTTTATTGCTACTTCATAACTGTAATTTTGCCACTGTTATGAATTGTAATGTAAATATTTTGGGGAGATAGAGATTTGTCAATGGGTTCACAACTCACAGGTTGAGAATCTCTATTCTAGACGATGCATCTCTCAGGAGTTTGTGGTTTCTGGGAAGGGAATAAATACCTAAACCACAGTAGCAGTAGTCCCGTGAGATGGTGGGGCACACAGGAGGAAGACTGTAGGTAAACGCAGTGTGTCCAGGAAGGTGGCATGGCCGAGATGTGACAACCACATGTGCATGGGTCCTCAGAAAGTAGCAGGATGAAGCCTCACAGGGATGATGGCAATTGTTCAGAATCTGTCAGAGGTCCAGTGAGCCACTGGGGCCTTCAAAAGCCAGGCTGACTGTCACACAGCCCTTTGAACAGGAAAACAATTGGCCACCAAGCCAGTCTCAGGACAGGCTGCCCATGGGACCTTAGCCCATACTTAGTGGGAAAGGCCAGACAGCTGAGAACATGTCCCTGTGCAGATCAGCTGGTATCCAGAGCCACTGACTGAACATAGAACCAAAGCTGGGCAGCATCCTTGACTCTACCTGCCTGCGCCTGTCTCCTAGGCAAGGACCCAGCTGTTTTCTTTTTTGTTGTTTATTGGTTTTTGTTTGTTGGGGGAGGTGTTGTTTGGTTTTGTTTTTTTGTTTGTTGTTACTGTTTTGGTGGGGTTTGGGGTTTTTTGTTTTTTTGTTTTTTTTTTTGTTTTTTGAGGTTTTGTTTGTTTGTTTTTGTTTTGGGGTTGGGGGGGTTGTTTGTTTTTGAGACAGGGTTTCTCTGTGTAGACTTGGCTGTCCTGGAACTCACTCTAGACCAGGCTGGCCTCAAATTCAGAGATCCACCTGCTTCTGCCTCCTGAGTGCTGGGATTAAAGGCATGCCCCACCACTACCAGGCTTGTTTTTTGTTTGGGTTTTTGTTTTGTTTTGTTTTTTTGTTTTAATTTTGAGTTTTTTGAGACAGTGTCTTGCTATGTAGCCCTGGCTGGCCTGAAACTCAATATGTAGACCAGACTGGCCTCAACTCAAAAAGATCCCTGCTCTTTAGTCCTGGAATTAAAGACATGTGTCATCATGCCTGGTCAAGCTGTTTTCTTGAAGGAGTAAATAGTAAATATTTTAGACTTGTTAGAACCATATGATTTCCATCACAAAGAAACTCTGCCCTTGAGTCAGAGCAGACATAGCTAATATGTAAGCAGATGGGGAGTTGACCCCAGCTAACCTGGTGGAGATGGGCTTGGCACCATGAAAAATAGAAAGCTGGTGGATTGAACAAGCTTTGTCTTAGGGTTTCTATTGCTGTGAAAAGACACCATTTCCATGGCAACTCTTACAAAGGAGAACATTTAATGGGGTAGCTTACAGTTCAGAGGTTCAGTCCATTATCATCATGTTGCAACATGGTGCATGCAGCAGACATGGTGCTGTAGAAGTAGCCGAGAGTCCTACATCTTGTGCAAGCAATGGGAAGTGGTCTGTCTCACTGGCCTGGCTTGAGCATAGGAGACCTCAAAGCCCACCTCCACAGTGACACACTTCCTCCAACAAGGCCACACCTCCTAATAGTGCCACTTCCTTTGGGGGCCATTTTCTTCCAAACCACCACAGTACCCTGGTGGGAACAATCCTTTTAAGGTCCAAGTCCATTTGTGTGTCTCCTGTACTGGAAGCCACCACAGGTTCCCATCTCACTCGAAGATGACGTGCATCCTGTTGTTCCCTGGGAGAACTGTGTACAGCATCTGTCTCTTCCTCCTAAGATCCCAGGGATAACAGAATGTAATGAGTGTATTGGGATCACTGACAGAGCATGGGTGAAAGGCTACTGACAAGTGGGTAAGTGATCTCAAAGCAGCTGCACTGAAAGCCTTTATCCAGCATGGAAGATGGCTTCCTCAGAGCCACACAGATAGAGCCCCTTCCCCTAGGCTTCTCACAACCTATGTATTCTATCCTCTCCTAAGATCGCTGTGCCATAAACAATTAAGACAGCATTGCATGCAAATGGCTGGGAGGAGTGGTCAGACTCGAAGGCAAGGGTCCAATGGCCCTCCCCTTCCTTGTCCTTTTAGGAGGGAAATTGAACAGTCTGTAGGCCAGGGAAGCCCCCTGCCTACTCAGCACCGCTGTAGCACTCACTATTCTCCACATTTTTTCCTCCTCATCTTCTCCCCTCCACATCCTACCCAAACCATTATTCCACTGTAAACTGGGGAAGGCAGATCTGGGCTTTGTATAATGATAAATTCCAGCTCCTGGAATCTAGGACCTGGACTATTCCAGGCATCTCGGTGGTGTTTAGTAAACATTAGATAGATATATAGATGCGAGCCCTCACATAGAGGAAGATGGGGAGGAGACAGATGAATAGGAGCAGGATGAATGGAATGATAGATGGATATATAAAGAGATGGGTGGATGGGTGATCAGATGAGGAGGGAAGGAGCCAGCAAAACTTGAATACTCCATTGTATGTCCCTTTGTATGTGCCAGGCATTGTTCACTGGGGACTTGGGTAAGCCAAGCTCATCAGTCCCTTTGGATCATGGAGGCTCTGTGGCCACCATAGAGGCTCCAGAATTGTCCATCATGATTGGTGCCCTGGGGTGGTGTTCCAAGAGCTGGAGTGATATTCAGGAAAGCACTGTTACCTGGAGCTAGGGATAAGGAAGGCTTCTCTGAGGAGAAGGGGCAAATCCAGGCAACATATGTCCTAGCCAAGGCCCTGCATACAAGAAAGCTATTGGCTTACAGGCTGCCTGGATCCTCAGCAGATGAGAGCCTCACTGCCTGTGTGATGCTCCTGCCACTTTGACTGACCAGAGAACTCTCTTTGCCACCATCACTGTGGCCAGAGAAGCTGGCCTGAGGTAATTGTCCCTCTTCTTCCCCTTCAGCCAAGAGCATGTGAGTACTCCTGACCTGGTTATGTTCTGAGTCCTGTTGGAGGGAATGTTCCTCGGCTTAGCCTGACTAGAAAAATGAGATACTCGTGCCATATAGAAGAAAATGGGCAGCAAGGCAGAGTGGGGAGTGAGAAGAACGCATCTGACTTGCTCACAGAGATGGCACAGTGCCCATCCCCCACTAATTACATCAGAACTGGATGAGTGAAAATGCCCTAAATGGAGCGTGGTGGAGAATACTGTATCCGTTGGATATAGTGGCATGTACCAGTTCTTCCAGAACTCAGGAGGTGAGGTAGGAGAATTGCCAAGAGTTTGACACTCTTCTGGGCTACACAGTGAATCTCTTTCTCTGAAAAACATTGTGTCAGAAGTACCATTCCAACTAGCTGGACTGTCATGAAGCCACCACCAGGCAGCACACACACTCATCTGTGTCCATTTAGGCCATGTTTCCTTACAGACATCCAAATAGGAAAAAAGCACTTGGACCCTGCTGCACATGCCAGAACAATCTGGAAACCTTGATGCTGTCCAGACTCACCTGGCACCCTTCCTCTTCTAAATTTGCCTTTTCCCCGTTTCTTTTTGACTAAAGAGAAATCCTCTGTTCTGACTGGTAAGAGCCTCCTGTTCCTTCTCCTTCCTGTAAGTCACAATGAGTTTGTATTTCATACCTTTCCAGAAGTCGGTTGGTTGTGGTCTAACCCCAGAAGCATGGCTTCTGGGAAGGGCATTAGCTCTACTTCTGTGAGCTCTAGTGAGACCTCAGAAGCATGCACGGAACTGTGGATGTGGGACAGGAGGCAGCAGCTGGAGTACCTGCTCACTGCTCTAGAAGCGGCTCCCAGGTACTGAGACAATGTGCCAGCAGCTCCGTCCAGTTCACACCGATGCCATGGAGGCAGTTAGGGCTGGTGTGCTCAGAGCCTGCAGGACACCATACCATGCTCCCAGTGACAGTTTTCTGAGACATTCCTTATCTGCACAGCGATGTATGGCATGAATAACTTCAGGAAGGTTGGATTCATTTTGCTAGTGGTTTCAGGGGATCCAGTCCATTGTGGTTAGGAGGGCTGCTCACCACATGGCATCCAAGAAGCAGAGAGAGACTATCTGAGCCAGGAAGATCACCTAGTGGGTAACTGTTACCAAGTTTGACAATGTAAGTTTGATCCTCAGAATCCACATGGTAGGAGAAAACTTATGCTTCTCTCGTGCTGCAGCATGTGCATGTGCACATGTGTGCATCTGCACACATAAAAATATATAAGTGTAAATGTATAAAGAGAGAGAGAATGCCTGTACTATGGGCTCCCACACACACACACACACTTTCCATCTGTACTCCTAGCCTATGGAATAGAGAATATAGATTCAGGGCACATCTCCCCCTATTACTTAATTATCTCAGAAACATCACAGACACTCCCAGAGTATATCTTACTGATCTCTTAGGTATTTCTCATTCCTACCAAGATGAACCATCATATGAATACTAAGTCTCAAGGATCCAGCCACTATACAGTGTCAGCATCAGTGATAAGCCTAGATCCCATGTCTGTCTGTCCTCCGTCATGGCACAGAGTGTTCTGGGTATAGCAAAGCTGTTCACCTTAAGGTGAACATCTTAAGGTGTTGGTCATGAGAGATTTGGGGAAGAGGGAAGAGATGGGATCTACCACCAAAGGCACATCTCTCACTTCCTCCAGTCACTCCTCACTTCCTGCAGCCCATTCAGTTCACTAATAGGTTAATCCAGTGTTGGGGTGAGAGCCCCATTATCTCCTACGAAGGTCTGCCTCTGACCATTTCTGCACTGCAGACCACGCCTTCAGTATACAAGTCTGTGGGAGATACTCAATATCCGTGCCTTAGTCTCCAAAGTCCTGCTGTGCCTGTTTCTGTCTATATTCAGCACTTGGACTCCCCTGCAATGCTGTCCTCTCCCTAGGGGTGGCCATGAAAATGCAGTTGTCTCCCAAGACATGGAGTAAAGGACTGGCAGCACCCCAAGTGTAACTAGCAGTAGGTCTCCACATCTGACAGGTGATGTGCCCTGCACACAGGCCCCCAGGAGTCCCAGAAGAAGCCTCTGCTGCTCACAGGAGGCAGGATGTGCTTCTGTCCAAAGAAGTGCTCTGGCGATTATTTATTAATTGAGAAAGGGAAGAAAAAAAATAATAGGGTTTCCTGGAAAGGGATAAAAGTTCAATATGATAAACTCCCGAAAAGCAATCAAAGGCCAGAGAGGGCAGAAAAATAAAGGACAGAGAGAGTAGGAGTGATGATGAATCAGAGTGGGGCATGTTAGCTGTCAGGGAAGGGGCCGTATTTCATAGCCATGGGGTGCGGGGCAGCACTGCTGAGCCGCCAGGGTGAGCATGCCAGGGCTGCAGGGTGGGGAGCAGCTCGCTCCACAGAGGTCACCGAGCCCTGGGATGAGCTGCCATGATAGGAACAGATGGACTGGTCAGCTGTTTCACGTGACGACAGGCCCTATCGTCCTTGTTTTTGTGCTTTAATGAGTGAACACAGAAAATTACCTATGGAACTGCAGCTTCTGCAGCTCACTCCCCAGCACCCATCATCCATCACAAGAGCTGGTTGGAGACACTGCAGTTCACTTCCCATCCCTGCCTTCTCTGGGTTTTCTTTTTCTCATTAAACACACACACTTTCTCTGTGTGCGTGCGTGTGTGCGTGCGTGCGTGCGTGCGTGCGTGCGTGCGTGCGTGCGTGCGTGCATGTGTGTTGCCCCTGAGGTTCTTAAAAATATTAAAGCAGAGGCTGGGGAGATGACTTGGTGGGTAAAGAGCTTGCTTTGCAACCATGAGGACTGAAGCTCACATCCATAGCACCCATGTAAGAAGCTGGCATGGTGGCACATATATCTTTAGTAGCACACAAACCTTAGCATTGGAGACAGCAGGAAGGATAGTGTAGACAAGAGGGTCCCTAGAACTCACTGGCCAGCCATCAGTAAGAAATTCTGTCTCAAAAAACAAGACACAGAACGTAGAGTAAGACACCCAGCATCAACCTCTGGCCTACATACATGTATATGTACAAACAACACACAAACACATATGCTTTATACACAGACACACATATACACAGATTAATACATTACAAAGGATATGGCTGTCTTTGACTGTGCTCCCCAATTGCTGCTCTACCCCTCAACACCCCTCACTCATGGTTTGGCTGATCCCTTTCCAAATCCTTCTCTATGTAGCTACATTATGTATAAGCACCCGCAGCCTGGGGCCATAAGTCTGTCTCCACAGTTCTGAAATCTAAATAGCTCTAAAAACCAAAATATTTTTTCTAATTCATTGGTGGTAAAGCCAACCCTGAACTATTTCTGAGCTGTTGGGCGGAGTTGATACCATTTGCTCTGAGTGCACATGCTTATTTCCTATGGAAATTTAATGTTTGGTTGTAGCTGTCCAAAGCCCACCTGTGGGCAAAACATAATTTGTGTGTATGTATTGCTTGGCTTTTAATACATAAAGATCATAATTTCCAGACACATCTAGCCACACAGGCTCAGGCTGAGGAGCTAGGGCCATTACTGTCTGGTGTTCTGGTCCATCTTTGTAAGTTATGTAGTCATACTTGGGAATCACTTTCTACAGCACCGCCATGAGTTAGAAATCTGGGTTGTTGTTTACATTGCCTGCATTAGTCCACAGTAGATACCTGAGTCTTTTTATCCAAGCGTTTCAGTGGCCCTGGGCTTTCACTGCCCAGGGCCACAGTGAGCATCATTGAGCACACTGATGTGTATGTGTTCTCTCCAAGAAGCAGAACTCCTGAGATAGAGTGGGGGAGAGTGGGGAATGGACAGAATCTTACTGTGCAACCTAGAACTCTTTATATAGATTAGACTAGGCTGGCCTTGAACTCACAGAAATCTGCCTGCCCCTGCCTTGGAAATGCTAGAACTAAAGGTATGAGCCACCACACCCAGCACAAGCCCTTGTTTTAACAGTGCTGTGGCTCTTGTGTTATGACCCCCTCTCCTTAACTTCATCTTTAACAGTTGCACAACCCCCTGCTGTCTTTGTTTCCTGAGGTAGCTCTAGCAAGATATGTACTAGGTAGCTTCAACAGATGTGTATTGTCTAACGGTTCTGAAGATCAAAAGTCCGAGGTCAAAGGGTAGATAGGATTGGCTCCTTGTGAGGCTGGAAGAGAAACCTGCTGCCGGCCTCTCCCTGGCTTCTGGAGATTACTGGTGGCCCTTGGTGTCACCTGCCATTTGCTTCGGCACATGGTATTCTCTCCCTGTGTACTGGTGAGACAGCTTTTCCCTGATGTGACAGAATACCAGATGGAATCATATTAAGGAGGAAGGCTCTATCATGATCCCTGGTTTTAGGGGTCTCAGTCCATATCACATAGTTCCATTGCTTTCCTGTCTATGGTAAGGCAAGAGCATTGTGGCAGAAGGACATGGTGGAAGACAGTTGCTTATCTCATGGCAGCTGCAAGCAGGGACCAGGGCCAAAGTGCCACTAGGCCACACCCACGGTGACCTTAAGCTAGGCCTCCACTCGTAGTTTGCACGCAGTCCCTGCTAAAGTCATCCCACCATGAATCCATCAATGCACTCATCCAACTAAAAGACCAAAGCTCTCACAGTCTAGGCCCTCCAAAGCCCACCTTTGCACACTGCTGCTGTACAGGAGTTCAGGGGGACATTTCAGAGGGAAGCCACTATAGTGAGTATCACTGGGTCCAGACCTTTGCCTTTCATAAGGCACAATTGTACTGGATTCGAACCCATCAACTTACCCAGCTCCATCTGCAGAATGACCCTGTTTGCAAACCATTTCCCATTCTGAGGCCCCAGAGGTCTGAACTTCAGCATAAGAATTTGGGAGGGGGCAAAGTTCAGTCCTAACCATCTATCTAGATCAGCCAAAATGTACTGAGCCTCTTCACACTGGTACCAGGGTGGTTTCTGCTGCTCAACAAGTCACATCACAATGATCCATGCTTCTGGTTACCCCAGTAGAAGCCATTCCATAGGGTTAAGTGGGTGTGTCTAACAGGACCCACCTGGGTCTGGGTTCTCGTTCACCCAGCTCTTCAGGTGCCACCAAGACAAGGCCCCTTCATATGCTTGCTCATGTTTGCCAGCCTGGGCTTCTAGATAGATCCTTCTATCATGCCTCGCTTCTATTTTCCTTCTCCTTCCTGCCAAGAAGGTTAATAGCAAAATAGAAGCCCTTCATGAGAGTGTCTGTGCAGGGCATGTTCTCTTGCAGACATAGAGACAAATAGAAATTTCAGAAATATAGGGGGCCTTTGGTCTGCAGACATTAAATCCATCAGTGAAATATCAGTCCTGGGGCAGTGTGCCAGCACCAGGAGAAAGCCTTTTCTGATTTAGTTGAGGCAGAAAAAGCCCGTGTCAGAACAGCGCAGCTAGAGAACAAGCTGCAAGGCACTCATGAGCCCCGGGTTCAGAAGAGCTGTTTCACATAGGAGGTTTTCAGGCTGTGTTCTAGGAGCTAGGAAGACACAGCTTCATCAAGGAGCACCTCGGAGATGGAGGCCTGAAGAAGCCTGTCAGAGAACCAGAGGGCTGTCCAAGGAAAGCAAAGGCCAGGTGGATGCTTGAGTCCTCGGTCTAGGAGTCAGTGTTGGCCACACTTAGCACGGGGGCTCAATGAAGAGACTGGGAGAGGATGCAGGGAAGGATAAAGTTAGCCCTTAGGCAGGGGAAACACCAACCTCAAGTGTAGTGCTGCAGTGGCAGCCTCAGGCTGGCCATCTAGGACAAATCCCTTGAACAGATAAAAACCCAAGAAAAAGGAATACTGGTAACCAGCCACGCTGCCAATCCAGGGCCAGGAGGGGTCTTCCTCTCCTGCCATCTGTTGCCCAGGAAAGGCACCGCCTTGTTCTACAGAAAGATGTTAGGTCTGTGTTCTCACAGTTGCATCTTCAGGAGGAGTGATCCAAACATGGCCTAGATGATCCTAATGGCTGACCTGGGTCCCTGACATCTGCCAGCTCCTTCCCAATTGTCTAGTAGCTGAGCAAAGGACATTTGGTGGCTCTGGGTTCCTTTATCTCAACCCAAATACTTGTTTGTTTTCATGTAACATCCTGACATGACTTTTACCTAGACAGGGCTGGGAATCTATAGTGGTCCCAAATGATGGAGCACCCGTCACCATGACACCTCCAAGGCCAGCTGGCCTGGTAATCTTTCCTGTGGCTTCCTTCTGCCACTGCTTCTTGTGGGGAAGGGGGAAATGCCCAGCCTGTCCATATTTGGGGCACTAATCACCAATGTTCAGGCACCAGAGGTCAGGAAGAAGTTGAGATAATTCCAGGAATCTAAGGCTCTAAAAATGTGGGGCTGACTGGAAAGGATTTCTAGAGAGGGGAATGAGAGAGAGAGAGACAGAGAGAGAGAGAACCCCAATCTCCACTCAACCTCGTTCCCAGCCCCGGGCACTGACCACTGCATCTTGGATTCTTGGGAAGAAATGAAGTCAGTGCACATAGCTCTGCAGGTCCCGGTTAATAATGAATGCGGAGGAAGGAGAGAGGATGTTCAATATTTAAACAGTGCAGAGCTCTAGCTGCCTTGCCAGTTACTGCCCTCCGCCTGCTTCCTGGATGGCTTCTGTAAAACTGAGCACTAGCCCAACTCCACTGCTGGCCTCAGCCACCAGCTTACATGAGTAGGGAACAGTAGCTTCAGGGTACTCCAGCCAGCAAGATTTCTGTTGCTTTTTGTGAAAGATGGGATGAGATCTGTGGTGTTGGCTGTGCACATCCCTCATATCATCCTCTTGGTGCTGCCTGTGTCTCGTTTGTGTTGGAATTTGGTGGCCTGACTGAGGAGGACAGCTTTACAGGGTAAAGTGGACTTGGTTTAAGAGCCATCTCTTCAAATCCACAAACTGGATATCTGCCTTCAAAGTTGCATGTAATGCAAAATTCTGTGAATCAATTCCTCTTTTCTTCTTGACACATGTTATATCAAAGGCAAAAGCATCCTTTTGGGGGGAGGAGAAAAGAAAACATTTGGCCCGAGACATAATAAAATCATGCTTAAGGATGCAACAAACTTGAAGTCTCTTAGTTAAAGGAAATCAATACTTTTATGATGAAATATTAATCATCCTTTAAAAAATAAGTCAAAACTAGAGATGCACAAGAGCCAGAGTGATTTTAATGCCTCAGGCATTAGCTTGGCATTTGCAAGGAAGCACAGCAAGTAGGGCCGCTGGAGCCGCTCTGAGGAGCCCTCCCAGGCCTCACGGGGGGCCACTTGTGGATTTTCATTCAGAAGCACACATATCTCTCTCTGATATGCCAAAGTTACTTCCAAACAGTTCCAAACTGCTGATTTGGGGAAATGAGAAATGGGAAAGAGAGGGGCTTGCAGAGGTGTACACACGTGCGTGTGCTGACCGCAGGGGCGAGGAGAGGAGAGAATTAGAGAAAGCTACTTGTTTGCATGCCCGCCACCTGTCCCTCCCTCCTTTGGACCAACATTAATTATTCTAATAGTCCTTTCTGTAGGTGTTGAACCATGTTTGACTGTTCGAAACCAGGTCAAACTGGTTGAATTTTGAGTTTCATATATTTAAGCCTATTATAGACATCTCTGTCAGATATACAGAACAGTCCTGGGTGTATTGAAAGCATTGAATTTGACATTTACACATCAGGTTCCAGATAACAAGAAGTCCATGTTCTCAATGGTGGCTTTGATATAAAAATCTTAAGTCACACTGGGCGTGGTAGTGCACTCCTGTAATCCCAGCACTTGGGAAGCAGAGGCAGCCTCCTGTGAGTTTGGAGCTACCCTGTCTTTAAAAAAAAGAAAAAGTCCACTAGCCTTAGACAGTTAAAGGTACCATAGGAGAGCTGCCAGGTCTCACGTTATTGACTAAAGCCTTCAGTCACATGGTGACAAAGCAAGGCTTCAGTCTTGAGTGGCCTTGCTTTGTCAAAAGATCTAAATCATTTCTCCTGCCACACACCCCTGCGTCTGAGTCACTATCGAAGTCTTGCCTCGCTGAAACCAAGTTCCAGTTCAGCAGTCAAAATGCAAGCTCCTGGACACTTAGCCTACAGTGCTCTCCTCCTCATCAGTTCTGGGGGGTGGAACAGCTTTATACAAAGAAAAGACACGGGCTCTCATGTGTTCTCAGGGCAAGCAAGTCCTCTGGGGTCAGATCGCCCAGGAGCAGCCCAAGCCCTAGGAACTCTCCTCTTCCCTTGGGTCCTGTTTCTGTGTACCCAGATTTCTGCTTTTCTCAGGACTTCTCCCTTACAGATGACAGAAACTGACCATCTGGTTAGTCAAGTCTCATGGGGCTGCAGGAACAGAAGCTGATAGAAGAATCCTGTCCATTGAGCTTCTGAAGCATGTTCTGGGATGGTGCCCATCTTGGTCTTTGTGTGACTCAGCACACTCCCTGATCCCATCTAACACCCACCATGCAGATAGCATCTTTGGTTCTTTCAGTAGTAAAGTGTAAGGCAGCATGGCCCTCTGTCAGTCTGGCCTGACCCGAGTCGGTTAGCACACACAGGAGGAAGAGCTCTGGTGAGATGGTACTGCTAGAAACAAGCACCCTGCCCTGTCAGTCCAGATGGGAAAGGGACCCCAGGCACGTGGCTGGCTGCCCTAGGGAGTGTTAAGTACGTGGCCAACCCCACACACCTTTTGCAGAAGTTCACAATGAATTCCCCACCCCTTGTATACCACCACCTTGTGGAATTCTCGGGGCTGAGGCATCCTATTATGAGACCTACCCAACAAGGCTGCTCTGCTTCTGGCCTGAGAGGATAGGGCAGAGCTAATAAGAGACTTCTTAGCAAACCTGGCACTCCTGGCCATCACAGGCTCCAGGGACATCCTTGTCAGGGAGGCCGTTAGCCAGTCCCCCTGCTCTGTGTCCCCTTTGCCCAGACATGCCCCCTAGCTATCTAACAGCCCCTCTCCTGCTCTTTCAGCCTTGTCCACTGCCTCAGAACACAGGCAGCCAAGATGGCCGCTGGTGAGCTTTCTATTGCCTTGGCTGAGAGACTGTTGTGGAGCTCTGTGCTCTCTCATGTATACACGGTAATGCCATCAGAAGTGGGCAGGGGCTGGGAGAGGCAAATGCCCAGGCATCCTAGGGAGAAAGCCCATGCTCTGGTGCCCCCCAGTTTGAATAATCCAAAGGCAGAATAATCCAGAGTGCCTCTCGAGAACCAGTTGCCCAGGTCTATATGGCAGCCAACCATCCATGGCAGGTGCTCCTGTCCAAGGCAGGGAGGACTACCTGACATCCATACAGGTCAGGTCCTCCAGCAGTAAAAGGGACAGCTGGCCCTCAGGTATCTCCATGGGTGGTAGCCCACACAGCCAGGCCCTCACCTGACCACAGGGTTGAGCAAGAACAAAATGGCACAGGGAGAAAGCAGGATACTGAAAACCTTTTCTCTTTCCTGCAGGTTTTCACGTATACCCCCTAAAATCCAAGAGGATTTGTCCATGGATAAAGAGCTATAGGCTATCAGATTCTACAAGTTCCCAGATATTTTTGTATGTTATCCCTTTAAAAACAACCAGAAATAAAAGTCTTTAAGCGTTTGGAGGCATAGCCAGTCATCACGTCGCCTGCCGCAAGGGTCTCAAAGCAGAGAATGGCAGCTGCTAAGGAGTGTCCCCTTCCCCTGGTTTACATGTCTGCCCCTCCATCCCTGATGCAGGCAGAAAGTGGCCTTTACAGTAATGGTACTTGAGTGTGAAGACCTTAGGATGATCCAGAGTTCACAGCTAGGAAATACTGCATCTTTAGTCCCACTAAAGAGAGGCAGGAAGTGACGGCAAGGGGTACAACTGCCTGGGACCTGGGCCACAGGGTGCCCACATGTCAGTAGACCTTCATTTCTATGTGGGTTTCTGTGGAGCTCTAGCCCAGCACCTAGGTCTCAAGCTGGTCCCTTGCTTGTTTATTATTGTTTGTATATGTGTGGAAGGAAGAGTGAGTGCCACATGTGTGTGTGCCCACAGAAGCCAAAAATGCTGGATCCCCTAGGGCTGGAGATATAAAGAAGTAGCTGTGGTTCTTTAGACCTAGGTGCTAGGAGCCAAACTTAGTCCTCTGGAAGAACATTACCCACTCTTAACCACTGAGCTGTCTGTCTGTCTGTCTGTCTGACCCCGTTGTTGTTTTTGTTTTCTCCTTTGTCTGACAGCAGATAGTATATGTATACATGCGTATGAGGGTGCATGCTAAGAGACCAGAGTGGTGTCCTGCTGAATCACTCTCCACCTTATTTCCTTGAAACAGGCTGTCTCTCTGAGACTGGAGCGAGGTTGTCACCAGCAAGTGATCCTCCTGTCTCTGACCTCCACAGCACTGGGGGTACAGGTACACATGCAGTATACCCCGCTTTTTATGTGGGTGCTGGGAACTTAAACTCAGGTCCTTGTGCTGTGATGCTTTGCGGCAAACATTCTTACCTGTGAGCTCTCTCTAGCCTCCCTTATGGGCTTTTTAAAATATGTTTGAGTGTTTGCCTGAATGTGTGTCTGTCTGTGTCTGGTGCCCAAGAATACCAAAAGAGAGTGTCAAACCCCCTAGAACTTGAGTTACATGTTTGTGAGTCACCATGTGAGCGCTGGAAATTAACCCTCTGTCTTTTGGGAGAGCAGCCAGCTCTTTAACCGTCCAGCGTCTCTCCAGCACCACTTATGGGCTTTTTAACAGTGTTGGTGGTGTCTTCCCAAGGCGGCTTTTCCCCAGTGACTCCCTGCTTGGTCCCTAGTCTCCCCACATCCACCCTCATCTTACCCAAGGATGCACTCCAAAGACATAGTGGGTCAGACACATGAGTGAGAAAGTTGCATGTCACCCCAGACCTTCTAAGCAGCATCTGTTCAGAGTCACAGCAGACATTAGTCTTAGAGTGTCGTATCTCTACCCACTTCACCCAGGGACCTGGCAGATAGCAGTAGCAGTGAAAGGCAGAGTCAAGGAAAGAACCAGCGAGCGGAGAGTAAAGCCGTGCATGCCACCCTGGCTGTCTTGGGCTTTTGTAGGAGGCCACAAGGCTGATTGATTTTCTTCTTTCTTTCTTTCTTTCTTTCTTTCTTTCTTTCTTTCTTTCTTTCTTTCTTTCTTTCTTTCTTCCTTCCTTCCTTCCTTCCTTCCTTCCTTCCTTCCTTCCTTCCTTCCTTCCTTCCTTCCTTTCTTTCTTTCTGTCTTTCTTTTTCTTTTTTTTTTTAACTGTTTCCCAGCATCTCAGTGTGTGGTGAGAAAACGTGAACACTGCCTGGCCAGAAGTCTGAGCCATGGCCTCTGAGTGAATCTGCTAATGAAAGGCAAGCTCAGAGGAGCCTGTGGCCCTCAGCTCCCTATTCACGGTGAAGGCCGTGGCAGCTCTGTGCTTCCTCTCCTGGAGTCCTCACCTGGACTCAGCGGAGCACCTCTGTCCCGGCCTGAGTCCTTAGCTATGCTCCAGACTCACACAGCACTCGTCCCAGGAGCTGTCACAGGGCACCTCCACAGGCTTAAGATGGGGCTCATGACAGAGCTTGTGCCCAGACAAGGGGCAAGCAGGCTTTGCCCCCCACTTAGATAGGCCACTCCTTGTTTTTCAAAAAGAGCGTGCAGACTGGTAGTAGGTAGTGCTAGCCTGGCATTCACAAAACCCTGCCTTCTGTTCCTAGCACTGCTTAAGCCTATCACGGTGGGGCATGCCTGTAATCTCGGAACTTGTGGTAGAAGCAGGAGGATCAGAAGTTCAAAGTCACCCTGGGCTGTATAGCAAGTTACAGGCCACCTTGGGGAGACCCTATTTCAAAAAAAAGGGGGGTCCACATTTAAAACTTCAGTAGTTTACATCAAAATCCAGATACCCACCTTCTTTTTAAGAATTGGAAATGTACCCCTCTGGAAGGGGGCTGTGTTCTTAGGCTGCAGGTCGCAGCCCCTGCTATCTCCCAGGACCCAGGTTGGCACGCTGTGTTTCCCTGACAGAACAGAAGGGCTTCTTAGTCTCCAGGTCTCTGTGGAGTCAGGGGAGGCTCTCGGCTCTTCCCGCCCTCCTTCACTTGCTTTGCCAGCCAACCTTGGAAGGTGTGTGACCTCCCCCCCTCCGGGGAGCCACAGAAAACTCTGGGGAGAATCAGGGAAGCCCCTCTCGGGCAAGGCTCTGCAATAGCCAGAGCACTTCCTCTTTCCACTCTTGTAGAAACCAGAGTTCCACTGCTTAGAAAAGGAAGCTTGACAAAGGGCACCGTGTGGTAGCCTCTTGTCAGACTGAGACACTTCTGAAGGCAGCAGCTGAGTCTTCCCTGCTGCTGCTTTCAGGGCCGTGCCTAGAAAGGCTTCCAGGGATGCAGGCCTCTCGGTGATGGTGGGCCCAAGAGCCCCGCCATGCTGTGGTTTTACCCCAAGCTGGAACTCCTGGGAAGCTCAGGTTCAACACTGACGTCAACATGCTGTGACGGAAGTCTACCTGCTGTCACTTTCCCTTGGCACACACCCTGATGGAGCCTGGTACCAACTGCTTTTGCTGTGGGGCTTTAGGGCTTGTGTCTCTGGTGGTGGGCTTTGGTTTTCAAAGGGAAACAGTACAGCCCCACCTGAAAGCAGTGAGTCCCCAGTGGTCTGCAGGGTGTAGCCCTCCCTGTGTTACCGGAGTAAGGGATCCTTGGAGTGACTCCTGAGCTGAGCAGGCCCTTGCACTTCACCTTCTGAGAGGCCCCTGTGGAATCCCCTATACAGAGTCAAGCCAGTTCCACAACTCCAAAAGGGCACGTGCTTGTTAACCCGGAACAGTGACATTTTAGTCAAGTACCCGAAAGGCAACATGGGTCTGAGCAGGTCACAGAGACCAGTGGCCCTGCTTTCTTGGAAGATGAGAAAATGTTCAGCTCACCACCACCCCCAGCCTCCAGTGTCCCTCTCTGCATACTCTGCAGTCTCTCGTGGCCTTCAGTTCCAAGGTCTTAGTCCAATTTTATAATCTCTGAGTTCTGGTGTGAGCTCAGAGAGAAACTCAGTCCCTCCCCTGGATTCTACCAAAAATTCCCCTCTACCACAGAAGGAAGAGAACATATCCTGAAGGTCTGAGTTCATAGGTAGGGTCACCTGCCCCTCCCCTTTTTCTTCAGCACCCCACCATGTCCAGATCCCTTCACCCCACCACTACCACCAGCCCCATAGGCTCAGGCAGTTTTCTCCCTATCAGGTCAGAGCCAGTGCATAGTGTGACCAGGATTAACAAGGCATTCCCCACAACAATGCCAGATAAGGTTAGCTTCAACTACAGAGGAAGTGCTAGAAGAGAGGTTTATGTGGCCCTCAGGGAAAAGCATCATGGAATTGGGTAAGTAAGGGCTCCATGAGACATCAGGGACCCCAGCTCCTCCATGCTCAGTGTTCTTCCTTCCCTCATACACAGTTCCCCCTCATAGTCAGGATGACTGCTGGATTCTGGCTATCACATCCGTGTTCCAGGAAGCAGAATAGAGGATGTACCCTCTTTCCTGTTGAAGAGGCTTCTTGGAAATCCCACATGCCACTTTGATGTCTGTTTCATGGCCACAACTCAGTCACATGGCCATGCCTAGTGGCCAGGTTCTGCAACTGCAGGAGTAATAGGAAATAACAGCAGTATCAGAAATATCCAAAGCCTCCTGGGCTCAGAAGATGTCAGGTGCTAGCCGCTAAAGCGACGAAAGTTGTTCGACAAAATACTAGACGTCTTTGCAGTCAAGTTTCTCATGCACTGCCCAAATAGGACAGGTCGTCTGGGGTGGAGAGAGAACTTTTGCTCAAACTGGAAGCCAGCACATAAGCTCCGAAGGGCCAGGAAGGAACCTGTACAGACAGAAAGGAGACAAAAGGGAATTGCAGTTTGGAGGAATGGCCCAGCAAATGCAGAGGACTGCAGGCCAGCCTAGGCTGCTGGAGGAGAGGCTCCATTTCCTCCCGATCGGTCTGTGGTTCAGAGTGTCTCTGTGGGTTAAAACTCCCTGTGGATTTGTCTAGGAATCTAAGAATGGGGACAGAAATGAAGTTGAATTGCCACAGCAGAGTCAAGTCAGGTCAGCAAGGAGAGGGCAGCTCTGTCACCTCACTCTAGTTCGAGCTGTGTCAGGACAGGGCCCTGCAATGCCTGGTCTCTATGTTTTCTAAGGCAGCCATGCAGGGTTGTGTGGAATCTCTCAGTGTTATTGTACGCTAGTGTAATAAGCAAACACAGATGAGATATAAGCTAGCTAATGCCCTGTAGACCACCACCACCACTAGCTCAGGTTCTGAAATCTCATGAACCTGGTTATTAAAACTGAGAGCTAAAAGCAGAAAGTAGAGGAAGGGATTCATCCCAGGTCTCAAAGCCAAAGTGGGCAGATCTTGGACTCGAACCTGGGATTCTGATTCCATGCACAGTATTCCTTATGTCATTGGGCCTAAAATAGAAGGCTGACCTTTTGGTGGTAATTTTGTTCTTGATAAATGCTGGAGAGCTGTTCATTAGTTCACGTTCCCAGAATCTTGGCAGAATGGAGTGGAGGAAGACAGGAAGGCTACAGGCCCCATGCAGCTCAGGGATCCTGCAAAGCAAGGGGATGGCTTACTATTGGCATGGGTCCATCTGCTTGGTCCTGCTCTGTGGAAGTTTGTCCAGGTCCCGAGAACTCACAGGAAGGGAGCCAGAGACCAGAGTGGCTCATAGTGGGTGGTACTGTCAGGCCTGAGTGTGCCCAGCTTCCAGGTGACTTCTCTCTCCTCTACCCTCTTCTTTCCTGACCTGAAATAATATTCATAGGGCTGGGGATGTGCAGTGTTTGTTGAGCCTGCTCAGGACCTTGGGTTTAATCTCAACACCACATAAGCTGGGCATGGTGTCACAGGCCTGTAGTCTCAGTGCTCAGGGAAGTAGAGACAGGAGGTATTTTCAGTGAGATCAAGGCCAGTCTGAGATATATGAGACCCTGTCTCAAAATAATAGAACTTAATGGTAAGGAGCTTAGACAATTCAGACAAGCCCCTGAAGACATTCTAAACCCACCCATTCCTCTCACAGCTTCAGCCCCTACAGCTGTTTGCTCTGCTCTGGGCAGGGAGGAGGAAAACCTGCATTTTCTCAGTAGGAGTGTGTGGATATTCTTTTGCTAACCTTTCTGCACCTGCCACGTCTTGAGCACTTCCCTAGGCACTTAATCTTGCTTTCTGACAGCATTTTTGCCAACAGTGGAGGCTTTCATCATTGGCTGTGTCAGAATTCATTGGCTTTCCTCCAGCTCCGAACACATCCATGTCTTAACCATTCCCCATTTTACACTCCTTCATCAGCATGTGGATCCCCCTCATGCACACACACCCACTGCCACCCCCACAGCCTTTGGTACACATCCGAGAGCTGTTCTTGAGACAGACACAGGGTGAGCCAAGCTTGTCATCAGTAGAAAAGACCCTAGGGAGCCTGTGTGCCTGTTAACCATCCCATGATCTCTGGCTTGTCTATGTGTTTGCAAGGACTTGGCAGCCCCTGTGTGTTGACACAGACCCAGAAGGCCTCTGGCATCTCTGCTGTAGCTAGCTCATCCAGAACTGCCTTGCTGAGATGAAGCAAGAATTCTGAGGTCCAGGCCGCAGGCATGGCATTCATCTGCAGTTCTCTCCAGGGTCCACACAATCCCCCAATATGGCAAGTTAGTGTGGAAGAGAGCCCCCTTGAAACTGCAGCATGTGGGGAGAATGGAGAGGAAGGAAGAGAGATTTGAGCAGCAGCAGAGGGGGGAATGTAAGCCCAGCACTTGTACTCAGTAGATCCTGCAAACTATGGCAGACGGGGTTGGGACCCGTAGCCTGATGCCATGAGGTCAGTCTGACATGACAGACAGAAAGAGCCATCTCCTCCTCCATAAGCATGCTATGGCACACACGTGCCCACACAAACACATGCACATACCATAAGTAGATAAATAGGAAAATGCTTTTTAAATGACAAGGGTACAGGCTAGGGATCTCCTTTTTCTGTCCAACTCTAATTACATGTAAATTTTATTACCAGTCTAAGACTTGATGCCAACCCCCAAATGAAGAACTGTCTTGTCTTCTTTTCAAAAGACCCAGGGCACCCTGCAGGCTAGGCAAGTGTTCTCCCACCAAGCTCTGCCCCACCCAGGAAAGGACATTAGTATTGGGCTCATCCCCCATGAACCTCACTCCAGATAAGTCACAGTGACAGCAGACCTGTGTCTTCAGAGACCCCCAGGGCCCCAGCTTCCATTCAGGAGCACACAAGGCTGAGTCCCAACCCTGTTCAACACTCAGCTTGTGTGTGGGGGATAAATCGGCAGCTTGGGAAAAGCCACCCAACACTTTGATTTGTTACAGAGTCATTCATTTTCAGGGCAAGTAAACAGCTTGTAAACTCGGGGGTTACCACTGTAGGTGATTAAGAAGTAAGCAGCTATAAAGTTCATTGTCCCTATGGAATTCTCCTGAGCAGTGTTGGGGTCTGCCAGATGTTCGCAGTGTTTCCTCTGCTGGCTTCTCCTCCAGCCCAGGGGCCTATAGCTGAGGGCAGGAAGCACTGCCTACCCGAAAAGAGCTCCTGCTTGAGACTGCCCGCAAGGCCCCATCCACCTGCCTCTGCCACAGTTCAAGTCGCCTGCCCCTACCTAGAACCTGGCCCAGGATATCAGTGAGCTTGGTCAGTTGAGAACAGTAGTTCTTCATGAACATTGTACAAAAAGCTGCTCCTTGGCTAAGTGCAGGGTCCCAGCGAGGCTACAGGGAAGGGGTGTGTAGAGCAGGGCTCCGGTCTATAGACAATGTGAAGGAAGTGAAGACGTGCAGAGCCTTGCCTGAACCCCACCCCTACCCCCACTGACCAGTAAGTTTCCCCAGGGGCCAGAACCTGCTCTACCCTTTGTACTACATGGAGCTGAACACACTGCTCCCGTGGAAGTGTTGTATGCTTTTCAGTCCACATGTCTCCCTGACAGTGATTCTACTCTGTGTAACCAGGCTACATTTAAACCAAGTTCCAAAAGTTTGTCCTCCGAAGACGACTTGATGAGTTAGTACTTCTCTTGTTGGTGTGGCAAGCAGCTTAGGGAAGGTCGATGTGAGCTCCTGGTGTAAGGGGATACAGCCCATTATGGTGGGGAAGCCTGGTGAACTGCAGTGGCTTGTCACATTGCACCCACATTCAGGAAACTGAGAGATGAATGCTGGGGTTCCTCTTGCCGCCTCCTTTTTATTCAGTCTGGGCCCCCAGACCATGAGATGGTGCTCCCATGTTCAGAGTGGGTCTTACTCCTCGGTTAAACCTCTCTGGGGACACTCTCACAGATAGGCCCGCAGGAGTTTCCATGGCAATTCCAAATCTAGTCAGATTTGCTGTCACACTTATCAAAAGGCAGTGGCCAGCACCTATGTTCTATGCAAGTAGAACAGGCTGGTCCTGAAGGGCCTCCTGGAGGAAGTGTCAGGAGCTGGAGGCTCCAGCAGTGCAGAAGGAGCAAAGTGAGGCTGGTGCTGCTGAGTGTGTTCACGAAGAGTGGCCAGGAATGTCAGGGTACCCTTTCTGTTAAGGGACTTGCCCCTGACCCCGTCTTACTTACTATAGCTCTGACCGAGGGAGCAGATGCAATAAGGTCTGTGGAGCACCAGCTCCAGAGGCTGCAGTGGAAACCACATGTCTGCATGGGCTCATGGGTTATCAACATAGTTGTTCCTGGGAATTTTCATCTCGGTAGAGAAAACAATCAGATGTTGCAGCCCTTTGGGAGGGCTGAATGTAAGAGCTCAGAAGCCCCAGTCTGTGTGGAATGTGAGGCAGGGGTACAGCTCCTGGGCTGGCCAGCAAGACTGAGCTTCATCATAATGAGGTACTTTTTGGGTTTGGAGTTTTTGTTGTTGGGTTCTCTCTTGAGACAGGATCTTACTATATAAACCAAACGGGCCACAGATTCAGAGGTCTGCCTGCCTCTGCCTCATGAGGGTTGAGTGTTGAGATTAAAGGTGTGTTCCACCCTGGACTGAGTCTACCAAGTTGATCACAGTCCTCGGGGGAGGACTTGTCCTGGAGGAGGTGGGAATGGAGGGTGGGCTGGGGGTAAGGGGAGGGCGTGGGAAGGGGGAGAATAGGGGAACCCATGGCTGATATGTAGAACTGAATGGTATTGTAAAATAAAAAATATATATCACAAAAAAAAGAAAAAAAAAAAGGTGTGTTCCACCACACCCAGTATAAAGAACACTTTTCTTTAAAAAAAAAAAAAAATAAGATTTGCCAGGCAGTGGTAGTGCACTCCTTTAATCCCAGCCCTTGGAAGGCAGAGGCAGGCAGATCTCTGAGTTTGAGGCCAGCCTGGTCTACAGAGCGAGATCTAGGACAGGCACAAAGCTACACAGAGAAACCCTATCTCAAACAACAACAGCAATAATAACAAGATTTATTTTTTTATTTTATGTATCTGAGTATTTTGCCTATATAAATGTATGTACACCATGTGTGTGCCTGGTACCCACAAAGGCCAGAAGAGGGCATCAGATCCCCTAGAACTGGAGTTACATGTCAGGTTCTGCAAAAGCAGCCAGTGTTCATAAGAGTAAACAACCAGAAATAGACTGAGAGGCTGCAGTAGCCACTCACCTGCTACTGAGAAGTGGGTTTCACCACCCAGAGCTAAGTCTCTCTAAGATACTTAGAGAGCTAAGCTCCTCCCCTTGTTGTGTGGCCACAAACCACAGCGCCTCCGCACCTGTGAGTGGCTCTAGGGTGGGCAGTTTGGGACTGTCCTCGACTCTTCAGCAGACCCTCGTTACTCCTGAGCCTGCCCTGCCAGGACTGCCAGGGTAGAGTGGGTTCCAGTTGGGGGGATGACAGTCAGGTCTCTCCAGCTCCTAGCTTGCCTTCCCTTTGGCAGAATGAGGCCCAAAACTCAGCCATGAGGATGCTGGTCTCCCTGTGTGACCTTTCACAGGAGCCCTGAAGCCCCAAAGCAGAGTCAACCATTGCTATGGCTACAACAGACACCACAGCCCTGCCTTGGCCTGGTCAATGGCAGCTGTCTCTGAAAGCAGCTTCACACATACCCAGCCAGATTAGCCCCTGACCAGAGAGATCAGCTCATTCTGGAAAATATGTCAAGACTCACAGAGAGACAAGTCCAGTACAGTTGTCTTGACATGGAGGCCCCCATGCTGCCTCTGAGGCAAAAGCCAACCTCATGTCTCCAACTCATCATGGGGGTGGCACCCCTTCTGCAAAGCTTGTTCGCGCTCTTCTAATTAATCATGTTGCATACTGTTGTCTTGCAGGCTTTGCTGTGGCCCAGTGCATAAACCAGCATAGCTCTCCGTCCCTGTCGTCACCATCACCACCATCTGCCAGTGGGAGCCCCAGCAGCAGTGGAAACACCAGCCACTGTGACTCAGGGGGCTCTTCCTCCACACCCTCAGCAACCCAGAGCCCAGCAGGTATTGGCCGTGAAATATGGGAGGCTTTGGGAGGGCCTTTGGTTACCCTGGGGACCCTCACCTCTGCTGTGACCTCTGACCCGTAGCTCCTCCTCAATGGTGTCTAGAAGACACTGCCACTCAAGGGTGTTCTTTATGGTTGACCAAGATGGCATCACCCACCAGCTGGGTTAGTGCCTGTTGGGTGGTCTGCTCTGTAGGGCTATACACAGCTATAGGGGGAGGCACCAGCTAGGCCTGGCCTAAGTGGCATGTCATCACTTCTATGTGTATCACGAGGAGGGGTCTTGTGGGGCGTTTACCCACCACCCCACAGCTCCCCAGAGTTTCCTCGAGTGTGAACAGCAGGAAATAATAGATAGAAGGATTTATATTGCAGAAATAAACAGATAGAAAATAAAGGATAGACTCGAGAGGACCTGGAACCTATTCCAACGGCCCCCCGACTGTCTCTGGTCCAGGGTTTTTATAGAGACGCCAGGGGGTGGAGCAAAAGACCTCCTCCCCCAGCACAGCCAAGTGCAGACCATCTCAGACACCTGCACTCAGGCCCGTGGTCCTAATCATCCTCCTCTATGCGGACCTGCTGGGTAAAGCCAGGAACCTGAAAACGGGCTCCCACGGGGTCTCTCAGGCATGACTGTGTGAACCCTGGGAAGAGGAGGAATTGTGCCCCTGCTGATTGTGCCCCAACATACAAGTTTCCTCTTTCAGTGTTTGGCATTGTCTAGGTGTCACACCAAAGGCATACCCTGCCCCTCTTAGGGAGTTCATCAGGGCAGAGCAGGGTCACATCTTGCTGTCCTTTAATATACACCAATTCAAAGGCCATCAAAGAAAGAGTCCGTAAAGTGGAGTCCGACTATAATGCCTCAGCCCCACCTCCACCTGCCTCATCCTGGGCTCTTATTTT
The DNA here is from genome assembly GCF_049852395.1 of Peromyscus maniculatus bairdii. Classification (NCBI taxonomy): domain Eukaryota; kingdom Metazoa; phylum Chordata; class Mammalia; order Rodentia; family Cricetidae; genus Peromyscus; species Peromyscus maniculatus. The sequence continues at coordinate 4,665,735 of NC_134859.1, read as the reverse complement.
AATGAGCAGCCTTCATACATGTGTCTGTCTGTTCTGCATCAGGTCGCAGGGGACAGACACCAGGCTTGAGAAGTGGGTTTCACCACCCAGAGCTAAGTCTCTCTAAGATACTTAGAGAGCTAAGCTCCTCCCCTTGTTGTGTGGCCACAAACCACAGCGCCTCCGCACCTGTGAGTGGCTCTAGGGTGGGCAGTTTGCGACTGTCCTCGACTCTTCAGCAGACCCTCGTTACTCCTGAGCCTGCCCTGCCCTTGATTAGCACAGCCCAAATGTATCCAAAAGGGCAGGACTAAAATAGGGACAAGCCAGTGCAGGGTTTCATACTCAGCAGCACTACCCCATGATCTACAGGGGACCCATGTCTCTAGCCTGTACCCCTCCATGCCCTTCTCTATGCCTCCAAGGTCTTATCAGAGCCCTGCTCAGCATGTCTTATGAGGCACCTATCCGTCCTCTTGTTTAGTTATGGATAAGGAATCATGGGGAGGGCCATGCCAGGCAAAGCCCATGGTGCCATACCCATACCCTTGGGACCAATGTCTTCCTGGGTATTATATACTTCTCCCTGCTCCAGGCTAGGGGGAAGTAATTCTGGACTTATTTGGAGGTTAGCTACACATCCAAGCAGTTGTCTTGCTACTCACAGGCTCACAGTGGGAAATTCACATGCAACATCCTTCAGAGCAAAGAACAGCTCCTGGGGCCCTGCCTTGATCTTACCTTACTCTAGGACAGGAGTTCAGGGCTGTATGTTCATGTGCTGTATGCATGCTTGCTGACCTGCACGTTTCTGTATCTACATATGAACCCAGACACTCCTGGGTGGAAGGTCTTTTCCACATAGCTACAGGCACCTTTCTTCTGTTTTTAAGGAGGCAGAGCCAGCATCTGAGTGAGCAGGTAGCCACATACTTCTTTTCCAACACCTAAAACCAGAGAGAACCCCTGCTGTCCCAATCAACCCTACAATGTGCACTTGTTATTTGTGCCTTAGCCTTGTCATCCCTCGGTCCCCACCATTCCCTGCCCAGTGCCAACAACATGTCTTTGCATCTCACAAATCCAGGGGCCATTAGCCAGGCTGTCAGATGGCCAGGCAATTCAATGAATAAGTGACAGTCTGGACCCCTGAAGTGTCTGCTCCCTTTCACTGTATCCCAGCAGGCACACCAGCCCCATTTTTATGTAACGTGATAGTAAAAGCCTGAGATTGGCCTACCCATCCACTTCTGTCCATTCCACAGTAGCTCACCTCTTTCAGAAAGCCAACCTAGCCAAGAACTATGCTTCGTTCTGGTGGCAGGGATCAGATGCCCTGAGATGGAGCTGTTGACCCTGAGAAGAGCCCACAGGAGCCCATGAGCCTCTCTGCCTCAACACTCCACTTCAGCCAAAACCAAGTACATGCTTTGTTCCTGAATGTCCAGCCTGACCAGATTGCTCTCCCCATGCCTATGCCCTATCAGGCTGTGCTGGGGGAAAGCCAAGGACAGAAAAAGGGGTGGGGGTCCCTCTACCAAGTGTCTGAGTTTGACAAAAGCTCCAAGTGGCAGCCCAGTATTTGAGGGTCAGAGAAGATGCCCTGCGTAGCCTACTAGCCAGTTCTTAACCCTGACAAGGGCTGCCACCGTCAGCTCGAGGCACTGTCCTTGGATGTCCAGCTGGTAGTTGGATGAGCCTGAGGAGCCTCTCCCCACGTCATTCACCTTATTCCTGCTGCTCAGCCTGTACAGTTATGGCCTTGCCAAGAGTCCACTTAGCCTCAGAGTAGTTTTGAGAGTGTGGTACTAACACATTGCTGACCTTATACTTACTGAACCTCCCAGAGGCCAGGGAGTTCCTTAGTATAGAGAGCAGCAGCCAGGCCCCTCAAAGCCAGGATAGCAAACTCCAGAGACTTAGAGATACCAATGCCCCACTGCAAGGACAGGTATCTGGTTTGGAAGGTGTATGATTGATGCTCTCTAGCTTGTGAGAGACCAGTTTCCCATTTCTGCTCCATGGTGTTAAATACTAAAAAAATGTACAAGGGGCAGATCACAAAATACAGCTAAGTGGGAGGGTTAAGGTCTAGGGCTAAGTAATTCAGCAGGGCTAGCTCTGGGTCCCAATACCTCTCTGTCACTTTTAAAATAGCCAGAAGAGCAAATTGAAATATTCCTGATCCCAGAGAAGTGCCCGAAGTGATGGTACTCCTCTCCCTTGACTCGATGACCACACATTATACATGTGTCAGAACAGCACACCAGACCCACAGGTAACAGACACCAATTACACCAGTCTGGAAGGAGTAAAGAGCTGGGGAAGACTCATACTTTTCTGGCATTTCTCATGGTCTGTATAGGTTCCTCCCCGGCCCATGCATGGTCACCCCAGTGTATGCCACCTGTGCCTGGGCACCTTGCCTGGGCGCACTACATAGACACCTCCTCCCTGAGGCCTCTCCTCCATTTGAAACATAACAGCTCTGACAGATCATGTGACTTACCTACCACACTGCCGTTAGCAGATGGGAGTCCAAATGTGAACCCTATCCGTGGTGACTCCAGAACCATGTTCTGCCTTCCAAAACGATCCAGCAGAGTATGGGACATGGCCCCTGAGTCTCTCAGATACCTCCAGGGGTACGCCATAGACCTGGGTCAGAGTTTGAGTCCCGAGTGTCACAGCTGTCCTACAGCTGTCCTTCATCATACACGGTTGCCTGTGGGCACAGCTCCAAAGCCACAGTCCCACTCATTGAGCCTGGGAGCACATAGTCCCACGTAGCAGATGGCTGGGCCTTGTGGGTCCCCAAAAGCACAGTAGACCCTAGAGAGCCACATTTTCTTCTTACGCAAGCTCATCCCCACACTAGGATGAAAGAGGTTGATGCCTGGGACGGTCATTTATGTATATGCTTTGTCCAGCTAGGTCGACCTCACTTCCTGCCTGGGTTTGAAAGAGATTCACGTGTATCCCCAGGATGGATATTCTCAGCCTCTTGTGGGGCTCCAGCCAGTGCTCCCAGGCATCAGTGGTACAGGCTGCCCATCCTGGCTAGATGATCTTGAGGCCTGCCCCAAGACATCCCTCTCCTAGATGGCCTTGCACTGCCTTCTTTCCCTGATCTGCCTCACTGCACTGTCCTTTCCTAGGCCAGCGGGTTCCTTCTGTGCACAGACATTAGGGACACCGAGTGGCAAAGCAGGGTTCTCACAGGTAAACAGGGGCAGACAAGGCCCATCAGATGACCACAGAGAAATGTGTGCAGTTGGAACTCACAATGAGGGACCAGGCAGGGGCTCCACCAGCCAGCACGGATCAGCTGCCAAAGGTTCTTGTCTTCCTAGAGACGAGACCCAAGCAATGAATGCTGCAAGCCAGGAGTCCTGAGGAGCAGGTGTCTGAGTCTCACAGTCCCATTGGGCCCTGACCCTCTATCTTGTCCCAGACAAGCAGAGTCCTTTCCCCCATCTCCCTAAAGCTTCCCTACAAATCGTGCCCTTCCGAGTACAGAAGCCGCCAGTCTGTCTTTGAGAAACAATTTCTGTGCCTCTTGACCAGGGCCTCTGCCCAGAGTGGTTTTAGAACCTGCAGACCCAGCCCAGACTGGGACCTCAGCCAAGGGAGGTGCCCTGTGGAGTCAACTGGCGTGCTATGCCCACAGTGCCTGCTGTGCCCCTCAGACACTGGGTCCATGGCCTACTGCCGTCCTTAGACAGCCCCTTTCATGTCTGGCATCCACATGAGCTAAGTTTTACAGTTTCTTTGTGAGCATCTTTGAGGAGGAAGACAGAAAGTGTTTATTGGAAATGATGCTAGAGTAAAGGTCAGGCTGCCCTTGTAAATGTAAATGTCAGCCTGTGCGCCACAACCACCACTGGCCATCCTAAGGGCTGGCAGGCAAAAGAAAGGGCTGGCTTCTGGGGACCCAGTGTTGAGCGCCTCCATGACCTCTGACCCCAGGCTCCCTTCTTCCCTGCACCTTCTCTGAGCATCCCTCCTTAATTTTTACACTGAGGTTCTGGACACTCAGTCCAGTGGCCCTTTAAGGGCAGGCGCTCCGGGGAGAAGGCAGTGTTGTCTTTTCTCTGCAGTGCTCTCTTCCTTTCTCTCTCTCTCTCTCTCTCTCTCTCTCTCTCTCTCTCTCTCTCTCTCTCTCTCTCTCTCTCTCTCTCTCCTTCTTTCTTTTTTTTTTTTTAGTGGCAGAATAGACCCGACATGAAGTGGACAGGCGTGGCCGTCCTCGGCATGGTGTCCCGTGGTGCTCACTTGCCCTCCACTGTGCTGTGGCAGTACTCTTAGCTCTCTGCTCTTACAGTGTCTCTGAGAGTGCGACCCAAACACACCATGAGCCGTTCCTGTGTTGCTGTCCCAGCTTGTGCATTCCCACTGAGCCACTGGGTGCCTGTCTTCCCATTTCCTGCTCTGTGCCCTGGTCCTTGGTTCCCAAGGTGGGGCTTTCCAAGTCCTCCCCTCCCCCAAATGTCACTGTGAGTCTAAGGTGAGTGTCAGCACCTCCCACGTTCCCTCCACGCCACCCTCCCCAGGGTCACTCTGGTTTGGCTCTGATCCTCAGACCCTCTTTCCTGCAGGCATTTCCTCCTGTGTTCCTGTCTTTCTGCAGGTCCAGATAAAACTGACAGGCACTTTTGTCCTTTTATCCCTGTCCCCTGATTTTTCTGACAAGACCAGAAGTTTTCAGTGACCCGAATCTTCGCAGCAGGATTGGACCTTCTCTGTCTCTAATCATATCAAGTTGAATGAGTGAGGGATGAGCTGTAACTCAGTCGGCCACATGCTCGCCTGGCATGCACAGTCTGAGTTCCATCCCCAGTACCAGTACATGAACCAGGTCTGTGTAATGGACTCAGGAGGTCGAGGCAGGAGGATCCAAGGTTCCAGGATTCTCTTTGGCTGTGTAACAGAGTCTGAGGCTAGCCCTGGTATGTGAGACCCTGTCTAATAAAAAGGAGAAAAGCTGTATAAATGAACAGTGTTTTTCTTGGATCTCCTGACTTTGGCTCGTCTTGGGGGACAGCATGGATGTGTCCTGTCTACGTGGTGGGCTGGCAGTCTGAGTCACTCCAGCCACAGACTTTCTCCCTTTGTTCTTGCTAATGCTCAGTGTCTGTCACTGCTGTGTCTCTCTCCACCTCACCTTCGCCGTTCCATTGTTACAGGCTTTCTATGATCTGTCCTGTGTTTTCCCTCTAGTCAGGAGTGGCAGGAAAGGACGCCGGCGAGTGTTCAGCCTGTCGGAGGCCGACAGTCACGGCGGCCACTGGGTTTAGTGCTTCGACCAGCAGCTGCCACGGCACCTCACGCACAATCAAATCAGGCAGGTCTCCTTCCGGAGCCCCCCTGGGCCCATGATATCCCTGCCACATGCAACAGGGTCGGCGTGAGCAGGGCGGGAAAGCTGGGCCGCACCATCCCAATCTTAGCTTCCCTAAAGTCAGTTCTCTTCCTTTCTGTCCTCTGTCTAAGGCCACACTCGCCAACCCTCTGCCCCCAGGTCCTTCCTTGGTAACCTAGAGCACTGCAGTTATTCCTAACGACCCATCCAACATCAGGCTCAGTGTAGTCTCAGAGTAAGCCCTGAGCTGGAGGCCATGTCCACACAAATACCTGCAATTGACTAGAGAATTGTGAGCTTGTAAAAGCAACCTAGAATGTTCTTTCCCAGGCCTTGGCCAAAGCTAAGCAGCAAATGCAGCTGCTATCCAGGCCCAATGCTACCTCCTTGATGGACGCCATCTTTCCCGTGCCCCAGTCACTTTAAACATCACTAGGAGAGGGGAGCAGCTGGGCTCTCCTTGTCAGAGCCACGGCTGCTGCCCTCCTGGGACTTTCCCCCATGTGCTGACAGTGGGTGTCAGCAGGAGCCTTCACTTTCTTTTCAGTTTGCCTGCTGACCCTCTGAGCTTTGCGTCAGCATGCTACGTGGAGCCCGCCCTTCCTTCTTTCCTTCCTTCCTTCCTTCCTTCCTTGCTTGCTTCCTCCCTCCCTCTCTCCCTCCCTCCCTCCCTTCTTTCCTTCCTTCCTTCCTTCCTTCCTCCCTCCCTCCCTCCCTCCCCTCCTCCCTTCCTTCCTCCCTCCCTCCCTCCCTCCCCTCCTCCCTCCCCTCCTCCCTTCCTTCCTTCCTTCTTTCCTTCCTTCCTCCCTCCCTCCCTCCCCTCCTCCCTTCCTTCCTTCCTTCCTTCTTCCCTCCCTCCCTCCCTCCCTCCCTCCCCTCCTTCCTTCCTTCTTCCCTCCCTCCCTCCCTCCCTCCCTCCCCTCCTCCCTTCCTTCCTTCCTTCCTTCCTCCCTCCCTCCCTCCCTCCCTCCCTCCCTTCCTTCCTTCCTTCCTTCCTTTTTTCCCACAGCACTTGCCTGCCTTTCGAGCCATATACAGCCAGTCCATATCATTTTTCTGGAAGCTGTCACTTGCCTTACACAGACCAGTGAGGCCCTACTCCAAGCTGTAGAGCACATCTGTGGAGGTCAGCCAAGATACTTCCTAGTGCACTCACAGGCAGAGGCTGGAAGCCCCCAGCCTCCTCTCTCGATATGGCTCTACCTCCCAGCCCATGTCCAAACCCCTCCTTTCCAGTGCCCAGTTTGTAGCCGTTCTAGAATCAGCAGAAAAGAGATTCCAAAGGTCCACGGGTCACCTTTGCTGCTCAGCCTTTGACCAGAGAGTGGCCTTGCGGCACTTTCCCCAGGAAAGCCTGCCCTCTTCTCCTTCTGCCTTTGGTTATGTGAACTTGGTGCCCATTTTCAAGAAGTATTCCCAGTATAAACAGCAGCAACTGAAGGAAGGAGCAAGAGGGCATTCTCTGTTTCTATTAAAATGACTAGGAGTATTTTTAAAGTGGGAAAAAAAAAAAAAAACGCTGCCCTTTTAACAGAGTTGTTACTTTTCTAAAGACAGCCATTTGCCTGTGTAACAGTGTTAGTTGTCCTGTTTACTTTGATGGCTTTGACTGTGGTCCTTCTGCCTTCCTGATTATTCTCATCAGCAAAAGCCCCATAGAGAACCCCGAAAGAGGTAAGGATCCAGGAGGGCAAAGCTTCTGCATCCCGGTCCCTCCAGTACCAACAGCAGCAGGACAGTTCCGTTTGCAGTGAGTCATTTCCAAGCTGCCTAGCCATGAACTCCTCGTGGAGGAGTTCCAAGGTAGGCTCAGACCCATTTGAAAACTGTCGTAGAGATCACTGAGTGCCACACAGAGACGGCAGGTTCCCACAAGGTCACAACAAGGACCCATGTGAAGCCAGCCCAGCTCACAGGCGTTGGCACACAATGGAACGAGTTCGTGGAAGGCCGGAGAAACAGCACTGACGGCTGTGGGAACACAGCACTTCTGGGCTCAGCTCGCGTGGCTCTCTCTCTGCACCGGTTCTCACTGACACCCACCCCCTCCAGCAAGGAGGGGCCCAGAGCCACAGGGAGGGGCTTTCTCCAGACCTCCTCTCACCCACTCTCTCTCCCTCTTCTTTTTTCTCTTTGAAGAAAGGGCAGGCTATACCTCAGCTCAGTGGTAAGAATGTTTGGCTAGCATCATGCCTGAGGCTCTGGGTTTCACCCCCAGCAATACAAAAAGCGAAAGTAAAGCCCTTAGGAAAGAACTGACTAGGCCCTTCAGATTCCATGCTCCAGAGTCTGGTGTGCCCTGGGGGAGTTGGTGTGCACTTTCCTTCACCTGTGGCTCCTCTGCTCTCCACCCCATTCTTCATGTTGCCTGGTTTTATTTTGTTCTTCGTGCTTCCATCCTTTGGCTCTGTGTTCTGTTCGCTTTTCTATTTTATTTTGGCTTAAATGAGAAAACAAAAATTAATTCAACCAGAATAGCATTGAAGCAAAACAGCATCCCATATGCCCCCTAAGTCTCCTCACATGGCTCCAGGGGCTGGCTAAATAATCACCATCTTCTGTCCGAGGACAGTTAACCCTAAAATCCATCCAAATATAAATGTGCAGCCCAAGTGACTCTCCTAGCACTTCCTATCACCGTCTAAAAATGGTATTTCCCTTGAATGCCACACATTCCTGGCTGACTCGTCATTGAAAAGCAAGTAGCCAGTAGTGTGTCTACTTGCTACAGGGTTTATAAACAAACAACAACAACAACAAAACCATCTGCTGGAGGCTCATGGCTCCTCTTCATGGCCCTTGTGGGAAACTTCTGACAGTCGTGGCCTTGACCAGCCTATCATCCCAGTGGTGGGTGCTAACTCAGTGCCTGCAGGCGGCAAGGCCAACGACAGTGCAAGATTTTAGAAACGAGAAAGGTCTATCAGTTCGTTTTTAACCATTGCACTGGACTCCTTGGCAAATATCTCCAAATGTAGCCTCTGGGAATAGCCTGGAGTTGCAGGTGTAGCCCAGGCTGTTTGCATTCCATCTACATTTTGTCACCAGGCAGTTGGCCCAGACTTACCCTGCACACCAAGTGCCCAGGCCAGGTTTCACAATCTACAGGTTGATTTCACAGGAGGCCTGAGTTTTCCCTGCTGTTCCAAGTCAGGCACCCAGGGTCCCAACTCACTCCCCTAGGCCTAAGTAAGATGAGATTTAGCAGCTTCTGGGTCCCCAAAAGGAGTAGGTGGAACCAGGCCAGGCCCTAATACCAGCAATCTCCCCACAGGTTTCCTACCTTGATGCAGGACAGGAGTAGCGGTGCCAGGTGTTTGCAGTGTCACCAGAGCTGACAGTGTCTCTGCTTTCCTTCCCTAGATGCCCCCACAACTCCGGAACAGCCTCAGCCTCACCTTCTAGACAAGGCGGTGATTGTGAATGAAGTGGAAGTCAACTCCAAGCCCAGCAAGAACTTGGCCAGGAGCTCTGAGGCAGAGACCATGCACCTGTCCCCCAGCCTCCTCCCCGCGCAGCAGCCTACCATCTCCTTGCTCTACGAGGACAGTGCTGACACACTGAGCGTTGAATCGCTGACCCTTGTGCCCCCAGTCGATCCCCACAGCCTCCGAGCCCTCACTGGCGTCCCCCAGCTCCCCGCACTGGCCACAGCAGGCACAGAGACCCCAGATGAGGATGCTGCATACCCAGAGCCTGCAAGTCCTGCAGAGCACTGAGTGGGCACCCGGGGACCTCCCTTTGTGTGTGTGGCCTGCCGGCAGGGACTCCAGTGCAGTCTGTGACAGCAGGACACATCAGGAGCACCCACAGTTCTCCATGGCCTTGGAAACTGTCCCTGACACCTCTTGCTGCAAGACAGCCATGGACCATTGGAGTTTCTCATTTGCTCTGACCTCTTCCTGAGCAGGCTGTGTGTACAAATCTCAGAGACAGCCTCCTGTGTACAAATGATGGCATTGGCCAGCTCAGAGGGGTCCGGGGCCGTCTCTGATCCTGACAGCCCCAGGGGCTCCCTCCTTCAGGCAGCTCCTTGTCTTTACTCCCAGTGTGCACGCAAGTGGACCAGGTTACTGTGGTAGCACTCCATAGAGATGCACCTGGGTAAACGTCTCTTTGGAGCTATTTATTTCTGGTTTTGGCAACAGGTGAAGAGATTTACTTAAAAAGAGTATTTGGGGGAGGGGCAAAAAGAAAAAGTCCTCAAACCCTAAGACTTGGTGTCACATAAGAAGTGTCAGCCGTTAGGTTCCCCTTGTGTAGAACTTGTCTGTGTTTTTATTCTGAAGTTGCGGCTGTCACTTCCTCTCTTCCTGAATGATACTTGTTTCTCTGTCTCAATCCTACAAGTCTGTGGGATGATAAAGTCTCTCCCTGAAACATTCAGATACTTCTGAACAAAAAGAGACCTGAGCCCTCTCAGGTCATATGGAGCAAGAAGGCCAACTTCTGTGCTGTCATGTGACCTGGGTGACATCTGCTCCCTGCTCAGGACACCACATCGGCACGGCTTCCAGCAGGCTTGCTACCCTCTCTCTTCATCTAAGAAAGATCCATTGGGACCATGGAGGTCCTAGCCCACGTGGCTATGACAGGAGTCAAAGGCACAGGAAGTCATCCTCAGATGTAACCAGCTTCCCAGTATGCAGATGGATGCCCAACCAGAGGCCCAGCTGCAAATCAGATGACCCAAAAGCAGAATCTTCCTCCACTGTCTGTTTCTGCCACTACCACACAGCTTGTTTCGGTATGAAAATCCCATTCTTCTAGGCATGTGCCAGCAAAACCCATATCTTCCTGTCAGCCCCCAGCCTGCCTTTGCACGCAGCCAGCCAGCCACGATTCATGGCTCCATGGGAAGGCCTTCGGTGGCTTTCCTGCCGACGTGGCCTCACCCAGTGTCGGCGTCCCCTTGTGGGAGGCACGTCACCATCTGCACACCCCAAGTCCTTGCCACCCTGTTCGGCTCTCACCTCCTGCAGCCCCGTGCTCCCCAGGAGGGACTGGTGTCCATGTGCACTGGCTTCTCCGGTTTTTAAAAGCACTCTGGTGGGCGTGCCCAGAGGCAGAAGCTCCTACAGCCTGCCAAGAAAGGCTGTCCCAGGAGGTTTAGCAGAGCCCCTGGAAAGGGAGATGAGTGATGGCACTGAAAAGAGGGGCTCTCTGGGCCCCCACAGCCAGCCCTGGGTATTCCTTGGTCATTCGCGGGGAGGGCTAGACAGAGGAGCAGGCACTTTGGGGTTCGAGATGACAGTTGCTAGGACAGCATAAATGTTATAAAATGCAAGTGACTCTCCTCCTCCCTGCAGTGCGGTCATGAGAGAAATGCCTGCAGCCACCCCAACCCACCCATGCAGGTGGGCTCCCCCTCTGTGACTAGCCTCTTCTCTGCACTCAGGAGGTTCCAAGGAAGGGGAAAGGTTATGACCAAGGTGGTCAGCAAACACTGAAAGGACAGCTGCCATGTAATATTCACCAAGGACAAGCCTGTTCCCCCACAGCTTGGAAGATTGTCCCCAAAGGCTTCCTGTAGCCAGGCACCCAGGGGTACCTCCAGGTGAGCAAATGGGAACTTCCTGTGAGCGGAGCTCCTTGGCCCATTGCTGATGAGGTCCTGGAGGAAGCAGCTAGCAGTTTCCTCACCTAGCTCTTGGTGGCAATGGGTACAACCCAATCCTCAGGAACACCCTACTAACTTGCCAGCTGCTCCCCAGGCAGACCCAGCCAGAAAGAACACATTAGGTCTCCCCGGTCAGCAGGGAGGTAGAACTGAGAGGTACCAGGCCCAGAAGGGCACAGAGCTGACCTGGAGGTCCCAGAGTCAGCCTTCAAAACCATTAGCCTTGTCTCTAAGGCCATGCGCACCATGCCTGCCCTGGTCTCTCTCCCTTCTGTCACCGGGCCTCCATCTCTGCTTTGACTATCACCATAGAGAAACACAGCACCGCCCCGACCTGTTTGGAGGCGGGGCATCAGGACCCTTCCCCCAGCTCAGACTCAGTGTAGTGGTGAGCTCCCTGTCTGGTGGAGGTGGTGGAAGAGGCCCCCAGAGCCGACCCTCTGCTATTGCAGCCAGCCTAGCACCCTCCCAGAAACTTGCATTGCCAGGGCTGGATGACTGCATCCCTCCCAAGGACAGCACTGGCTTTCTCTGTGGCCTCTGACACGCACAGCTGTAAATAAGGCACGGGTAAACCAGGTCTGGTCTTTTGTAGATGCAATAAATATATTTCACGCAGTACCATGGGTAGAAGGTTAAATGCGTCCTCTCTCCCTCCCTCCCTCCCTCCCTCCGCTGAAGCTGTGAAGAACTGTTGCAAAGTGGGGCAGGCCTGGGAAGCTCTGGCCAGGGAAGTGCCTGCTTCTGCCAGCAGGATTTAGACTTTGGGGGCTGAGCCCAAGGGAGCCTCGAAAGCTAGAACTTCCTTGTAAATTGGAACTTGGCAATAAAAAGCAAAACCAATGGTCCGGGAGTGAGGCCTGCTGTTCTTCGGCACCATGGCGGTAGGCTATGCCACCCTGGGGAGGGCCACTGAACTCCTGAGCTGCTACCACCCATCAGGTGTAAGGACCGGAGACCTCACTGCCATCTCCAGCTCTGCTGAGGCAGTTCTGGGAACAGTCCTATTTGGGAAGGGCCTACCCACGAAGGGGGACAGGACCTTGGGTTTGCTCTGCCTCAGCTGCTCCAAGCCTTCTGCTCTCCATCATGTGATACGGGCTGGTGAGACCCTGCCTGTCCGGATAGGGACAGGAAGGACTCCTTACCTGGGACAGCCAGGTAACACTGGTGGTCACAATTCCTGCATACCCCAACATGTACCAAGATGAACCCTGGAAATCCCTGGACCTAGAATAACAGGTTTCTTCATAGCTTCAGATGATCTGGCTTTAACCTAGCCCAGAAATGCCTGGGAACATAAGGGCCTTGAGAGCAAACCCAAAAGGAGAAGCTGGACACCCAACCTCATACGGAGTCCTTACAGGAAAAATGCAGCCCACAGCACAGCCTGCTTCCTCTTCTGGCCTATTCTGTGGTTGTCCTGTTTCCTTGGAAGCCCAGCCATGATGTCTGGGCCTGGGGAGGCTCTGGGGTCCCTTAAGTGGAGTTCCCAAGTGGCCTCTGCTCACTGGGGCATCAACCAAAGGCTCACCTTCAGCCCCCTTTACCTCACAGCAGCCCTGCTTCGTTCTGTGGTCACTCACATGTCTGAATAGCTTCAGTGTATGGAAGGAACATACTGGAAAGATGCACAGGAGCGGGGGTGACCTAGGGATGGACAGGGGCCAGGAACAGCACTTGTCAGGGGGTTCAGCTATCTCCCTGCCTATCCTGGGTCTCCAAGAGCCAGGCCCTCAGGGGTGGAGAGACCCGGGTGCTGTCCTTGTATACAGATGAGGAAACAGGAGGTAGGCCTTGTGCCGTCATCCTGATCCGAAACCTGCATGGCAGAGGGGCAGGTCCCCAGGCTGGGACAGGAGGAAGAGGGTTCAGCAGCATTCCACAGAATGGATAAGTGTTGGAATCATCTGGAATTCAAGTCCAAAACTAGAAGCACCTCCCAGATCTAGTCATCAGGATCCCTACAGTTCACCCACTGAGAGCCCTTAGCACTCCCTGGACTCAGAGGAAGGGCCCACTCGGGGTGGCCCAGAGCCCACCTTACAGTGCTGTGCTTGCTACCCAATGGCTTGCTGCTCCACCCACCCTCCCTCACAGCTTCCTTCACCCTCACAGCAGCCCTGCTTTGGGCATGTGGGCATATGCATGTCTTGGTGGCTTCAGTCTAGAGAAGGAACTTACTATACGTGAATTCAGGAAGGTAGCCTCAAAGTGGGGAGAGCTAGGTGACTCCTAGTCAGTCCTAGTGGCTTGGAATGTGTGTGTGAACATCCATGCTTGTGTGTGGAAGGTGGAAGCCAGAGTCAGCCATGGTTGACATTTCTCAGTCACTCTCCAGTGGGTTTGTTTGGAGACAGAACCCGTCTCTTTGCCAAGAGTTCACTGCCTAGGCTGGCTGGCCAGCAGCAAACCCCAGGAATCCTCTCTCTGCCTCTCCAGCGTCACCTCTCCTAGCTTGCATATATACATGGGTTCTGGGCATTGAACTCAGGGCCTCATGCTTGCAAGGCAAGTCCTTTCCCAAGCACTTATTCCCCAGCTCTTTACCAATTGATTCTCTCTGGAATCTGTCCAATCCCAACCAGGACTCCCCTGTGGCTGATGTGGTGGCTCAGGGCCAGGCACTTACCATCTTCCTCTTGTGTTCTCACCCCAAGACTGGAGGTGTCCCCCTGCAGATCAGCTCCTCTCACTGTCTCCTTGGAGATCTCTCCTAGTGTGTCCTGCCCACCGCAGGCAGGAGGGGCAGGTAAGGGTAGGCAGCAGCATCCTGAGCCTGCCTGCCAGCAGCCTGAGTCCCTCCCTGGGGGGGAGGACCACATCCCAAGCAGCCCGCTAAGAGAAGCCCCTTCTGCCTCTGCCTGCCCCTCCATGGCTCTTCAGGGTACTGGGAAAGAAGCCTCAAGGCCTAACATGTTTTTCTCCACAGGAAGGTGGGTTTGGCATAACTAGACACTTGGGGTTCCCCAGGAATTCACTCTGGGGTACATGATGCCCAACGGCAAGCTTGCATACCTTGCTCTCCCCTGCAGGCCATGGTGCCCCAGCATCGCCCTGCTCATGGTTCTACCACGCAGACTACCACTGCATTTACCCACAGCTGAAACCCACTGCCATAGACCCTAGGTACCAGGCTCTGCGGTTAACCTGGCACCTGGGCCCTGCCCCTCTTCTGATGCTCAGCCTCCCCTCCTGACAGCAGCTGCACTCATCCAGACACACCCGTGAGCCTGACTCTCCTTCTCAACCTAGGGTATTGAAGTTGGAGGTCGGGTCGCACCTGGGATAGAGGACCCTGCCTTGCCTTGGTCCCAGGCTATGCTAACACACTCCTAGCAGGGTGGAAATGACCATAGAGGCCACAAATGCAAGCTCAAGCTCAGCACAGCACAAGGAGACCTCATTCTGTGCCTCTCTCCCAGTTTCTCATGCTCTGTAAGCCTCAGTGTCCTAATGGGTGTGTCACCAGGCTCTAGGTCCATGGTCACATGACTCTGGGTCTCCATGCCTCATAACCCTCTCCCTTCCCTGAAGACATCAATCATGGGACAAGGACCCACCCTGATCCAAGATGACCTCATAACATCCTCAGCCTGCTGACATCTGCAGAGACCCTAGTGCCAAATAGTCATGACCACAGGTTCCAGAGATTAGGACACAGGCATGCCTTCCCTAGACAGTCATGATTCAGCATGCCAACTTGCCAGGAATGAACAATGCCACACAAACAACCCAGAGGACTCACTTTTGGAGTTGTTGGGGTTTAGCGGTATGTGATATTTGCATTTGTGTATGCTCATGTGTTTGCAGATAATGTGTATATGTGCTCGCATGTGTGTTTGTGCATGTAGAGGCCAGAAGACAACCTCAGGCATTGTTCCTCAGTGTCTTAGTTAGTGTCACTATTGTTGTGTCACTATTGTTGTGATGAAACACCATGACCAAAGCTACTTAGGGAGGAAAAGACTTATTCAGCTTACACTTCCACACCACAGTTCATCATCAAAGGAAGCCGGAGCAAGAACTCAAGCAGGGCAGGAACCTGGAGTCAGGAGCAGATGCAGGGGCCCTTAGGGGTGCTGCTTACTGACTTACTCATCATGGCTTGCTCAGCCTGCTTTCTTAAAGACCCCAGGACCATCAGCCCAGGGATGGCACCACCCACAATGGGCTGGACCCTCCACCATAAATCACTAATTAAGAAATGCCCTACAGGCTTGCCTATAGCCTGATCTTATAGAGGATTTTTCTCATTTGAGGTTCCCTCCTCTGATAACTCTAGCTTGTGTCGAGTTGACATAAAACTAGCCAGTACACTTAAGTACTGTCCACCTTGATTGTGTTGATACAGGGTCTCTCACTGGCCTCAAGTTCACCAATTGTTTAAGGTGGCTGACATGCAAGCCCCAGGCATCCTCCTCTCTCTGCCTTCACAGCACTAGGATTACAACGCACACCACCATGCCCAGCTTCTTTGTTTTCTTTTTCAATACAGGATTCTCTGTGTAGCCCTGGCTGTCCTGGAGCTCACTCTGTAGACCAGGCTGGCCTCTAACTCAGAGATCCACCTGCCTCTGCCTTCTGAGTGCTGAGATTAAAGGAGCGCACCACCGCCCAGCTCCCAGATTTTTTTTTCCATTTTACCTGTTGTCTCAATTAGGGTTTCTATTGCTGTGAAGAGACACCATGACCATGGCAACTCTTATAAAGGAAAACATTTAATTGGGGTGGTGGCTTACAGTTTCAGAGGTTTAGTCCATTATCGTCATGGCGGAACATGGTGGCATGCAGGCAGATGTAGCTGGAGTTATCTCCAGTCCTGCCCAGCACCACGGACCCCACAACCACTTATAAAATAATCACTCAGAAACTTATATTAATTAAACTGCTGGGCCATTAGCTCAGGCCTATCACTGTCTAGCTCTTACACTTGACTCAGCCCATTTCTGTTAATCTGTATGTCACCATGTGTTCCATGGCTTTACCTGTTGCCTTTACATGTTGCTCCCTAGACGGCAGGCTGGCATCTCCCCTCGGCTTCCACCTCCCAGCCTCTCCTCTGTTTGTCCCACCTATCCTGTACTTCCCGCCTGGCTACTGGCCAATCAGCATTTTATTTTATCAATCAATCATAGTAACATATATTCACAACATACAGGATATCCCACAGCAGACAGACATGATGCTGGAGAAGTAGCTGAGAGTTCTACATCTTGATCTGAAGGCAACAAAAAGTGAACTGTGTCACTGGGCATAGCTTGAGCATAGGAGATCTCAAAGCCTACCCCCACAGTGACACACTTCCTCCAACAAGGCCACACCTCCTAATAGTGTCACTCCCTATGGGGGCCATTTTCTTTCCAACTCCCACACTTGTGTTCTTAGGATAAACTCAGGTCCTCATACTTGCAAGGCAAATACTTTACCAGCTGAGGCAACTGTGCCCCCAGCCCGTTCATCTTTTTTTTTTTTTTTTTTGAGAGAGGGTCTCACTATCTATAGCCTAGGCTGATCTTATACTCAAGATCTTCCTCACTCCTCCTCCCTGACAGGATCACAGCTATGCCCCCTCTTCCTACCCCCACCTGTTTAAGATTTAACCAAGTCCCATGCCTGCCTTATCTGTTAAAGGGACCCCATGTTGAGAGAGGCTTGAGAGCGCTGCACCAAGGCTGAGCCAGGTCACAGTGGACTCCACTAGACCCCGCCCGTCCTTGTGGTCCAAGAAGTCAACTCAGGACCGCCACTGTGCAAGGCAGTGTGCTGGTGCAGCTTGCAGGTCACAGTGTGCTAAGAGCTGTGTCAGCCCTCCTCTGAGAGAGTTCCCCAGTTCCGCAGGCTGTGGGTGACAGAATTCCACAGAGCTGATGTGTGACACTCTTCACCTGGAAGATGAATGGCGAGGCCAGACTTGGACTGGGTCCTAAATTCCCAACCCGAGTTCTTATGTTCTTAATACCCAGGGCCCAGCTTTTGGCCTCACCCACTTAGATTTACACTAGTATTATCCAGGCCTTCCCCAGCCCAGCCAACAACTGCTAGAAGAATTTTCCAGGCTCTGCTTGCCAGGGAAGATGCATTGGAAGGCTTTCCTTTATTGTCCTTAAAGGTTCTGCGTTCCCCCAACCATGCCCAATCAAATGGCATTACTAGCTCGAGACAGTCAGTGTAGCCCTGTCCCATGATAAGACCCGATGGCCCTAAGGAAGTGGCTAACCTAAGCCTTGCAAAGATCAGCTCCCTCAGCAGAGGGTGGCTCTCTCCCTGGCAGGTCCTTGTTCGTGCATGTGACATGGGGGCAGGTCATTGCCCAGGTTAGCACCTTAACCTAGAACCGGCTAGAATCACATGGGGTTTGAAGAATTCCTGTTGTCACCCAGGCCTGTGATACCAGCTACTCAGGAGGCTAAGACAGGGAATCACTGGTCCGAGGCCAGCCTGGGTAACTTAGCAGGACCATGTCTCAAAGAAAAATAAAATCAGGCTGGAAGTATAGCTCATAGGTAAAGTATTTGCCTAGCATGCCCTGGAGGAAGAATTACTCCTGTCACCCAGGGTCACAGTCAGATGGACCCCAGGACCTTTTAGGCTTCTGGGATAATTCTGTGGGGTCCAGGCAGACTTTCAAGTCATAATCACCCCTCCTCATCCTCACCTCATCTACTGGATGGCTGGGATGGCAGGGGCAGCTGTTCCGGGTTCCCTTAGGTGTGACTAGCTAGCTGCCCAGATTTCTGCTGTAGTTTTACTTCAGAGTGCACCTGTGGGAAGGCTCTAGAAAGGAGGAACGCTTGACTAAAGGATGGGGTGGTGGTTACCCAATCCTAAGACACAGAGGAGAAATGCCCCCCTCCCTCATCTGGGATATCAGTACTCTTGGGTGCCAGGCCCTTTAGCTTGGCCTGCACCACCACAGTGGCTCTGCTGGGCATTGCCTTACATGGCTTCTTGGCCTCCATAATCCTGTAGACACTAATGTCATCCCTGGCTGTACATATGCAAGTGTCTTGCCAGAAAAGTACTCATGGGTGCAACGGGCAAGGAGAGGACCCCACCCGGGCAGCCCATCCTGGCCACTCCCATTCCGCCCTGTAGCACCTGAACCCTGGACTGGAAGACCCCAGCCCATGTCCACCCCAGTACCTCAGCACCTGCCTTTCCTCTCCATCCCCTCTGCCTGTCTTCTCCTCTGGTCACAGGTCACCCACTTTCCAGAGGTTGTTCTGAAGCCGGGACCCCCTGTGGGGATCCCCAGCTCTCCTCTTTCACATTTTACTTCCTGGTGTCCCTCATACCTCAAAGGGTTTTGTTTCTTTGAGTATTTGCAGCATTCAAGGCCCCGTTATTTGTTGGCATTGGGTTCCAGAGGACAGAGTGCAGCCAGTTTGGCTCATGGGGAAGATGGTCCCAGATGGCAGAAGTGGGGGCCGGAAGGGAGAGGGTGGGATTCTGTAGTTGGGCACCTGGCCTCAGCCTGGCTAGAGACCCTCAGTGGAAGCAGAGTTAGCTGAAATCCAGCTGTGGGAAGGACCTGTAGAGGCGGTACGCATCGGGTCCCAGCCCTGATGTCAGAGTTTGCCCCTGGTAATGTCCTTGTTCCTCCTAGCTGCCCCTGCCTAGGCTGAGTCGGCCCCTGAATGAACACCTTGGATGGAGACCTGGAGACACAGCAGTCAGGGCTGGCATGGCCTGAGAACACGAAGTAGGTTCGGGGAGGCACCCCCAGGCCCCAAACACACCTGTCACACATGTCAAACCACAGGCTGAAAACTGGTAGCCCTCAGTCAGACACAGCTCCCCATGTGTTCTCTTTGGCCTGTTCAGCTAGCTGGTACAGTGCTTTTCCAGCATGAATGAAATCCTGGGTTTGATCACTAGTACTACGTTAACTAGGCATGGCAGTGCACACCTGTAATCCCAGCACTCAGGAGGTAGAGGCAAAAGGAATTGGAGTTTAACGCTAGCCTGAGCTATGTAGCAAACATCTAAAAAAAGTACAGCCTTGGATGTGACACAGCCATCACCTGTGTCAAGTTCCAGAACATGTTTATCATCCCCAAAGAGGTCCCTGACCATGAGCGGCTCACTCCCCACTCTCCCCCCCCCCCCCTGCCATGCCTGACAGCCACCAGTCTGGCTGATCTGGGTTCTGGACATTTCATGTCAGTGGCATCTTGCACTGTGTGCTCACCCCATGTGTCTGACCTTTGCCCTCAGCACCATGCCGCTGAGGTTTATCTGCGCTGTGGCGTATATTAGTACCTTGTTTCTTTTCGTGGCTGAATACTATCCCATCCTGCCTTGTCCTGTCTGTTTACCTGCCCGTCTGTGGGCCTTTGGCTTGTTCCTGATTTGGCACATAGGACTAGGTTTCTAGAGTGAGTTCAGTTCAGCAAGCATGTGACAGCCAGCCAGACAGGCGGACAGACTACCCACTACTGCTCACTACCACCTGCAGTAAAGGTGACTACCTTCTCGCCCTCCACATCCTCATCTGGGAAGTAGATCCAATGAGGGCAGGCTGCCCCCGACACACTGGGTTCCTCGACAACACAACACAGATTTGCACTGAGAGCCCAGTCTGCACCTTGAGCTCCTGGGCTGGCTGGGCCTGGCTGAGCCAAGCAAACAGAGACGGAGTACAGTGAGACACACACCTGCACGGGGCTCTGAGACCAAGGGGTACACTCAAGGGCTCTGGGTTAAACAACGTGGTTGGATTCACATGGAAAGGAGGTTCAGGACCTGTAAGGGAGAGGCACCAGGGTGGCCCAAGACCACATGGGGAGACAGCTCACGATTGACACAGAAGTTCAGGATGAATTCAGGAAGTAATATCACAGGTAGTCGAGGGCAGGCAGGGCTGAGGCAGGCTGGGAGGAAGGGCAGGTCTGTGTAGGGCTTGGAGAAGATTCCAGTGAAGTGGCCCTGTGTTCCACGTATGGCCATGGTCACCTGTCTCGGGCATATTCAACTTTTCCCATTGACTCTCTCATTCCCACCAGCCACCGAAAGATCTTGCATCAATTGCAAGAAAATTGCAATTCCTAGGGAAATCGAGATTCCTGTGACCTCACCATCAAGGGACAGCCCTGGTTGACGCCTGGCCAGACTTGTCTTTGCGCAGTTTGACAACTGAATTACATAGTGGGTGTCTATTTATGTTCTTCTTGGACACAGAGCCTCCTGCTCTCAGCATGGCTCTATTACTGGAAGCTTCCTTTCTGAAGAGCATGACAAGTTCTGAGGCAATGACATGTCCCTTGGGTGAACTGTTGCCCGAGACTGGATGTCAATGTTACTTTTGCTTCCTCATTCTAACTCAGCCTGGACTTTCCCAATACTGTGACAAAAGCCTGACGCAGTCAATTTATGAAGCAAAAAGGTTTATCATGGCTGGGGGCTTTGAAATTGCAGCCCAGGAGGTGGTGGGCCCTATCTCCTTTCCAGCACACTGTGCGAGAGAAGCTTGCAAAGCAGAGCTGCTTATCTCATGGCTGGGAAATAAAAGAGAGCAATAGACCGAGAGCCCCATGGTCCCCCTTCAGAGCATGGCCCCGTGGGAGAAGAACTCCCTCTTCTTCTCGGCTGTGCCACAGCCTAAGCCCTCGCAGGACTCGCAGGCCCAAAGTGTCGCAGTTACCTCGCCTCGCCTGCACCTCCATCTGCTGTTCTCGGCACAACAGAAGCGAGTGTGGAATCCCCAAACCTTCATAGGGCTCTAGCTACAAATGGGCAGATTGCCTCCCAAAATAAGACCATGGACATTCCTGCTGGCTGTGTAGACAAGTATTCATCTTATCACTGCTTCCTGGCCCAAGTGCTGTGTGTGTGTGTGTGTGTGTGTGTGTGTGTGTGTGTGTGTGTGTGTCTTTGTGTGTCTATGTGTGTGTGTAAGTGTGTGTGTAAGTGTGTGTGTCTGTGTGTACATGTGTGTACATGTGACTGCGGGTACAAGTATGTGTTCTTGTGTGTGCATGTGTGGAGGGAGAAAGGCCAACTGCAGCTGTCATTCCTCAGTCACATCTTTATTCAGATAGGGTCTCTTGCTGGCCTGGAACTCAAGTAGGCTCTGCTGGCAGGCCAGCAAAACCCAGGAGGCCCAGGGACCCGCCCATCTCCACCTTTCCAGCGCTGGGATTCCAAGTGTGCACCACCATGCATGCCTAGTTTCTTCTGCATGAGTTCTGGCATGGAATTCAGGCCCTCCTGCTGGCATGGCAAGTACTTGTCCAGCTAAGAATCTCCCCGGCCCTTTCAATGCTGATTTAAGCCCCTCCCAGTTCTCAGCTCAACCCTCTCTTCTGTGAAGCGTGGCCTTCACAGTCTCTCCTCCCTGCCCTCCACATTCCCACGGTCCCTAGCCACTCCAGCTGCAGGTCTGGTGTCTAAGCCACAGAGAGCCCACCACCCCTGCTTCCTGGTCCCCCCCAGACAGAATGCTTTGTGTCTCCACTCCATGCTGGGAAGTTGTCCCGGAAACATAGGAGGTCAGTGGTAGATTCTGTTTTGTTTTGTTTTGAGACAGGGTCTCAATATGCAGACTTGGCTGGTCTGGAAATCGCTCTGTAGACCAGGATGCCCTCAAAGTCATAGCAGTCCCCCTGCCTCTGCCTCCTGGGTGCTGGGCTCCAAGGTGGGAGCCGCCACTCCTAGCTTTATAAGTGCATTCTTTTATACAGAAGAGGAACAACTGAGGCCCGGACCAGAGCCTGGGTGACTTTCCCAGGACCACACAGTTCTGGTGTTTCCTTCATGCCACGGAGGGAGTCTCCATGGCCCGCCTTCAGCTGCTTCCTGTCACCGGTGTGCCAGCACTGTTCACAGTGGCCTGTCCTCAGCCACCTGCACTCCCTGGCATCACATGGGAAAGAGTCTGCAAGGCTGCTCCGTGCTCCTGCTTCAGGGCCTGTCCTCTCTGAGAGATCTAAACAATGGGGTAGGGCAGGGGGGCTGTGGAGCCTGGAGGCTCGCCACTCCGCCACTCCGCCACTCCCGTCGTCGGCACCACCCACCACACCCCGGATTGCCAGCAAATTCCTAGGAACTGCTGAGAGTCTGTGCAGCCCTTATCTTTTCTTGAAAGCGCTTGCCTGGCACACCTGATCCGTGGCGTTTCCTGTCAGCCCACCTGGAGCCACAGCTGTGGTGCCGTGGAGCACCATGCTCTCTGCCTTGGCCTTAGTGACATTGGTCAAGAGCAGGGGACTACATGCTGACCCAATCCCTGAGCGGCAAAGAGGAAGGGCCTGGATCCTGTGTACTGATTGAGCACCCACTTTACAGCAGGCTCTGTACGAGAAGCTGAGAATGCAGCAGTTCCTCAGCAAGCCAGGAGTGCTGAGCAGGAGAAGGTTAACCCTGGGAGGCGGGCGAGTAGCCCAGGGACTCACAATGGGGCTGCACTTCCAAACTGGGCAGTCGGGGAGTCAGGGAGTGGATGCTGAGAAAGGGCAGCTGAGCCAAGGTCAAAGGAGGTGGGGGAAGGGGACTCTTAAATCTTGGGGCACAGAGTACCTTGGCAGAGCAAGGGGCCTAGGGTGTGCCAACAGTGCTGGGAGCGATGGCAGCCACAAGGGAAGAAGGAATGGCGAGATTTGTCAAGAAGACCAGGACCCTGCAAGTCCATGGAGGGGTTTTCCCTGTGACGGGGGAGGCTCATGCATGATGTGGATATCCACAGGCCATCCGATGTATGCTTGCAGAAACTAGGGCTACGCAAGCTTAAGGCCGGGGCTGGCTACGAGGCCCTGCTGTAGTCCAAGCTCATCCGTCTGGTAGGGCCCCGCGCTGCATCCAGCGCACAGAGGCGCACGCACGCACGCACGCACGCACGCACGCACGCACGCACGCACGCACGCACAGTGAATTCCACTCTTGCCTCTGCCGTCAACAGTCTACGTGGCTTGGAGCAAGCGACTTCACATCTTGGAGCCCCTGCTCCTCCCAGAAACCAGAGTGCAGAGTCCTTCCCAAAGGGACTGTGTGCAGAATACGGCTGCCAGCTTCATCCGGAGGAGGGTGGCAGATGGTTACACAGGGACCCTGCTGTCCCTCAGCTGCTGGCTGCCTCGGCTCTGACCGTAGGGAACGGCCATGAGTGTGCTGCCTCGGGTACCACAGGCCTGACTGCCCATGGGCCCCCCTTGATGAGGAAAAGGGTGGGACCAGGAAGTTGAGCCCACACCCTCCTTCCTTCCCTAGTCCACACATTTCCTATAGCTGTCACCTCTGTTTCCACCAGTGCCACCATCCCATCTTTTTGGTTTGTTGGTTTGTTTTTCAAGACAGAGTCTCTCTGTGTAGCCCTGGCTGTCCTAGAACTCGCTGTGCAGGACAGGCTGGCCCCAGAGGTCTGCCTGGGTGCTGAGGTTAAAGGTGTGGGCCACCACTCCCAACTTCCCCTGTCCTCATCTCCATCCTCGTTAAGTGTCATCCTGTCCATCATCTTCATCCTTGTCTGCACCATCAGCATCTCCCTCACCTTTACCATCTGTGATGATTACTCTTCACTCTCGATTTGACCAGACTTACAGCACCTCAGCAATACTCCTCTGGATGTGTTTATGAGGCTGTGTCAGAGGCACTTACCTGAGTGAGCAGGGAAGACCCACCCTGAATGTGAGAGAGACCATCTCCAGGGCTAGGGTCCATGGCTGAGTGAGAAGGAGAGCAAGCTGAACTCAGCGTTCATCTTCCTCTGCTTCCTGACTGTGGATGCGATGTGAGTGGCTGCCTCTCACCCCTGCCACACCTAGATCCATTTCATCGCTGCCTTCCCCACAAACGGACTGCACCTTCAAAACGATACAAAGGAACCCCTTCTGAAAGTTGCTTTTCCCGGGTATTTCATCATAGCACCAAGAAAAGTAACTAATGCACCGTCATTGTCCACCACCACCACCACCACCACCACCACCATCATCATCATCACCTCTCCATCTCCATCGTTCCCCTTATCAGCGTCTCCACTGTGACCCTCACACCACTTCTGTATCTCAGCCTCATTGTCCTCAATGCTATCAAGCGACCCCCGCCCTAGCCCTGTGCTCTTCGGGATGTTATGGTCCATCTCATTTAATGTACCACAGATGCCTCCAAGTAGGACAATTACCTTCTCTGTGCTCAGAGGAGAAAACTGAGGCACACATGAGTTCCTGGGCGTCTTAGTTAGCGTTTCTATTGCTGTGGAGAGACACCATGACCATGGCTATTCCTACAAAGGAAAACATTGAATTGGGGTTGCTTATAGTTTCAGAGGTTTAGTCCATTATCATCATGGTAGGGAGCATGGCGGCATGCAGGCAGACATGGTGCTGGAGATGGAGCTGTTGTGTAGGCAACAGGAAGTGGTCTATCTCACTGGATGTGGCTTGAGCATATATGAGACCTCAAAGCCTGCCTCCACAGTGACACACCTACTCCAACAAGGTCACACTTCCTAATAGTGCCACTCCCTTTGGTAGCCATTTTCTTTCAAACCACCACACTGGACTTACCTAAGGTCAGGTCTGGGTCTGACTGCCAGCCAGATGGCCCATGTCCAGAGGCAACCCTGTGGCCCAGCCAGGCTGGTCCCTTGCACTGTCACCAACAGGCAGGGCAAGGAGGTGTCACTGCAGCTGCAGGCCTGGGGACAGTGGGGTGGTTCTCAGAGCAAGGGACCTTCCCACGCCACACTCCACACTCCCAAAGTCACCGGGTTCCCCAGGAAGAGAACTGCCAGCAGAACCTGAGATACCTGCAGCCACCAGGAACAAGAGCCACTGAGCCATCTCTTGTAATCACCTCTCAGCTCTTCTCTCTTGAGAGAGAAAGTGTCCCTAACTGGGTGCTAGACATGTTTAATGATGTGTGTGAGCATCTGTTGGTCTCCACTCTTCAAAAGAGAGTCTTGGGTCTTCCTGGGCAGCTGGAGGCTAAACTCAACCCTATTATTTATGTATTTATTTTTGGTTTGTTGTGTTGACATAGTGTTTTGTGTAACCGAGGAACTCACTATGTAGTCCTTCCTGGTCTCAAAACTGATAGCAATTCTCCTGCCTCAGCCTCCCAAGTGCTGAAATGCCAAGTCTGAACCGCCACAGCTGGCTTTCTGTTTAATCTCTACAGTACTCTCCGAGTCACCACCAAAGCCCGTCAGACGGAGGTCCTGCCTGCACCAGGGTCTCAGGACCACATTTGCAGCTAGAACAAGCTTTTCAAAGCTTTGAGTTGAAAACAGACTAGTTAAGCAGGGCAAACTGGTGCATCCCTTTAATCCCAGCACTCAGGAGGCAGAGGTAGGGGGATCTCTGTGAAGAGTGCCAGGACAGCCCAGGCTACATTGGAAGAACTTGTCTCAAAAATAAGTAAATAGGAGGTTGGAACAATGCTTAGTGGTTCAGAGCATGTATCGTTCTTCCAGCACCCATGGCCGTCAGCTCACAACCTCCTGTAACACCAGTGCCAGATCTGAGGCCTCTGGCCTCTGTGGGCATTTGTGCTCATGTGTACATACCCACCCCACACACTTATACAAGTGTCCACTAGATTAAAAATAAAATAAATATTATCGATAAATAATTAATTAAGCTGGTTAAGTAATAGCACTCAGCCTTGTTGACCCACAGGACAGCACCGAAAGACTTGAATTTGGCAATGGTGATGGGTTAGACCCTGCTCTTCAGCCTGGCATCAGTCCCTCAGCTGCTCGTTTCCTCTTCCGGCCATCTTGACCTTTTTCTAGGTAGTTCCCCTGGACCTGTGCTCCTGCAGATGCGATGTGCAGGCCTGAAGCAACCATTTTAGGACCAGGATGCAAAAGTATTAAAGGTCAAGGGGCAAATGAGAGCAGAGAGCTGGAGGACTGAGAGCCTGGGAGTCTGTCACTTCACACGAGAGGAAGCAGAGGCCTGGAGCTGCCCTAAGAACACTCCCTTGTCTCTCACACCGCATCCACAGAACAGGTTCCACTGTCAGTCGGCCTCACTGTGTAGAGGGGGGTCCCAAGGACCAGAGAGGCCCCACAGCTGCTCAGGACAAAGTAGGGACCGGGCCCTAGTCCCCCTGACTTCAGACCCAGGCTCTCACTCCCACAACCTAGAAACTCAATGCCCCCATCTGAATTTCCCCAGCTTAGCAAGGGCTCCAGGATGGAATCCTAATTTGTCCCAGACAGTGGCTAAGGTGTGAGTTCCTTTGCTCTGCCTGGGGACATGGGATATGGTGTGCTGTGCCCACTTCAGCAAAATAAATCTCCAAGGCTCATTCCTAGAAGGAAGGGCCACCGTTAATACTGACCTCCTGGTGCAGGGGGATCTCCAGCTGCGTGTTCACTTCTGAGAACAGAAAGCCAAGGTTGGGCAGGGCTCTGAAAGCCCCTACCCTATGCTCACAGTTTCTAGATTTGGGGTGGGAGTGGGCCAGCCTGGACTCAGAGACCTTACCTGGCAGGGCTCCGCCACAGCTCTCTCTGTGCCTCAGTTTCTTCATCTGTATTACACACTATGATACTGCCTGCCCAGACTATGCAAGTGAAATGTTAAGTCTCAGAGAGGGAATGTGGAACCCTTCCAGATCCTGGACCTCACCCAGATGAGGCTGTTAGAAGGTGTCTTCAGGTAATCAAGCTAATTAAAGTGTGATAAGCATGGGGATGTGGCTCAGTGGGTAGAGGTTTGTCTGGCATACATGAAGCCCTGGGTTCCATTCCCAGCACCACATAAAACCAGAGCAGAGGTGCACACCTGTGATCCTAGTACTTGGGAGGTAGAGACAGGGTCAGATGTTCAAAGTCATCCTTAGCTACCCAGTGAATCAGAGGCCAACCTGGACTCTATTTTAGGAAGGGAGGGAGGGAGGGAGGGAGGGAGGGAGGGAGGGAGGGAGGAAGGAAGGAAGGAAGGAAGGAAGGAAGGAAGGAAGGAAGGAAGGAAGGAAGGAAGGAAGGAAGGAAGGAAGGAAGGTCCAGTCATCCCTAGAACCCATGGATTCCCCCACCATAGGCTCAGCCAACTGCCAATGAGAGAACGTTGGAAGGAAGCTCATCTGCAGTGGACTTGCTCTGACCCCTTTCCTGCTAATAGACCCGTGCTCTTTCCCTGATGCCTGAGTTCTGTTGGACGTCCTAAGCAAGGCATGTGTAGCTTCCAAGTAGGTTTTGTGCCTTAGGGGAGACTTGGGCATCCTTGAATTTTGTTGTTGGTGTTCTGTGATGTTGGGAATGGAACCCAGGGCTCTAGCACACCAGGCAAGTTCTCTGTCCCTGAGCTACACTCCAGCCCACGTGTACCCTTAGATGTGGCTTTCTTGGAAGAGAGTCCCAGAACCAAATCCCATTCCTGGGCAGGTAACGGGTGTTTTCCTGCTGAGCTGTCACTGAGAGAAAAGAAAACCACAGAGGGAAATGAACTGGAAGTTACCTCAAGCCATGACCTTCTGCCCATCCATGGACTTTGACCAGAAGGTGATGGCATACAGGAATGCATGACCCAGTATGAAGGCAGGACACTGGAGGGCCACCTGTCCAGGAAAGGTACCTCAGCACCCCCTCCAGTGAGACTGAGTCTCTTAGGGGAGCCTGAGTCTAAGCTGCAGGGATGGGTCCCAGGGCTGGGGTGGATCTCAGGCCAAGCGTCCAGCATGAAGCTGAGGACTCTGTAGGGTGTCACTCACAGAATCGTCCACCTGGATAGGGAGTGTGTCACATTAAGATCTGTGGGAACTTCAGGTTCACTGGTCTCATCAGTCTCTCTTCTGAGGGAGCTAGCTTGGGGACCACCAGAAAAGGCTGAGAGAAAGTGAAGCCTGGACAACTGTGGACATAACAGGGAGCCATGTTGGCCCAGCTCCACTTCCTGCTACGTCTGGAGGCAGTCCCGAGGGGCCTGTGGGAGGTGGAGGTGGGAGATGAAACAGGGAGACATATTGCTTCTGCCTCCAAGGACCCAGGAGCTGCAGCCCGGACTCCCTGAGATCTGAAGGGGTGCTGGTCCTCCAGAGTGGGTGGAGGG
This sequence comes from Peromyscus maniculatus bairdii, assembly GCF_049852395.1. Classification (NCBI taxonomy): domain Eukaryota; kingdom Metazoa; phylum Chordata; class Mammalia; order Rodentia; family Cricetidae; genus Peromyscus; species Peromyscus maniculatus. Next base: position 4,637,777 of record NC_134859.1, on the reverse strand, counting down.
TCTTCTCTAGGGGATGCTGGCTCTCCAGAGTGGGTGGAGGGTCTTCTCTAGGGGATGCTGGCTCTCCAGAGTGGGTGGAGGGTCTTCTCTAGGGGATGCTGGCTCTCCAGAGTGGGTGGAGGGTCTTCTCTAGGGGATGCTGGCCCTCCATAGTGGGTGGAGGGTCTTCTCTAGGGGATGCTGGCCCTCCATAGTGGGTGGAGGGTCTTCTCTAGGGGAATACTGGCTCTCCAGAGTGGGTGGAGGGTCTTCTCTAGGGGATGCTGGCTCTCCAGAGTGGGTGGAGGGTCTTCTCTAGGGGATGCTGGCTCTCCATAGTGGGTGGAGGGTCTTCTCTAGGGGATGCTGGCCCTCCATAGTGGGTGGAGGGTCTTCTCTAGGGGATGCTGGCTCTCCATAGTGGGTGGAGGGTCTTCTCTAGGGGAATGCTGGCTCTCCATAGTGGGTGGAGGGTCTTCTCTAGGGGATGCTGGCCCTCCAGAGTGGGTGGAGGGTCTTCTCTAGGGAATGCTGGCCCTCCATAGTGGGTGGAGGGTCTTCTCTAGGGGATGCTGGCCCTCCATAGTGGGTGGAGGGTCTTCTCTAGGGGATGCTGGCTCTCCATAGTGGGTGGAGGGTCTTCTCTAGGGGAATGCTGGCTCTCCATAGTGGGTGGAGGGTCTTCTCTAGGGGATGCTGGCCCTCCAGAGTGGGTGGAGGGTCTTCTCTAGGGAATGCTGGCCCTCCATAGTGGGTGGAGGGTCTTCTCTAGGGAATGCTGGCTCTCCATAGTGGGTGAAGGGTCTTCTCTAGGGATGTTTGGGGATCTCAAGGGAAAGCTGCCTCTTACAAAGAAGGCTGCACTGAGCAGAGGGACACAGGTGGTCAGCTGATGTCCCTGTCCTCGTGGGTCACATTGGGGGCAAGGCTGTCCTAGTACCACCTGGTGTGCATAAGAACACAGCTCTCCTGGGCAGCAATGCTGTTTTCTGGAAGCGAGACTAGGAGAGGATTCAAATACTGCCTGTGCATAGTGCCTCACAGTGTCCTCTCTGTAACGGGTAATACCAACCCTCCTCTAGTCCCCCAAAGGCCCAAGTGGGAAATACTCACAGCAGGCGGCTGGCCAGGAGGCTGCCAGGCAAGTGGCCACCACGCTGATTAGTAATGAGTGGAGGGCTGGACCCACTGAGGAGTCACAGGAATGAGCCACCTGTGATCGATCCAGGCAGTGATGAATGGGCAGGTCGAGAAATGAATCAATGAATGAACTAGATGCAGGAGCTGGCGGCTGCCAGCAAAGGGTCTGAGTCAGCTCAGAAGGAGGCCAGAGGTCAGGTGATGCTGACCCGAGGCACATGGGCTCAGGCATGACGCCTTTCTGACTCACTCACGCTAGTGTTGTGCCACCAGGCCTGCTGAACCTTCTGAGTCACCTCCCCCAGGCCAGCCCTGGGCCCTGCTACTCATGGGCAGAGCCCACAGTGAATCAGGGATTTGCAGGAGAATAAGAGTCAAGACCCAAGAGTGCCCAACCTGGGAAGTGAGGCGGGAGGCTGTAGAAAGGGTTAACAGAAAGGACTCAAAGGCTGTGGGGCTGGTGGTGGCCCTGGAGGTGGGGGGGCAGGGTAGTCAATGGAGCCTGGCCCTGTGCCAATGGGTGTGTCTTCACTTTCTTGTAATACCCATCCACCTGTGGGACAGGTAATGTCTGATGTGCACATGCAAAGCTAGCATCCTTGGGGCTAGAGATGTGGCCTCGAATACAGGAAGACTTGGCTGTGGTGTCACATGTCTCAATACCCGCACTTGGGAGGAAGAAGGAGGGGGAAGCAGGAGGATCAGTTCAAGGTCATTCTTGGCTATGAGTTCGATGACAGCCTGGGTAACCTGAGACCTCATCTTACAAAGGGTCGCACTATTGTGGTCTAGAAGCAATCCTGCCGGGTGGACATGGGGCCAGAGCTGAGCTGCACCTTCAAGGACAACAGGAAGGAGCAGGCAATGTTGGGGGTGGTAGGGTACTTCCAGCCCTGTGATTAAAGGCTGGAAGAACTCCATGCTGGGTTTGGAGACAAGGCAAGAGCTTTCTCACCTACCCTTGGGGATGGGGCAGCTAGGTCTCCATCCATCTGCCCATCCATCCTGGACCACGGTCGCAGTGGTCACCTGAGCAGTCTGCACAGCCATGGTAAGTAGGGGGCACCAAGCTCTAAGGAACGGTTGTAGCATGACTTTTCTGGAGTGCTATGAACCTACATCCAACACACTGAGACCCGGTAGCCCTCAGAGCTTCTGGGCATTTGGAGACAGTCCACCCAGAAGGTTTGGAGATGCTTTCTGCCCCTGACATGGTCACAGAGCAGTCTCCTGCGCAAAGAGGCTCAGTGTGAACAAGTCCTCTCGAGGCAGAGTCCCACTGGAAAGCATAAGCAAGGACTGCTCCACCCCCATCTTTTAGGAAATGGAGAAGGATTAGAGAGGCTGAGTAGCCCGTCGAGAGTCCCAAGGTCCTAGGAAGTGAAGCTCGGAGGCCTTCACACACACACACACACACACACACACACACACACACACACACACACACACACACACACGTTTCTTGTTGTTTGTTTTTTATGCACACCTCAGCTGCTTCAAGAAATGTTTGCTGGGACTGTGGACTTGGTCAGGCTCATGGCTGCTGTCTGCATCAAGGCCCATTCCTTCTTCCTCCAGCTCTTAATAGTATAAATTAGGCAAGTGCTACTCAAAAAAGATAGAGCAGGCCACAGGCATATGAAAGCCACAAACCCTTGTTGCTCATTTTTAAATGATTTGTACAAAGCCCAGGGTACAGTTCAGTGGGGAGCACTTGTCTAGCACGTGCTGGGCCCTGGGTTCTATCCCCAGTGCCCAGAGGGCAACATTATTTATATAGAGAAGTAATGGAAATGGGCAGAGCGGCTCTTGACTGTGATGTCAGCACCAAGGAGTCCAGAAAGATTGCCATGAGTCTGAGGCCAGCCTGGGCTACAGAGACAGTTTCAGGCCAGCCTGGGCTAGAGTCAGTTCAAGGCCAGCCTGGGCTACAAAGTGAGGATACAAACAAATGCTGGTTGTGGCAGTTCACACCTGTAGTCTCAGGAAACAGAGGCAGGGCAGTTACTGCAGATTTGAGGCTAGCCTGGTTTATATAATGAGTTCCAGGCCATCCAAGGCTACATAGTGAGACCCTGTCCCAAAAATCAAAACAAAACAACAAATAACAGAAAACAGTTGTTACAGTGATGGTCATAGCGACCCTAACGACACACAGTTCCCCAGGGAAGGAAAAGGCATCGCAAATGCCAGCGAGCTGTCCAGCTTGCCCTGGGATGATGACTGCCATGGCCCAGACAGGAAGTGTTCTCACAGACGGGAGCCTAGACCCAGAGTGACGGAGACTGTCTGCGCCAGGACAGGTGTCTGAGAAGTCTGTGGCTGGGGCTCTGCTCACTCTCCTCCACCCTGTGAGCTGTACCTGAGATACCTTCCTTCCACTCCAGGTCGGACACCTCCTCTTCCAGCAAGCCTTCAAGGCCAGATGTGGTCCCACCTCAGCCCTCCTGGAAGACACAGTACTTTGGCTTCTCTCCTGCTCTGGCACCTGCAAAGGGCTAGCCTCTTGGGATGACCCCAGCGCTCCAACAGGGCGGGCCCTACAGAGAGGCACTAACACCTCCTGGTAGGCTCAGGAGTCCTTCCTCCTCCTGGGCAGGCCCTTCCCTGTGGGACCTGCTCTGTCCTTCAGACCTAAGGAAAGGGGACTTCCCCTTTCCTGCTTGTATACAGAGAAGTTGAGCTCAGGGAGTTGACCTGAGGTCACATAGCCAGTGTCAGAGCTGGGATATGTCACAGAACTTCCCATTAAGAAGGCCATTTGTAGGTGGTGGCGCACGCCTTTAATCCCAGCACTTAGGAGGCAGAGGCAGGCGGATCTCTGAGTTGAGGCCAGCCTGGGCTACACAATGAGTTCCAGGACAGCCAGCCAGGGCTACACAGAGAAACCCTGTCTCATGAACAAAAGGAGGAGGAGGAGAGAGAAAGGGAAGAAGGAGGAGAAGAGCCTTGTGAAGTCTGGAGTTGGCCTCCCCATTTCTCGGGGTCCTCCCTCCAGGTCCCCCTGCTGAGGAGGGGAGCAGGACATCAATAGCAAGCTTGGGGGCCAGGAAAGATGAGGGGAAGGTAGACTCCCCATCTTCTGGCTTTTCCCACTCAACTCCTGAAATGGCTGCATCCTGCCTCGAACCTGCCCAGAATGTGGTGTGCAGGCTTCCTGCTCAGAGCTGGACTTACTGGAAAGGAGGGCCAGTGGGGACAGGGAGGGGCAGAGAGGGACCAGGTAGCAAACAGGGATAGTTCCGGCAATCGGGAAGTGTCCCCACCGCTTCTGGGAACCAGGATTGCTCAGGGACAGTGTGGTGTACTTTGACCTCAGTGAAGGGGCCCAGCTGTCACCATTTGAAACTCTTCTGTCCCTGGGGCAGAGCTGGTGCAAGTGCTTGGGGACTGTGCAGGGCTCACAGGCCACCTGTCCCACAATCTCTCTGGCCACTAAGGATGGAAAGCTCAGTCAGGGTTCCTGCCTCACAGTCCCACAAAACCCCTAACCGATGTGGCAGCCCAGCCCTGGTGGATGAGGCAATGAGGTCCCTCTTCCTGTTATAGTGGCTATGCAAATGGGTGGAGATCTGGGTTCCCGGAATGATGGCATCCACTGGCCTGAGAAACCTAGTCCCTGGGGGTTCACCCAGGCGGGTGCTGGAAATATCCCACTCTCTCCCCCAGTCCGTCTCTCTCCATGCAGAGCTTACAGCTCACACCTGGGTCACTACACCCTCCACGGGGGCAGGGCTGAAGCTCACCCGCCATATCAGGGCATCGTGGGTACAAGGGGGTAGAAAGTGAGTACCTTTCCCGGCTTGAGACACCCTTCTGTTTACAAAGAAGGAAACTGAGTTTGCAGGCTGTGCCAGGGACTTGCCCGGGTCCCTCCCTGCCTCTTGCCTGGACACGCCCCAGCAGCCTGATCTTGGATTCTAGTTCCTAGGGTCCCCACTGCCTCAGTGGCTGTTCCCTGGCTGCCTGTCCCAAGAAGTCATTACCATACTGTCCTGGCATCTAGCCCTAGCACGAAGACAGGTCCCCTAAAGCAGCAGGAGCCCTTCCCTGTGTGGCTCCATGCCTTGACACCTACCTCATGGCTATCCCCTGCAACAAAGCACTTCTTGGAATCCCCCTGCCTGTGGGGCTTCAGCTGAGCTGTTGAATCAACCTTTGGCACTATGACTCCCACTCATTCTTCAGGTCGCATCATTGTCACCTCCAGGAAGCCCTCCCAGCTTGCTGGTCCAGTCACATGCTCTAGGCTCCCTCAGGCATGACTTGTACCATGCTGGCTGCCCACACCCTCTGGTGCCTATCTTTCCCATGGACCAGGGCTCTTTGGAGAGCTGGAGCAATAAAGGAGGTGGGATTGTCACTGGACATAGGACATCGGACATACATAAGTCTTCAACCCTCAGGGCTGATAAAGAGTGAGACATGAATGGAAAGAGGGGTGGACCAAGGACTGGACAACCAGGTAGTGGCTTTTCCTCTCTGACATGGGGATGGATAGCTGTGAGTTAGGGGGATAGGGAGCTTGATCATCCTGAGGTTCCTCCCCTTTCCACAGAGAGGAAACTACTCCCTCATGGGTTTAGGGCGAAGCAAAGCCTGCCTCTCCTGGGAGGAGCCTGAATGCTCCATACCTAGCTTCTCAACCTCTCTTGCAGCTATTTGTAGCACATGTCAAGGTTCAGCCCGTCAGAGCCAGCAGCTCTGGAATTCGATGGGGAGCTCATCCTAGCTAGCGGGAAACTTGTGGGATTCTGAGAGGTTATCAACAAGAGAGCATCACCAGGTTGGCTCTGTGCTGAACCTGGGGCTTTTTGTCTCCTTTTCAAGGTGGTCTCCTGGAAAGTTCTGTTCAGTGTCTTCTGTTTAAATGAGCCTCTGTTGGATTCTTCAGACACTGTAGGCTTCTCTTGAGATGTCGTCAGACTCAACCTTCAGAGTTGATTGATGGAAGAGGGGTGGGGCAGAAATGCATTCAGCAGTGGGGACAGCTGACAAAGTCAGGCTTCAGGACAATAGCTGTGAGTGTTGGGACAACTACTCATCTAGAATATGGAGTTCAAGAGATGCTGCCAGGGAACAGATTCAAGAAGCAAATGCTCCGTGCTGGCCTGAAAGCACACTTGGATACAGGCAGTGGGACCCAGGGACATGGCTTAACTGGAGGTGTGAATTGATCAGATTTGTGTCGCAAAGAGCTCACCCTGATGCTAAGGGAAGCTAGACTAGACAGGTTAAGGTCAAGCTAAAGACTGCTGTAGTAGTCCCAACGGACTGTCCTGGGGAGCAAAGAGAGGACGAACATGGACGGCAGAGCTGAGAGTCAGTGTGACCGTCAATAGAAGACCATGGAGATCTGGGAATTTATACCCCATAGGAAAATGTCCCACAGGAAAATGGGGTATAAAGTCCACGGCCACCTGGACCGGGGCCCCTGTTGTCTCTCAGATTTTCTCCTAGGGATTGTCTTGTGCTGGGTGGGAGTTTCCCAGATAGATTTGAGGATGAACCACATGTCTACAAACACCTTTCCAATGCCAAGGAACAGAAAGGCATTACCAGAGGACCACATCTGTCTAGAAAGACATCGGCTAGGCATGATGGTTCATGCCTATAATGTCCACATTCTGGAGGCTGAGGCAGGAGGATGACTGGCCTACAAGGTGAGACTGTCTCAAAAAGACCAAAGGGAGGCTGGGCAGGTGCTCCACAAGCAAGCCTGATGACCTGAGTCCAATCCCTGGATCCTGAGTAAGGGAGAAGGACAGAGCAACTCTACAAAGTTGTCCTCCGACCGCCACACTTCCCCGTGTCCCAATGTCATGGACATGTGCACACACACACTCATACACACACACATTCATGCACACAATGAACGTTTTTGTTGTTGTTTTGTTTTTGTTTGTTTGTTCGTTTTAACTTTTCGAGACAGGGTTTCTCTTTGTAGCCCTGGCTGTCCTGGAACTAGCTGGTCTCAGACTCACAAAGATCCGCCTGCCTCTGCCTCCCAAGTGCTGGGATTAAAGGCACGCGCCACCACCTCCCGGCATCAATAACTTTTTTAGAAAGAGAAGAGTAAGGGGCTGGGCTGGAGTGGAGGGAGGGAGGGAAGGAAAAGGGTTCCTTGAGATGCTGGGGTGGGAAGATGCACGGAGTTTGGAGGGGGCTGGGAAACAAAAAATGAAATACAAGGACACAGCTGACCTGCCAGCCCAGAAGTCCCCCAGGAGGGCCCCAGGGTGACAAGCTGGTTGAGTGAAGGGGAATCCCTGGCCAGGAGTCAGAAGTTGATAGAGGCCAAGCCCAAGGTTCATCCCCTTCTTCATCTCAGATAGCACAGGGGTCCCTAAGCCCATGTCCCTCAGATGGAGAGGGACATCTGGGGTGTCCTAGAGGTCACTTCAGAGGCCAGAGCTTGGAACACAGATGTCCATAAGGGATTCATTTTCTTTATGCAAATCACACTGTGGAAGCCAACTGCAGCCCCGGGCTCCAGGGTACTGTTTCCTTAATTTCCTTCTCTGGGAAGGTTGTTCAGGACATCCTGGGGATGTCCCCTTCATAATCCGGCTGCTGCCGGGGACAGCCCTGCTGGGAACTGAGCTCCAGAGGGAGGCAGACAGATCTGCACAGAGGAAGTGATCTCATTTTGACCTTGACTGTGAAGCCAAGCCCTGCTAGATGAGGACCCAGAAAATCCTGGGCAGCAAGGGGAGAAGGGATGATTCCACTGGGGAAGTGGGGCTTTGTGGGACTGTGAGGGAGGGGGCCACATCCCTGTCCCCAGCTACAGTGCCATTCCCGTGACACTACCTTTCACATGTGTGAGCATCGCCGTGCCTGGGCAGGGAACGCTGTGGAGTTAGCAGCTCAGACCCTTCTTGGCTGTCTGAGCCTTTGGCCTCCTCCACACCCCTGAGGCAGGGCCTGTCTGATTTCTCAGACTGGGTCTTCCTGCATCCTCCAGAATTCACAAAGCACACAAGGCATCATCAGAGTGCTGGTGCCCAGGATGGCTGTCAGTCAGTGGCGCTCTGGGATGGAGGGTCCCCACACAGAGGCCTGATTGTCCCTCTGAAGTCTGATCATGCCTGTGTCCCATCCTACGCACAGTCCTTGCGGCCTGAGCCCGTGCCCACACTGCCTCGTCTCTCACCTGGACCATCCTAAGAGCAGCCTCCGACCTGGCCTCCTAGTTCCTACTCCCCTTTCCCACATCTCCTTGATTGTGTGTTTCTACCCCTGGTCCCAGGACTTCCACATGCCATCCCTTCACCCTGGAGGAACCATCGGTTCCCTACCAACTTGGGGGTATGGCCCTAGCTCCCCCAGATTCTCCCCTGCACTCTGATCCATTGTCTTGTTTCCATCATCACCTTAAACAAGATCTGTGTTTCAAACTGTGATGCACTGCTTCCTGCGATCCTGGCACTTGCCTTGGTGCTTAGGTGCTGGAGGAGCCACTGAGGTGGGCGTCAGATCCAGTGCTCTCAGAGCCTGTGCTGTGGACAGTGGTTGTGTGGCCGTGGGGGAAGTGGGGAAGAGATGCCCACTGTTCTGTGAGAGATGATAGCGGCTGAGGGAGGGGTAGGGAGAGAGTGCTTCCAGCTGTGGTCAGTGGGGTCCCAGTCTCCTTAGTGACCACCCTCCCCACCCCACCCCACCCCGCCCTTATCAGGCCTCTCAGGGAACTTTCTGGGGCAGTAGTAGGTACCTGCAAGGCTTTGTCAGAGCTCACCTGTGGGCTTCTGGAACCCAGCTTTGCCTGTAACCGCCCCCGGCCCCCGGGGAGAATGATGGTCCTGGCAATTGTGCCTACAGAATAGACATAAAAACTCCAGCCAGCTTGACCCTGAGCAGAACCCCTGGGTGATCCACCATCATGTCACAGTACTGAGGCCCCCGTCTAAAGTCAGCTTCTGAAGAAGCCATGATGGGAGCAGATGGTGACTGGTGGACTTGGAGACAGGGGAGATGGAAGAGTACCTCCTGAGCCAGAGTTGTGTGCAAGAACAACTGGTCCCTGATTGAGGCAGCCTGCCCAGGGCTCTGAACAGGCACTGGTGCAGTTTCCGTAAGACAAGTTGCTATGCTGACTTCACATAGCCAGCGATATACTGGGTGGAGGCAGGGCTGAACTCAGGCGCAGTTTTCCATCTTCAGCAAGACCCCTTTCAGCATCCTCCCACCACCCCCTCCCACCCTCCCAACATTCCTTCTCCAGTATCCCCCATCCCCCAGCATCCCCCCAATACCTCCCCCATCCCCCAGCATCCCCCAATACCTCCCACCATCCCTTCAGCATCCCCCCAATACCTCCCCCATCCCCCCAGCATCCTCCCCCCATCCCTCCAGTATCCCCCAATACCCCCACCATCCCTCCAGCATTCCCCCAATACCTCCCCCCATCCCCCCAGCATCCCCCCAATACCTCCCACCATCCCCCCAGCATCCCCCAATACCTCCCACCATCCCTCCAGCATCCCCCCAATACCTCCCCCATCTCTCCAGCATCCCCCCAATACCTCCCACCATCCCTCCAGCATCCCCCCAATACCTCCCACCATCCCCCCAGCATCCCCCCAATACCTCCCACCATCCCTCCAGCATCCCCCCAATACCTCCCCCATCCCCCAGCATCTCCCCAATACCTCCCACCATCCCTCCAGCATCCCCCCAATACCTCCCCATCCCCCCAGCATCCCCCAATACCTCCCCCATCCCTCCAGCATCCCCCCAATACCTCCCACCATCCCTTCAGCATCCCCCCAATACCTCCCCATCCCCCCAGCATCCTCCCCCCATCCCTCCAGTATCCCCCAATACCCCCACCATCCCTCCAGCATCCTCCCAATACCTCCCCCCATCCCCCCAGCATCCCCCCAGTACCTCCCCCCATCCCCCAGCATCCCCCCAATACTTCCCCCCATCCCTCCAGCATCCCCCCATACCTCCCCCATCCCCCCAGCATCCCCCCAATACCTCCCCCCATCCCTCCAGCATCCCTCCCAGCCTGGACCGGGCCTGGCCTGCACTTTCCTGGGTGGGGCTCAGCACAGCTGAGGTCTGGATATCTGCACAGGACAAAGGGGCCAGATGGGGCCTTCCTGTCAGCTGCCTCCCTGCAGGACAGGTTGTCCTGGAGAGTATGAGTCGGAAGCAAAGACCCCTCTCTGGCCACACAGGGTTACCTCCCTAGGGGTCCTCACAGTGACCCTTCTTCCAGTCTCTGCTGGGATCCCTGGCAACACGAAATCGTCTTGACTGAGAGGACACGCCTTGCTGGACAAATTGGAGGCAATGGCCAGGAGGAACCACACCATGACACAGAACCAGCCTGGCTTCCTGACACCCTTTCTGTCCTACCAGGTCAATTCCTGGGCTTCCCACAGAGGAAGTCCCCAATCCTGCCTACTCTCCCAGCATGCCACAGTCAGTCACTCAAATGCCCTTCCTGGGACAGGAGGGTGAGAGAGCTGAGTGAGTGCCAGAGCACTAGGACCCTCCCTCACCTCCTGATGATTCCTCGGGGATGAGGGTGGCACTGGATCAGGCGGGGCAGCCTGGGGACTCTAGGGCCTGGAGGAGGCTGTGCCCCCTTCCTCTAGGGACACATAGCATCCCTGTACTAATTATACCCTTTGTTCAGATAAAGGAACATTACCTCAGTGAGGTTAAGGGACCTACTTGATCACGCAGCTAGTCAGAAATGGGCTCTGGGACTCCTGTGCCTATCCATCCTTTCTTTTCTGTTCTTTGTGAACTCTGGCTACACATGCCCCCTGCCTGAAGGACCTTCTGGCTGTTTGGGAATGACTGGGCAGTGAGCAGTCCCACTGCTGTTTGTGGAGCCCTGCCGAATTGTGTCGAGAACTTGGTTTGTTTTTCTTTATTCACTTGACATTTAGTTCATCTTTTTAAAAGATGGTTCCCAGCCAGGCATGATGGAGACGCCTATAATCCCAGCACTTGGGAGCACTTGAGAGGCCAAAGCATCAGGGGTTCGAGGGTATACAGCTACAGTCTGGGGAGACCCTATCCAGAAAAAGAAGAAGGGGGGAGGAGGCAGAGAAGTGGGGAGAAGGCAGAGGAGGAGGAGGCTCAGTGGGTAAAACCCTTGCCATGTAAGCATAAGGACCAGAGTTCAGATCCCCAGAACCCATGTTATTTGGCCTAGCCTCGGAAGACCCATCTTCACTATGTGCTTTATTTATTTTTTAATAGGATCTCACTATGTAGCCCAGGTTAGCCTTCAACTCATACTCATCCTCTCTCAGCCTTCTGGCTGCTGCAAATACTGGCATTAGGTCTGGCTAGCCATATTCTTTCAACTCCACAGACATGTGGGAGAGAATTAGGAGGTGGCCATGGTTGGTCAGCCGGTGATTGTGCGCCTCCCCACACCTGGCTGCCTGTCCCTGGTCACTACTCTTCAGGATGGCTCAGTGTCCAGGTCCATGGGCTGACCTTGTCCTAACTGCCTGGCTTGTGGAGCACTGTGATCTACCCATCACCCCATCAGGGGGTCCCTGGCCAAGTCCTGTTCTCTCACCGCTGCTAAGCGTCATTCCCAGTAGTCTCTAGCAGAGAGGGTGGCGGTTCTGGACACTGCCTTGAAGGCACAGCCAACGGTGGGTCCACACCCCTCCGGAGGCCTTGCATTTGGATGGCCTTTACTAACTGCTTTCACTGCTGTGATGGGATACCTGACAAGAGCAAATAGGGAAGGGACGTTCATCTGGGCTTACAGTTCGGGGCACAGCCCATCATGGCGGGAAAGGTAGCTAGCTGTCCACGCTGCATCTGCAGTCAGGAAGCAGAGAGGGGTGCACGCCGGTGCTCAGCTCACTTCCTGCTTTTGCAGTTCAGGATCCCAGCTCATGCAATGGTGCTGCCCAGGCCCAGGGTGGTCTTTCTGTCATTACAGACACCAGAGCTATGCTTCCAGAATGTTCCTAAGTCCAGTTAGAAGAATATTACAGCAGTGATCTCATGTAACATCTGAGGCTGGTCCTGAAAGGCCACACAGATCTGCCTTGTTGAAGTGTGTGTGTGTGTGTGTGTGTGTGTGTGTGTGTGTGTGTGTGTGTGAGAGAGAGAGAGAGAGAGAGAGAGAGAGAGAGAGAGAGAGAGAGAGAGAGAAGGACAATTCAAAGGAGTCGGCTCTCTCTTCCTGTCACATGGGTCCCAGGAATGGAACTCAGGCAGTCAGGTTTGATGGCAGCTGCCTTTCTCCTGGGCCATCTCACGGTTCTCTGCCTTGTATTCCACACTTGTTCTTTGGAGTCCGGCCTGTGAAGTCACTCTCTCAGGGTTGCCATCCTCAGAGGAGGTTTCAGAATAGCATAGAAGTTCCCTGGTAATACAAGCCAATCGCATGAATGAAAAGCCCTCCAGACACTTCAGAGCCACCCCCAACTGGGACTTTAGGTCTCATGGACCAGAATCCAATCATAAAGAGGCTGGAGCAAAGGACATGACCATTTCTCACTGGCATCAAGCATTGATCTTCACCTTAGCTCATTTCATCCTTCAAAGCTCCCTCAGTGCAGATAATGTCAGCCCTGTGCTCCATTCTGTTTTTATTTTGGAGACAGGGTCTTGCTCTGTAGTCCAAGCTGTTCTCAAACTCACAATCCTCTTGCCTCAGCCTCTTGAGTGTTGGGATTATAGATGTGCACACTGTACAGGGTTCAATCAATGTTTACAAAGGAGGTTAAAGCTCAGAGAGGTTCAGCAACTTGCACAGAGCTTCCCAGCTAATTTGGGTCTTCAAGCTTCTGAGAAGTACCTTCCTATGTCAGTCTCAACTGTAGGAATTTCTGAGAGCCTGGGTTCTCTGAAGGTAATTTATGACCAAAAGGGGGGGAAAAAAGCAAATATAAAACACCAGCGGTTTTGGCAAGAATGGGTATGGAGAGTCTCCAACTCTCCATTCTTGCTGGCAGTTGTGTTCACTGAAGACCCTGACTGGCCACGTTTTCTCCGCAGCCCCTCGGGTGAAAAACCAGGGCTCTACCCTTCAGCAAGAGAACCAGTTTCTAGGCATAGACTCCTGACACTGGCTTCCTGCTGGTCTCCCCTGCTGGTGAGAGGTGGTATTGCAACTCAGCTCTAGTAGACAAGAGACCAAGATCCAGCACAGCGGAGCTGGCAAGGTTCACCATGCTGAACCTGCAGCCTCAGGAGACACGTGAGCTGAGTCTGAGTTCCTGCCCTGCCACAAGCCAGTCACGGTCCACGGTCTGTTGAAGACAGTAGAGACCACTGCAGACATTTCAGTAGAGGACAAGCCTACAGCATGCGGAGGTCGCCAAACAGGAGCCTGAGCAGAGAGCCACCCCACTCTGTCCCAGTGTCGCCAGGGCACAGGGGCCTTGGTACCAACAGGCACGGGAGAGCAATGGGACTTTGTCACTGGATCTGGTGTCACAAAAACGTCCCCACTGTTGCTTGGTGGCTACCTGGAACAGAAAAGGATAGAAACCCCAATTTTCCCACCACAAGTGTTTTCCCACTCCCCCATCACCTCAGACTTGTGGCAATCCTCCTGTCTCCCCTTGGGCTACATGGATGAGTTTGTCACTATAATGCAAAGACGCCACGGCAGCTTCTGACATAGGGACTAGAATGAGAAGAGCCAGCAGCAGCCGGTGTGATCCAGGCCACCCTCCGTCTGAGGTCAGTAAACACTCTGTGATCACTTTAGAAAGCGGCTAGGTGGTGGCTCACCTATAGTCCCACTCTGAGGGAGGCTGAGGGGGTGACGATAGCTCAAGACCAATTTGAGCTGCAGAAAGGTCTTGGAGATGGGATGTAGCTCAGTGGTACAGTACTTGCCCAGCATGCACAAAGCTCTGGGTTCAATTCCCAGCACCACACAAGCCAGGTGTGGTGGTGCACACCTGTAAACTCAGCAGAGATCTGCCTCTCCCCACTTTCAAATAGAAAGTAAAAGGGGGACCTTGGTAGTACCCAGTGTGTGGGGAAATGAGGCTAGGTAAGCATCAACATTAATGAGCTCTGAAGTTAGGCTGACCATGCTAAATGCCAATGAACTGTGTTGGCTTTTGTTTTATATATATATATATATATATATATATATATATATATATATATATATATATATATATATATCCCTGCAATCTTCTCAGGTAATTGAAAGTGTGGCTCGGTAGCAGGGGCTTGCCTGGCATGTGCAAGGCCCTGAGTTCTATCCCCAGCACCAGAAATGAAAGAGGGGAAGAAGGAGAGGAGAAAAAGGAGAGGAGTGGGAAGGAGAGAAAGAAATTGATGGCAAAATCAAAACTCAGAGTGCCCACAATGTACCGGGGGGGGGGGGGGGGTATTTTCCGGATAGCACAGGTGAGGGGCCAAGGTACAGAGTGGCAGTGACCTGTCCAAGTGGCCAGCCTGTGGCTGGGCTGCAGGCCACCAGCCCGCAGTGGCAGGCAGAGTTCCTGGAAAGCAAGCGGGTGGGGTTCCTCCTAGAGATCAGAGCAGCTTGGGCAAGATCCCCTGGTCAAGGTCCCCACCCCGGTGGAGGTAACACCCCCGGCGGGGGCGGGACGTGTCAGCCCTGAACACTGGGTTCTCTTGTAGGTTTGGTACAACCTGTCCTTTGAGTTTCCTGTCGCCTCCCCTTGTTCCCCTCAGCCCCAGCCCTGGATGAGCTGGTCTTGCATCCCCAAAGGCAGGGACGGGGGTATCCTGAGGGCACCTGAGTGGAAAGACTGACAATGTTTACAAAATCAATCCCCTCCTTGTATACCTTTTTTTAAAAATTAAACAAGGTGGTACACAGAGCAATAAAAGTTAAGACACAAGGGGGCAGCAGCAGGGATACCTATCTCTGGAAGGGGCCCCCTGCCGCCGCCGCCTCCCCCTCCTTCCTTCTCTTCCTCCTCTCCTCCCCTCTCTGCTTTGCTCTCCTGGACCCTCCTTTTCCTTTTTCTTCCCCTCTCCTTCCCTTCTTCCTCCCCCTCCTTTTCCTTTTCTACCCCCGTTTCTGCAAACATTTACTGAACACCTGCTGTGTGCCGGGTACTTTTCTGAGCCCCCAAACACAGCGTGCACTGAAAAAGGCCCTGCTTATATTCTAAAGTCATTCTAAACCCACGTCTGCTCCTGTGAGGGGTGGGTACCCACGTCTGCTCCTGTGAGGGGTGAGGGGTGGGCACCCACGTCTGCTCCTGTGAGGGGTGGGCACCCACGTCTGCTCCTGTGAGGGGTGGGCACCCACGTCTGCTCCTGTGAGGGGTGAGGAGTGGGCACCCACGTCTGCTCCTGTGAGGGGTGGGCCGCTTCTCTTTGTGGTCCAGGCTGTTTCACAGGCTGTTGAGAATGGACAGCCCATCTATCCATCCTGTCACTAGAGATGCCTCTCTCTCAGGCAGCCCCCAGCCTGACTCCTTTCAGCAGTACAGCTGCCACCCAGGCCGCCAGGCAGTGGAATCCACCCCGGGTCCCTTTCTCTGGGGAGCAGGCATCCACCTCCAGGTCCCCGTCCCCTGAGTTCTCTTTCCACAGCCTCTCTCTGCTGTCACCTCCCTCCCACCGTCACCCACAGCTATTCTGGGCCTCAGGTCCCTTTCACTTTCTGCTCTGCTCTTCCTGCTCGGTGGTTCCCCGCCCTCCTCTGCTCCTCCAGCCCCCTCCCTGCTGGCCCCAGGTTCTGAGTGTACCCCTGTCACCATTGGCCCCAGTGCCTCTCAGAAACCGCTCAGGGAAACATCTGCAGAGTACAGTGAGGTCTGGGTTTGAATCCCCCCATGCATTCCTGGCCATGGGACCCTGGCCCACCTTGAAACCCCAAATCTGTCTGTGCCACCTGGTGGGGCTGTGGAGGCCGGGGGCTCCTCTGCAGACTCCCTGGGACCCTCCAGGATTTATGCATTAGCTCAAGTCTCAGCACATAGTAGGAATACAGCACACATGCACACATGCACGCACGCACACACGCACGCACACTCCATGGGTTGGGGCATTAAGGAAAAAGAACAACATCCTGGGGAAGTCACTGAGCCACCTCTGGGTAGGGTGACCTTGGCCAAGTCCCTTCCCTCCCTGTGCCTTAGTTTCCCTATGAAACACCTGTACTAAAGAAGAGCTGTCTCTGCCAGGCAGTGGTGGCACACACTTGGGAGGCAGAGGCAGATCTCCAAGTTCAAGGCCAGCCTGATGTACATAGTGAATTCCAGGACAGCCAGGACTTCACAGAGAAACCCTGGGTGGTCTAGAGTGGCCTCAGCTGAGAAGCTTCATCCAGCTGCATGTGGCTTTGTTTCACAGAGGCTGTCTCTGGCTGGTTCTTGTGGTACTTGTGGCTCCAAGAGGGCAGGTAGGAGCCACAGACCCCTTAAAGACTAGGCAGGATTCACTAGTCCTCAGCCAGTTGGACAGAGTAGCAACATTCAGGGATAGGACACAGATTCAACAACAACTGTGTCCCCTCCTCCTGTCTTCTTTTGAGACAGAATCACACTATGAAACTATGGCCTAAAACTTATGTTCCTTCTGCTCCTGCTTCCTGGAAGCTGGGACTAGAGCTGTGTGCCACCACACCTGTGGACTACAGCTGTGTGCCACCACACCTGTGGACTACAGCTGTGTGCCACCACACCTGTGGACTACAGCTGTGTGCCACCACACCTGTGGACTACAGCTGTGTGCCACCACACCTGTGGACTACAGCTGTGTGCCACCACACCTGTGGACTACAGCTGTGTGCCACCACACCTGTGGACTACAGCTGTGTGCCACCACACCTGTGGACTACAGCTGTGTGCCACCACGTGGGCCTGTGGACTACACTTATGTGCCACCACGTGGACCTGTGGCCTACACTTGTGTGCCACCACGCCTGACATTTTCCTGCCTTTCCTCTCATTTCCCTTTTCCTTCTCTGGGATCTTTCCAGTTGTGTCTTCCCAGGCTTCTGCTGTAATGATTGCTTCAGCAATCCTCTTCCTTGTCCTTTTCCTCTCTCTGAGGCTTCCTTTTTCCAAACATCTGGTCTTGTTTTGTGGATACAATCTCTCCTGTTTCTTTAAAGACTTTGCTTCCTTAAAGATTTCTTACTCCCTACATGGACTCAGGTTTTTTCCACAGTATTTGCTTACTTAGTGCACAGGGTGCACACTGGTGTGTCACGGCACTTGTGTGCAGGTCAGAGACAGCTTTCGTCCCACCATGCAAATCCTGGGGGTCTATCTCAGAACTGGTCCACCCTCTGCCCAGCCAGCCATCCCCCTGTCCCAAGCCTTGGGTAGTTTATGTATTTGGCATACTTGGGGGATAAAGATGTAGCTCAGTTGGTAGTGCTTGCCTATTATGCACAAGACTCTGGATTCCATCCCAGTACTACATAAACCGTGCATGGTGGCACATGCCCGAAATCCCAGTACCGGTAAGTGGAGGCAGGAGGGTCAGGAGTTCAAGATCATCCTAAGCTAGTATATTTGAGGCCAGCTTGGGCTACATGAGACCTTGTCTCAAAAAAAAAAAAAAAAAAAAAAAAAAAAAAAAAAAAGTGTATTTGTTAAGGGTCCTGGTGGAGACTGGGAGTGCTGACAGCCTCCTGCGTTATCCCTGGGTATCCTTGTGATAACAAAAGGTATAGCACAAAATGCTACAGGCCTGCTTTGCCATCAAAGCACCTAGGATGTACCAGGCACAGAAATTAAACCAGAATTCTGCCCCCAGGAAACACAAGGCCACAGCAGGAGCCATTTGCCACCCCTGCCACATTGGGGCGTGAGAGCAGATCTAGTACCAAGTCCACGGGATGCTGCCCAGGCCTCTACAAGGCATAGGATACTCCCCTGCCCAGGAAAAGCCCTGGTTAAGAGGCCAGAGTCTGGAGTCCTCAGTGTGTCGGGGCAGCAGGAAGACCTTGTCCCCGCGGCCCTGTAGCCATGGGACTCCTGTTCAGGGAGCTGAAGCTGAGGCGGCCATGCAGGGTGTTATGGGAGTCGAAGGAAGGCACGCCTCCCTCTTCAGCCTCCTGGGGAAGGCAGGGGTGGCAGCAGTTGCCTAGGCTCCAGCCTGCCTGACGTGGGTCCCTACCAAGCCGTGTGACGAGACCAGGCCACAAGAAAGAGGTTTCAACAAGCGTTATCGCTTCCTGGAACTCAGCCTCTGAGACTTCCCCGAAGAAGACCGGCTGTGCCTGGCGGGTGGGCAGGCTGAGCACCCCAGGGACCACGCTGTCCCCTTCCTCCTCTGCTGCCCCCAATCTCATCTCAGTACCTGGAAACGCAGCACCCTCCTACTCTGTGCCCCAAAGGATGCCAGCATGGCTCCAAAGGCCAGGGTAGGTACCAGTCCAGGACCTTTTCCCTCTACCCATGGAATGCTTAGGCCTGGCTGGGCCAAGACGACACCCCTATGTGTCTAGACGCCCACCTTTACCTCTGGAACTCTGAACAAGTGCTCAGGGTATTCAACAACTACATGTGCATAGATTGGTCTCAGTGTTACTGACAGAGAAATGGGCCCATCTCCCACCCATTCCATCTGGCCCACAGAATGTTGGCACCCCTACAAGCGGCATCCCCAGACAAGCCCATGCTTTCAAGTTCTGTCTGGCAGAGGTAGGACAGCTCAGAACTCCAGGTCCACGGTTTCATCGTCTCTGGGTGGCTATGATGGCTCTAGAATAAGTCACTTCCTGATTCCCCAGTTAGCAGATTCCTGGGTTGGTCTGACTCTCCTCCGAGGCAAAAAGCTGCCGGCCCTGTAGTGGGCTTCCTTAACCAGCTCTAGGAAGGAAAGACTCATCATGTGGCCCAGAAGGTTTCTGAAGAATCAAATAAGGCTCTGTGAAGTGCTTGGCACAGTACCTCATACAAGAGGGTCCATAAAGATCAGGCCTGTGCTCGTGTGGTAGTTCAGGCCTGCATCCCAGCTCGGAACAGCTGAGAGGACTGTGCATTCCAGCTGACTGAGCCCTTCCAGACCCTTTGAGTCCACAGCTTCCACTGACTAAACCCTTCCAGCCTCCCCTGCCTGAGGTCTAGTCAGCGTCAGTATGAAGTGCCCTAAAACTAACCTCCTATTTTTTTAAAAGGGGGAGGGGTAATTATAATAATAATGTGGAAATTTTTTCCAATGAGAACAAACTACATTATGTAAACAACCATGACCCAGGAACGGTGAGGCAGGAGGATCAGGAATTCCAGGCTCAACTGAGCTCCATAGTAATTCAAATTCAAAACAAAAACAAATCTACAAACAACAGTGAAAACAAAATAAAGCAAACCCAGCAGAGTGGGTATGGCAGTCCAGCTACTCCAGAGCTTGAAGCAATTCAAAGCTTGGGCTACACAGAGAGAGTTCAAGGCCAGCCTGGGAAATTTAGTGAAAACCTTGTTTCAAAATTAAAAAAAGAAAAAAAAAAAAGCGGTCTGGGGTTGTTACTAAGTGGCAGACTTTGGGTAGTGTGTACCAGGCTCAGGGTCCCGTCCCAGCACCTAAAACAATGAGGGTTCCGTGAAGGACCCTGTGGGGTGGGCAAAACCAGAACCAGACAGCTGGGCAGGCAGGCAGCAGAGGCTTGAGCTCCTGCCATAGGAACTTGGGCTTTTCTAGACAGAGGCCGCTTGCCTGGCTTCCTAGAATGAAACCGGACTCCATTTCCTGCCTTGGCCCCCATTCCCGCCAGGCCTGACTGCCTTCCCTACTGCTCTGTGAATGGATTCCACAGGCTTGGGAGAGACAGAAACATCACCGAGACTAACATAACAGAGGACATGACAAACGAGACAGGGATATCATGGGGCTGACAGGCTCTGCTGGATTCAAGAACCCCCACACCGCATACTCCCCAATAGAGGAAAGACTGCTGTTAGAATCCTCAGCAGGACTGAGGATCGTGGCTCAGGACTGTGCCCTCTCGGCATACATGACACCTGAGTTTCATCCTTGGCAGTACCTAAACACAGCATGGTGGAACGAGCAGTCCCAACACTCTGGGAGTAGAGACACGAGGATCAAGGTCATCCTTGGCCACAAAGAGAGTTCAATGCCAGCCTGGACTATGTAAAACCCAGTCTCAACAAAACAAAATGAAACAAACAAACAAACGTGAAGAAAATGCCAGGGAGATCTCTCATTAGTCCGTCTGGGTGAGATGTCTACTCTGAACTGGGGCATGAGGAACTTTGATTGACAACATCTGGCCAAGTCCACCTGAGATGCAGCGCTTAACAGCTGTGGCTGCATTCAGGACCGTGATAGCACACGTGGCAGGCTATCCTGGGTGCTGCGTAATGGCACAGCACTGGAGCCCCGGTTCCTGCTGTCCTTGCCACTTCCTGGAGACACAGGGCAGACACAGTAAGACCAGGTTGGTACTCTTGGGAAGGAAGGGGTACTTTCAAATTCAGCAAACCCGACTCTGCCTGTGAGCCTGTCTGAGCCTTATTTCCCCTCCCAACAGTGTGTTCCCTGGGGATGTTGACAAGGATGTAAATGTCCCAGGTGGGAGAGTCATAAGGAAGACCCAGGGTTCAGCTTGGGCCCCCCATAGGAAAAGCTGGACATGTATGCTCCTCTGAGCCCCTGGCCCTGCACTCACAGAAAGAGAAAGAGGCCAGCTTCTAAGAGCCACCTGAAATGGGGAGAGAGCACATGGTTGGGTTTCCAGCTATCACATCCCTCCATCTTTTCTGATGATGTTGCCCAAGATGCTCTCTCTAAAGAGGTGAGCTTGCCAGCAGACTCTGCTGCCCCATGTCTCCCAAGCTTCTCACACTTCCTAGTGCCTTCCGGGGGCCGGACCTGGTGATTCCCAGTCCATTTCCTTCCTGCCGAGCCTGCGAACGGCTCAGACTCCCAGTGACTGGCACACGGGCTTCAGAGTAGACGTTTGCAGGATGGATGTTTGACCTCCAAGCTTGCTGAGGACTGCCCTACTCCAACAGCAGCCCCTGGCTCTCTTTGCTGGCCCCGACAGAGCTGCCAGGGAAGGGACCGAGCTGGGGAGGAAGTCCAGGCTACCACTGCAAGCACGGGCAGCTGATTTCTAAGAAACCAGCCGAGGGACAGGAAGGTCTAGGCAAGGCTCTCAGGGTGGTTTTGCTTTCAGTTTTCAGAGGTCAGAACCGAACAGGTGCCCAGAGTTCTTGATGAGAAGCACAGCGGCCTCTGTTTTATGAGGCCAAGGCTGCAACCAACAGATTCTTCTGGACCTGGGCCAGGCTGGAGCCTACAAGTCTCTGATAGCTGCCACACAGCCCAGAATCAGGCACTGGAGAAAGTATCTTAGGGACTGTGAGCTGACTGTCACCATTAGGTCCCTTATCTTGTTGCCCTTTATTTTATCTATGCCCAGGATCATTCAGTTCACTCCTTCATTTATTCATGCCCATGGCCCTCCTGACAGCCCATACTCCTCCCCCCAATGTCCTGTGCCCTCCTGACAGCCTGGACCCCCCCTCCCCACACACACATGTCCTGTGCCCTCCTGACAGCCTGGACCCCCCCTCCCCACACACACACGTCCTGTGCCCTCCTGACAGCCTGGACCCACACACACACACATGTCCTGTGCCCTCCTGACAGCCTGGACCCCCACACGTCCTGTGCCCTCCTGATAGTCTGTACCCCAACATGTCCTGTGCCCTCCTGACAGTCTGTACCCCGACATGTCCTGTGCCCTCCTGACAGCCTGGACCCCCCCTCCCCACACACACACGTCCTGTGCCCTCCTGACAGCCTGGACCCACACACACACACATGTCCTGTGCCCTCCTGACAGCCTGGACCCCAACATGTCCTGTGCCCTCCTGACAGTCTGTACCCCGACATGTCCTGTGCCCTCCTGACAGCCTGGACCCCCACATACACATGTCCTGTACCCTCCTGACAGTCTGTACCCCGACATGTCCTGTGCCCTCCTGACAGCCTGGACCCCCCACATACACATGTCCTGTGCCCTCCTGACAGCCTGGACCCCAACATGTCCTGTGCCCTCCTGACAGTCTGTACCCCGACATGTCCTGTGCCCTCCTGACAGCCTGGACCCCCACATACACATGTCCTGTACCCTCCTGACAGTCTGTACCCCGACATGTCCTGTGCCCTCCTGACAGCCTGGACCCCCCACATACACATGTCCTGTGCCCTCCTGACAGCCTGGACCCCGACATGTCCTGTGCCCTCCTGACAGCCTGGACCCCCACATACACATGTCCTGTACCCTCCTGACAGCCTGGACCCCGACATGTCCTGTGCCCTCCTGACAGTCTGTACCCCGACATGTCCTGTGCCCTCCTGACAGCCTGGACCCCCACATACACATGTCCTGTGCCCTCCTGACAGCCTGGACCCCCACATACACACGTCCTGTGCCCTCCTGACAGCCTGGACCCCCCACATACACATGTCCTGTGCCCTCCTGGCAGCCTGGACCCCCACACGTCCTGTGCCCTCCTGGCAGCCTGGACCCCCGCTCCATGCACGTCAATTTTTTCTTCTTCCACTCTCTACTTCCGTTTCCTCCTTCTCTTCCCCGTTTCTCCAACATTTCTTGCTTCCTCTCCTGTATTCTTCAGCCTTCCTCCCTCTCTGGTCCCCTCGCCTCTGCTTCTTTTGTTTCCCACCCCCACACATCTCCATCTTCCCCACCTCTTCTTGGTCCTGAACTTCACAAACTTCATTGCTCAGATGAGACAATTTTTGTATGTTTATTTTTTGAGATAGGGTCTCATGTAGCCCAGGCTGACATCAAACTTATGCAGTAGCAGAGGATGATCTTAGTGGCACACACCTTTTGTCCTGCACTTAGAAGGCAGAGGCAGGTGGATCTCTGTGAGTTCGAGGCCAGCCTGGTCTACAGAGTGAGTTCCAGGACAGGCAGGGCTACACAGTGAAATCCTCTCTTAAAACAAACAAACTTCAGATCTTCCTGCCTTTCCCTCCCAAATGCTGGGATTACAGGTGTATACCACCATGCTCCAATTTATGTGATGCTGCTAGGAAAACTCCCAGGCAATAAGAGAGAGTACATCTCAGGTTCAAGGTGATGTTTCCCTGTAATACACATTGAAATAAGCATTTAACCAGTAAGGGAACATCTGTGCATCTTACACCTCACATAGCACCTGATCTTGGGGGTGTCGGTGTTTTCTTTATCTACACACCCGGTTCCATTTCTATCCTCAGTTTAACCCTTCTCCTAAATTCCATGTGGAGTTCTCACTCTATTTCCAGAGGACTTTCTTTGTACCTGGTAAGCCCTTTACAGATATCAATGCTGGTGTCTCCCCAACCATCCCACACTTAGCTAGGGAAACTGAGGCACAGAGCTTAAGTAAGCATGTTTGTCAAGTAAAGTGGAAAGAGACATCCTCTGGGAGCTCACAGCTGTCTAGAGAGCCAGGCAAGCCTGGTGGTGACTGGAGCAGGGGACCAGGATGAGAATGAAGGGCAGGGGTGGAGGAGCAGACTAGAACGGACATGGGGCCGGATTGGAAAGAATCTCAAATCCACGGAATGGGATCCTACTTGGGCACCTGGCAGTCACTTGCTGGAGTGCTGTGGGGTCAGTTCTCTGGGTTACAATGTTCTGTCTACTGTTGTCGATTTGCTGTGCAACATGGAGAGCGCCTAGTCTCTCCCAGCTTCATTGTCCTCATCTGTAAAATGGACAATAACCATACCTACCAGGTAGGGCTGGGTCAGGAAAACAGCTGGCAGCATTTATGCGCAACGTGTGTGTGGCAGGAGGTGATGCATCTCACCAGGTCCTTGTGCTCAGTCCTCTGTTTCCCACGTCACTGGGCCTCCGTCCCCATCCCATGGCTTGCCCGCAGTGAAGGGGCCTGCCTGAAGGGTCCTTGTCACCCTCTGTCCCAGACACCACCCATCTGGCTGGGATTCCTCTCAGCCCCCAGACCTAAAGACTTTCATTTTGAACCACCTTCTGAAAACTGTGGTCTTTCCTGTCACCAGGCTGGTGGGGAAGGGACTTGGCCAAGGTGAGACAGTCAGGCGGCTCCCAGGCTGCGTTTCATTTTCAGTGGTCCGTGCGAGAGGTGAGGAAGAAAGGTCCTGAGCTATGTATTGAGCATGTACTCTGCGCCACGATGTTTCTAGGTGCTTCTGTAATCCTCCATGTTTTGTAAGCTTGACATGATCTCATCTCGTCTCAAGGTAAATAGCTACTGTTTACTTGGCTTTATCCTACTTCAAGAATGCTTAGACTTATTCTCTCTCTCTCTCTCTCTCTCTCTCTCTCTCTCTCTCTCTCTCTCTCTCTCTCGTCTGTGTGTGTGTACATGCACATGTGTGAATGCATATGCATGCACACACCAGTGCAGAGGTCAGAGGTCAACATCAGATGTCACATCAGTCACTCTCATCTGAGTTTTGGAGACAGGGTCTCTCATTGAGCCTGGATCCCATTGACTGACTGGACAGGCTGACCAGTGAGCCCCTGGGTTCCTCCTGCCTCTGTGTCCCCCCACTGGGATGACAGACACCTCCACCATTGTGTCTGGTCGTCAGGCCGACCCAGCAGGCACTTTGCCCCCCAGCCAGCTCTGCAGCCACGTTTCCTGTTGTCACTGGAGGTTTTCTGCTCAACTCAGGCAGTGAGTCCATTGTGTCTGAAACACCCCTCTAGGTGGGTATGGAGGGTGGAGGGTATGCTTGTAATCCCAGCACTTGGATAGAGAGGCAGGAGGACCAGGACTTCAGACCAGCCTGAGCTATGGAGCCATTTCAAGGACAGTCTGTGTTACTTGAGACCATGTCTCAAAAAACAAAACAAACAAAACAACCCTACATCTCGGACACTTGTTAGCACGCATCTTGCTTTTTCGCCTCTTCACTGTGAAGCATGTAGCATCCTCAGCCTCTCACAGCCTCAGCATCTAATGAAATGCCAGGCAGAGCTGGGTCAAGGAAATGGCTGGCAGCATTCACTCCATGCCTCACACAGACAGCAGAGCCCAACTGTCTCAGCAGAATTTGCAGCACTGACCATTAGTGATTCTGGCCTTCCACACACGCCATGATCTAGCTCCCTTGATGTAACATTTCCTTAAGGCAACAGCAGGAACCTGATTAGGCTAGGGCTGGCTCCGTGGGTGAGGTACTTGCCACGAAAACGTGAAGCCCCGAGTTCAAATCCCCAGTACTGACATACAAAGCACCCATTTGTAACTCCAGCACCGGAGGTGAGAGACAGGTGGATCTCTTGACCCCAACACCCAGCCAGTCTAGTGGAAACAGTGAGTTCCAAGTTCAGTGAGAGATTGAGGGAGAGTGATTGAAGAAGACACCTGATGTACATCTGCATGCAGGCAAATGTGCACACACGCACACACACACACACCACAGACACACATCCATGCACATAACTGAGTAATAGAATGACTAGGACTTGGATAGATATTGCCACATACACAAGGAGAACCAGTGGATGCATGATTAGCTTAGAACTTCACATGAAGGAATGGGAGAGAAGCAGGGCTGCAGAATTAGACCTAACCTGGGTGTGACGCTGGGGTCCGAGCTCTGATGATTAGATCTGTTCCACACTGCTCTTCTGAGGGTGGTGTGGAACACCATGATCGGATGACTTAGAACAATGCCATGTGACAGCAAGCCAGGAGGCCAGGAGGGGGCCTGGTCAGGGCAGCTGGCACGAGGCACAGTGATGATTAGAGCTCCTGGATTTGGGGCTCAATGCCCGTGACCTCTGTAAGCCAGGGCAGAGGACATATGCTAATTGAACCTGATCCTGGTTTTATAAATGAGACCACTACAGCCCGTCAGTCGACAGAGCCAGATCTCAAAGCCTGGGTCCTGGCTCTCTCCGCCCCTCTATGCTGTCTCCTGAAGTGGAGTGTCACTGGGCAGGGGCCTTTTGTACAGCCTCAAAAGTCACCCAGGCCCCACCCCCTCTTCTCCTTCATCCTAGTCCAGCTGCACTCAACTGTAGGAGGGAGTGTACGGTTCACCCACAGGTCCATGCAGGCTCCCGGGTAGGGCCAACTTTTCATGTCAGCTTCCAGGCTCCACCCTCACAGGCTGCCTCATGCTTCCTGGGTTCTGGCTCGCCGTCATCTGCACCCATGGGTCCTCTCCAGCCCGCCAGGGTCCGTTCTGGCAGCTCTCCCAGGCTTGACTCTGACACAGTCTTGCAGGTAAGCCCTCCCTGCCACCAGCCTGTGTTGGCTTCCTGGGCCTGCACTGTGGGAAAAGTCAGGCTAGGATGATAGGGTTTCTGGGCTTTGGCTGGCCTGCAGACATCCCCAGTATAAACCCTCAACCCTATTACCTGTAGTGAGTAGGATAATGATCTTCAGCATCAGAAGCATCTAGGCCCAAAGTCCAGCCCTGCTGTCCACCCACCAAAACGGGGCCATTCCTCAGCCTTTCTGAGCCTGTTTCTTCACAACGGAAGCTGGGTTAAGCCTAGTACCTGGTAGGTAACAATAAACAGTGCTAATCTAAAATAGGAAAGGCCAGGTATGGTGGCACACACTGGTAATCTCAGAACCCAAGGGGCTGAGGCAGGAGGATTAGAGTTCAAGGTCATCATCCTCTGCTACAGAGCAAAACTCCGCCAAACACTTTCAGGTGTCTTTTTATTTAACATTGTCTGGGAGGCTGGCAGCTTCCCTCATTGGCCTGTGAGAAGGGTTTGTGACCTGTTACATGGCTGGGGGAGGTGTTGTGGAACATTACTTTAACTATGTAAAGATGTAGAGCAAGTTCCAGGACAGCCAAGGCTACAGAAAACCCTGTCTCAAAAACATACATACATACATACATACATACATACATACATACATACATACATACATACACACACATACATGTATACATGCATACATACATGTATACATGCATACATACATGTATACATGCATGCATGCATACACACATACACACATACACACACACACACACACACACACACACACTCACACACACACACACATCCATAGAAAGTTAGGGACTGGAGAGAGGGCTCAGTGGTTAAAAGGTTAAAAGCCAGTATTGCTCTTACAAAGGACCCATGTGCTGGTCAGTTTTTGTCAACTTGACACAGAGTCACTTGGGAGGAAGGAATCTTACTTGAAGAATGGCCTCCATCAGATTAGCCTGCGGGTGTATCCGTGGGGGCATTTTCTTGATTAATGATTGATATGGAAGCCCCCCCCCCACTGTGGGCTATGCTAACTCCTGGGCAGGTGGTCCTGAGTTATATACATATAGGAAAACTGAGCAAGGCTGTAAGCAGTACCCCTCCATTTTCTCCCTCCAAATTCTTGATTGAGTTCTTGGCCTGATTTCACTCAGGGATACACTGTGACCTGAGAGATTAAATAAACACTGTCCTCCTCCAAGTTGCTTTGGTCAATGTTTTATCACAGCAACAGAAAAAAGCCCAGGACAACCTGAGTTCGTTCAAGTGCTCACGGCCATTTGCAATCTAACTCCAGGGGATCGGAGATCATCCTTTGACCTCCAGGACACTGTTACTCATATGCACATACACATAATTAAAAATAAAAATAAATATTCTAAAAGGGAGTGTGGACAGGAGATGGCTGGTTATCATCACTCTGACCTGGTGTGGCCTCCAGACGTGCCCACTCTAGGCCTTGGAAGGAGTCAAGCAGGCTGCATACACAGGCCCCCATTCACTCCACAAGGGGCCACTGATGCAGGGAGCCAAGCAGAGCTGAGCACAGCCCAGTAAGTACAGTGACGTCATCAGCCGGCAGCTCGGGAACCACTGGCTGAAACAGGATTTGCCTGGACCAATGCTTTACTTAGCCACCTACCACAGCTGGCACCTACCAGCTACACCTTAACAACTATCACAAAAAAACACAATGGCCCGGAAGCAGGAGCTGGTGAGTACTGGCCAAGCTAGGTAATGACCCCCTAAAGGCCTCCGCTCCTCAAGCCTGGGGACTTCAGCCTGTAGGGGCTGGCATAACAGGTATGGAGCTGCTGGCCCGCGCTGTGGTGCCAGGGCAGGACAGGATGGGAGATGTAGCAGCATCCCAGTCACTTGTGGCCTGGGACCCGTGGTTCCCGTAAGGGTTGTGGCTTAGGTCCCAGTTCCAAGTTCAAGGTGCCATGCTGGGCACTGCCGTCCCTGTGTGATTTTGCTTGGGTGAAAATAGTACTCCTTTGAGGAACCTTGAAGCTCCCCCAGAATCAGGCTGAGCCCCCTTCCTTGCTATTCTAGACACTTTCAGGGTGATTTCTTCGGGAGGCCTGGCCAGCTGCTGCCCAGGGGTGTGGAGCAGCCATGCAAGTGTCCCAGGTCACAACTACCTGTCAGTCCCACCCACCCTCCTTCCTGGTCCCCAACAGGCTTTCCTAAAGTTGAGTCCCACTGTGCTCAGGTGGGCATTGCTTCAAGGATCCCCTTACTGTGTCCTGGGATTCTGTTCAGACCCAGGTGCCAAACAGACTCACTCTGGGGCTTTTGAGAGAGGTCTGCAAACTGGCCTGTGTCGGGCTTGGCCTTCTACTTCCCCTTGCTGTGAGCTTT
This sequence comes from Peromyscus maniculatus bairdii, assembly GCF_049852395.1. NCBI lineage: Eukaryota > Metazoa > Chordata > Mammalia > Rodentia > Cricetidae > Peromyscus > Peromyscus maniculatus. The sequence continues at coordinate 4,609,129 of NC_134859.1, read as the reverse complement.
TCGGAGCAGATGTCTGGCCAGCAGTGACCCTAACAGGCAGGAAGCCCAAAGCTGTGCTATCTGCAGTACTAGCTACCTCAGCCCCTCTCTACCCAAAGGCCAGAGGACCTGGTCCCAACACAGGGTGCGTCCAGGCTCCCTATGCAGTCCTTACTGAGACCTGGGCCCTGCACAGCACAGTGCGGCCTTCCCTCTGGGGGAATTATGTGGTGAGCAGAACCAGGTTCTGCTGTGGGCCATTTGTACTCTCCCGTTATGCCTTTCCCCGATCTTTCCTGGTCAGTTCAGATCTGTCCCTCCAAGGACTCTTGGATGACCTCCCTGACATCTTCCAGTGCCACTCACCGCCAGCCACTGTTAGTTTTCCTCCGAGCACTGCCTCTTCTGGCAGTATCACTCCTTTCTATTTTTCTGGCACTCTCCATGAGAACAGAGCCCAGAAGCCCTCTCCCATTCATTTCTTAGGAGAGCATCTGAAACGGGTCGTGTTTACTGTTCCTCACTATATAGCCCAGGCTGGTCCTGCCCTCTCAATCTTCCCAAACTCCACTTGGTGTTTATCATCTGGACCTCCCAACATCCTCCACTGAGCACCTACTCACCATGGTTCTGTGCTAAGTGCTTTATGTTGGACACTCCACAGAAGAGGCTTGCCTGACCATTTCATGACCAACTCCTAAGGTCGAAGAGAGCTCACAGGATGAGGGGAGGCCCAGGAATGCATTTTCCCGGGTTTCCTCCCTCTTCTTTCCCTCCCCATCTCTTAAGAAACTCAGCTGAGTGGTGGTGCAGGCAGGAGGTAGAGGCAGCACTCGGGAGACAGAGGCAGGTGGATTTCTGAGTTTGAGGCCAGCCTCATCTACAACGTGAGTTCCAGGCAGCTAGGGCTACACAGAGAAACCCTGTCTCCAAGAAAAACAAAGAGAGAGAAGGGGGCAGAGGGAAGAAACCCATCTTGATGAAAAGAGGACAGGCCTGCTACCCCGGGCCTGGCCGCCGCTCTGCACCTTCCGTCTCAGTAACACAAGGACCACAGCTGCCAGCTGTGTTGGCTTTTAGGGTGGCCTCACACCTGTGTGTGTGCGTGTGTGCACGCCCATGCAATCAGCCCCACACTCCACTGGCCCCCTGCTCGGTCCCTCTCACTTTTCATTCTTGTGCTCTGACGTGAGCACCTGCTGAATCATGAGGCTGAGGTTTGAGGGCCAGATAGAGAATGTGCACCCAGGGAAGCCACAGGGCGACAGACACAGACACTGGAGTGCAGCTCCCGGGGCCTTTTAGGTCACCCTCCGTATGTCAGGATGGATTTTTTTTTTTAATGACTCATAAAGGGAAGAAGGGGCCAGCTCCGGGGAGTGTGAGGAACAGACGGACGGACGGACGGACGGACGGGAGCTTTGTTCCTAGCTGTTCTGCCTCAGGCTTTTACAAAGCAGTGGGTCAGTGATTTAGACTTCTGTGGTGAACACAGAACTTGCCACCTTTTTTCAGACCAGGAAATCCCCCTGGCATGCTATAAAACTACCTGCCAATTCAGCCTATGCTTGAAGGAGGGCCTGCCAACAGTACAAATCAAAAGGCCCAGGTGATCCGTGCCAGTGTGGGCTCTTCCTGCCTTCTGGCCTGTTTCCCAGGGGTAGGGGTTTGACTCCCAGGCAGGTCCGAGTATTAAGCAGGGTCTTCCCAGCTAGTCCTCCTGCCCCACTCCCCCCCACCCCCGGCTCTAACTAAAGGGTCTGCAAGGTGTCTCTAGTATTGTCACTTAGTCTCGCTCTGCAAGGGTAGGACCTCATTAATTTATACAGCAGGGGCAGGGCTAAATAATGAAGGAACAGAGGGCAAACATGGCCTCCATCCTCCCCACCCCACCTCCCTGCAGGACTGGCCACCCTGGGCCTGGAGGACTCTGGACCTTCTAAAAGCATGTCCCCCTACAGGAATCATGACAGCTCCTGAAGATGAAGTGGGACATGTTTGGCACCAAACTCTGCCGTGACTCAGTCCACCAGTTCCTACCCATCCCATCTGTCTCAAAGCCAGTGTCCCGGGTCCTTTCTGGTGCCCACAAGTGTCCTGAAACAGCCCTTCCACCTGGACTCCCGCCACCGCCGCTGCCTGACAGAGCTGGGTCTGTCAGAGGCCCAGAGAGGCAAAGGGAATTGCCCCAGCCACCAGCAGCACCAGGGCCCCTGCCACCACAGACCACAAAGCAGCGCTCTGGCTCCGAAAAAGTACACAAGGCGGAGAAGGGTGGGAAGCGACAGCCTGGCCAGCATGGCTCATCATCCCCTCTGAAATACTTGATGGCTTGCAGAACCTGCCACTCCTTCCAAAAACTCGGTGAGCCCTGGCCGCTCTGCCCCACCCTCTTCCTGGAAGTAGTTGTGGTCAGAGAAGCAAAGAAGTTTCCTCTCTGTCATCCATTTCAAACTGATGCTGGGTGGACAGTCAGAAGGGCCCACCTCTCCACCAGGAGCGGCCTGGCACCAATGACCTGTCTCTCGGTTTTCTCCTCTGTACACTGGAGACAAGGCAGTTCTAAGTGTCAGGGGCTGTCCCTGTAGGGTTCGCTCAAGCTGGGGTAGCAGAGACCAGGCTCAGATACCCAGGAGAGCTCGGACTGGAGCGGCCATCTTTCCAGACTCACACCAAAACTAGCCTGGCAGTTTGGTCCCCAGCGCTGGGAGGAGCTGTGCTGCCCAACCCCCCAGATCCCCAACCACTTCAAGAAAAATCTGCATTACCACCACCACCACCACCATCTCCCCCAGCGCACGCGCCCCCCCCCCCCACAACCCAGGACGTTTAGCCAAAGCATACGCTCCAGAAATCTTTTTTCTTTAAAAAAAAACTTTCATAATAAAGTTTATTACCTAAACTGGCTGTAAAAATATAAAATAGGGTATTCTGCACAGCAGAAAAATGAAGCCAGAGACCCTCCCCCACCCCTGGTTTGTGCAAAGATACTGGGAATATGTAAACATGGAGAGGTAGGAGTGGGGTTCAAGTCCCGGCCCCAGACACAAGCTGCTACAACCAGAAGACCCGGAGGGAGCACCAGGAGGGGAGGCCCCCCGAGAGGCGGGATGGGGTCTCCGGCCAGAAGCCGGAGGCACCTCGCCCTCCACACCCACTCCCTCCGACCCAGGCGGGGAGGGCTCCCACGTGGTTCCAGGAAAATAATAATAATAATTAATAAGAAATAATAAGGCGCCCCCACTTAATGCTGCGGGCACGGCGGCGGCCGGTCAGATCTGGAAGGGGAAGGAACTCAGGTAGTCACGGAGTACCGGGTTAAGAGGGATGCGCGCCAGGTTCTCGCGACCCACGGCGGCCACGATGCGCTGGCGACACAGCTCCTGCAGCGGCCGCACGCGGCGCTGGCGCAGCGGGGCCCCCAACATGCGGCGCGGCGCCGCCACGTAGTGCTCCAGCAGCTCGAAGAGGCAGTCGAAGGTCTCGCGGCTGCCGTCCAGGTGGAAGCGGCCGGCCTGGAAGTGCACGCGGATGCTCGTGGGGCCCGAAGCCATCTTCACGCTGAGTGCGAAGAAGCAGTTCCGTTGGCGACTGTCGCGCACCAGGAAGGTGCCCACGGGCTCGGCACGCAGCCGCTCGTGCGCCCCGTGCACGCTCAGGGGTCCCCAGTAGAAGCCGCAGGCGTCCAAGAGCGCGCTGGTCCGCGTGATTCGTCGGTAATCGGAGTGGGAGCGGAACGTGCGGAAATGAGTGTCGCCAGGGGCCGGAGCCGGGACCGCAGGGCAGGGCCGCGGACGCGCGGGGGCCGCCGGCGAGGACGAAGACGAGGATGAGGAGGACTCTGGCCGCCGTCGGGGCTCTGCTGCCGGGGAGATCGCATTGTCAGCTGCCACCTGGTTGCGTGCTACCATCCTATACGAGGGGCCAGCCGTAGGGGTGGGCCATAGCGTCCGGGGCTGCGCTGATGGGGGAGACAGAGGCAGTGAGCCGGGCGTCCGGGTGGCGCTGGCCGGCCAGCGAACCCCAAGGAGCCAGGGCGGAACGCGGAATCCGCCCGGAGCCTCTGAGCCTCGGTGGGCTCATCTGTGAAGTAGGCCGTTCCCGTACGTGGAACCCTTCCAGGCTAGCTGTGGAGCCCAGCCTCCCCGCGCGCGTGGAGAAGGGGGCGTGGAGAGGGGCCCGACTCGCGGCCGTCCCCGCTGATGGCTCGCCGCCCAGCGGCTGCCGCCTGCTGGCCACGCCGGGGATTGGAACCCGGGCGGGAGATCTGGGCTCAGGGCCGGAGAAGAGGCGCCGCCGACACCCCGCACGCGCCGGGGCCCGCCTGGGCGAGCCGGTGGGGCGGGAGGGCGCCAGAGGCGTGGCATCCACGACCCCACCACGCAGTCGGCGAGGCCAGTCCTATCCGGCTCTGCTCCCCTTACTCCCATCCCCTCCCGCCTCCTCCTCTGCCGCCCCGGCTCACCTGGCGGCGGGACGCGGGGCGCCGCGGCTGGGGTCTCCGGGGCGGCTGTCGCGCATGCTCCGGGGCCGGGAGCCGTGCAGCTGCCACGGCTGCAGCTCGCTCTACTGCCGCCCGCCCCTGCATCAGGCCCTTAAAACTGGCATAGGCCCCGCCCACCGGTCCCGCCCACCGTCGCTTTCGGTTTCTCTTTCGGGCGAGTCTTTTGGGTCCCCTTTCTGGCCTCTTGCGGCTCTCTCTGGAGAGAAGATGCTGATCCTGTCCCTAGGCTCGGTCTTGTCTCGCACCTGCTTGATTGGGACCTCGGCGTCCTGGGGTTCTGGCTTCTCCCCGAATCTTCTGGTCGGTGTCTGGGATGGCCACCTTAAGACCGCTCTTTTGCTCTTGCCACCTTCGCCCCACATCCCTGCAGCCGGCCGGGTGGGATGCTCACGCGGCGCTGACACGCCTCCTCCCCTCCTGGTGTCTGCGTCCTCCTGGTCAGGGCTCCGCCTCGCCTGGAGCCTGCTCCCCCCTAAGAAGCTCCTCCCTGCCAGGGTCCTTCCCGCCCAGGACCCGGAGGCCTTGGCAGTCTTGGCCCATCTTGGAGCCTGGCTAGGCAGTCCTGGAGCCCGGCGGGGCCGACGCCCTCCCCTGGAGCCTCGGAGCCGGGCGCGGGGGGCCCCTCCCGTCGGCCACCCGGCCTGGCCTTGGCTTGGGCTTCCCAGGAAGCGGTGGCCTGACCGCAGAGGCTTCAAAGGAAGCCTAAGGCGGTGCGGGAGGGGCGCCCCCGCTCCCGGCCGAGTTCCTCGGAAACCGGGTGGGGTTGGGCTGGGTCCCCAGTGGCCTGGACTCACTCTTCTTGCACTCCTACTACGTGGGCAGCTGGAGAAACTGAGGCCCGGGGCGGGGCTATGATTCACAATGGCTGGGCACCTCCAAACGAACCCAGTGCGAAAAAAAATGAGGCTTTCTCAGCTATAACCCCAAAACTCTGCCTCCCCACCCTCACAGACGGCCTCGAGGCTCCAGCAAGCATCTGCCTGCACAAGGGCTCCCGTGCTCCGTGTACACCTTGGGCTTGGGATCGAGGCGGTCAGACCTATCATTAGGACACTGTGGTTTCGTGATTCAGTTTGTCCTGGAAGGCCAGGAGTAGGTGCCTGGCTGGTGGCGATGTTTATGAATGAAGGCGCGTGAGGAGGTTCGCGTGCAAACTTCTGTGTTTCGCGATGACGCACACTGCCCTCTACAGGCTTCTCTCAGATTGCTGCCAGTCGGCTCGTCTGAAGCGCTGCACTGGCCAGATCTTCCTGGTCTCCCTTTCTCAGCATCCCAGGCTGTGCCCAGAGCTCCACATTTCATGCTAAGTTGCGTCCGTGTCTTGAGCTCCTTGAGTTTGTGTGGCTGGGGCTGGTAGTGGTCACTGAGGAGACGTCTATGGAGGGATGGGAAAGATGCCGAGTGGTGCTGACCAGGGTCGGTCCACACCCTTGGTGACTGATGGGGTAATATAGTGTGGAAAGGCTGGGCTCAGGCCCAGGTTCTCCTCCAGCTAAGCCTCTTCTAGCCCATGTCCTTGGGCATGTGATTGTATTGCCTCTCTCAGCTCTATGAGTGTGTCCATTGCCCCCATTACAAACTGCTCCTTCAGAGTAGTGCCTTCAGGAGAGGTGTTGGACCTGGGATTGCAGGCAGGCATTACCATGCTTGGTTTATGCAGTGCTGGGAACTAAACACAGGGCCTTGTGCATGCTGGGCAAGCACTCTACAATGAATTCCATCCCTGTTTTCCTTTTAGACACCCCAGCCAGGGAGTAGAGCATGCAAAGGGAAAACGGGGGCGGGGGGGGGGGCATCTCTCTTGGTACTTATTCCCAAGGTGCAGGAGGGCTGGCACTGAGGTGGGGGGAGGTGGCCAGGCTCCTGCAGGCCTCTGCACTACCCCCACGTGTCCCTCACCCCTGCACTGCTTGCTTCCCATCCATCCTTGGGGACCATGCTTTCCTGGGTACCAGTGGTGCAGACTGCCATTGTCTCACTGCATCCCTAAGCTTAGGGAGGCTCCAGCGTCCAGCAAATGAACCCTCCCCCTTTCCTGCTGTGTCTCCCAGTCCTCTTGAGTCTGTTTCCCTTGTACCCTGACACGGTTGCAAAGAACAGGGTGGAGTCAAGACTCTGGATGCAGACAACTCAGTTTCAGTTTAGTTGTAATTCAAAACAAAATGAAACCAAATCCAGAAGGAAAGCATCATGGGATTATAGGTGTGCGGAACTCTTGGAACTTCTGTTTCACCTCTGTCACAATGACAGAGGCCACCTTTCTCTAGCAGTGGGGGTGGGGAGGAGAAACCATTTCTTGGTTTCTCTTTCCAGCTTTGACAATGTTGTGCTGGGAAACGCTGCCCCTAGTCAGTGTATGTGATATTGAAAGTTATTTGCCCAACACTCCTTGAGGGGAAGGGAGGGAGGGCAGGGAAGAGTAGCCAGTGCAAAGGCCCTGTTGTAAGCAGAGCCTGGGCAGACCAGCACAGACTCAAAGGTCTCCAGCCAGGAAATGGGCTGTTGAAGCAACACACAGGCCCTGAGCTTTCAGTATACCTTGTGCCACACGCAATAACCATTGTTGGATAGAGATACTTTATAACAGACTCAAGGAACAGACTCAAGGGTAATCTTCCAGGGTACACGCTTTAATCAATGTTGCATAGAAATTGCTGCAGTGACATGTTCCTGTAAAGTCAGCATCCTCCCAACATTCCCCTAGTGATGGCTATCTCCGTTTGGGATCAGATGGACACAGGAACAACCTGGAGTGTCTCACTTGTGTCTTCTCCCTAAGACAGGAATGGGAAAGAGGCCTTTAATACTAGCATCCTATCAACTCTCTCCATCCAGAGCCAATGCTTGCCGTTCAGCCAGCTGCCCTTCTGGGCAGCCTTGCCCTTCAGGGAGACCCCACTGTGCAGGTACCTGAGCTACACCTCTTAGTTCGGTGTGTCCGTTTCCGCCTCCTGACCACCTTTCTCTTGTTCACCTTCCCTTCCAAGGTCTTCCTGTTCTTGGAACAGCTGCCGCGGTGGCTGGACCTTGGAGTTGAGTGTCGGGCGTGCATGGCTTGTTTGGAGTGCCTCGATGGTGGCCTGGGGTTCGGGCTGGAACTGGAGCTCGGGTGGCTTGCCTGGCTGCAGCTCCGGCAGTGATGGCTGCAGTTGCACTGGTTACAGGTGTGATCTTGGGACCGAGAGGAGCTATGGGGGTGGGGGTGGGTGGTGGAAAGGCTCTGCGTCTTGGTGTCCATGGGAGGCCACACTTGGAGGGGCAGAGACCTCCTCCTCCTCCTCTTTTTCCAGCAGGCCCAGCTTTGGGGAGCCCCCACAGCCCCTGGTTATATAGCTGGGCCAATTATGATGGCACAGGCCACAGAGGGTGACAGGCATGGCAAAGCTCTGCCCCTCGCCCTCTTCCCAGGGCGGGGCAACTTTCAGGGCCCTGAGGGTCAGCTTATGTTGAGGCCGCATCTGATCCCTGTGTGTTCACGTCTGCATGGTCCAGCTTTGCAGTGGGGGCAGTAGTCATTGCACCCACCCCACAGTGACATTGGGAATTTTAAGTTAGATCATGAGGTTAGGTGAGGAACAGTCTGCAGTCAGCGCTTCAAGGCCTCTGGCAGCTGCAGGATTCTCTTCCTTTTTGCCTGGCCTACCATAGCCAGGGGGTGGACAGTGGTGTGCCCTGGATTAGGTAGTAGAGTCACTAGGGGTTGGAATGGGCCCACCTCCCCAGCAGCCTTCCCAGGTGAGAGGTTGAGGGTCAGGTTCAAAGTCTAGTTTGCACTGAAGTCTAATCTTGGATATGCCATGGGGCTCCCTCAGTCTGAAACCAGCCCTTCCTTCCAGTCCTTTGAGCTGGGATGCCAGCCCTTGGATCCTGGAAGCCTCCCAGTTTGTCTCTGCTCCAGCCCCTAGCCTGGAAAAGGTCAGGTTGTACTGATGCGGGTGTGCTCTTCCCAGTCTTCAGTCACTTTACAGGTGATCTCTACAGCTCTGGCTCTGAGACACTGTCTACCCTCCTGCCCACATGGCCCTGCCCATCTTCTGTGCACTACACCGCCTCTCAGGGCCAGCACTTGCTGTCAAGGGCCTGTGTGTGTGTGTGTGTGTGTGTGTGTGTGTGTGTGTGTGTGTGTGTGTGTACAGGCCACACTACACATGGAATTCAGAGGACAACTCTCAGGTTAAGTTCCTTTAACCACTGAGCCGTTTAACTCATCTTTTAGATAGTCTTAGTGAGCTGACCCTGAAGATGACTCCACCTCCCAAGTGCTGGGATTGATCTGAGTTGATTTAATAAACATGCCAGATGGCCCATTGTGAAAACTGCCTGGTTTACTGAGCCCTGCCTATCCTTTTCAGCCAGCTTTGCCTGGGAGCATCCCAGTGACTGCAATTAGCAGACTGGATGGTAGCTTTTCCCTCCCAGATCTGCGTCCACATGGAGCCTACCAATAGGTATTGGAAGGTGTATGGAAGCTAAGAATCACGGACTGTGCCGGACCAGCTGGGCGGGCCGTCACATCCACTGGCAAGTGTCCTTACAAGAACACTTGCCTTGTGCTGCCAATTAAAGGCACAGGTTGAGGTCCCGTAGTCATAAGCCCAGAATTTCTGGAGCAGTGGCTAGTGCAGAGAGCCTGGTTCTATATGATACATCCAGACCCAGGCTCTGTGCTCATCCTCAGCATCCTCGTCTGAGTCTGTAGGATAGCCCCTCACGTAGCCCACTTAGTGCTACATAGAGCCTGCCTCGCTTTGACCCCGACAGCAAAATGAGGGCCCTGCAGAGGCATCCAGCCAGGCTTCCCCACCCTGGGTGGCTGTTCTCCAGGCATGCTCATGCAACACATACGTAGGAAGGGACAGAGGGAAACCAGGAGAGTTCCTTGGAGACTCTTTATTTTCTGAATGTCCTCTTTGGAGTGGCGATGGGCATCCGTCGCTGGGCAGGCCTCAGGGTGGGTCAGGAGTGTGTCTGCTTGGGCTCAGGGCTCGGCTGGGCCACGGCGTCATCCTCAGTGCTCTCCTGCTTCTCGGGCTCCATCAGCAGCAGTTTGCCTTTTACTGGGATCTGCTCCTCCTCCTCCTCCTCCTCCTCTTCCTCGTCATCCTCATCCTCCTCTTCCTCTTCCTCCTCCTCTTCCTCCTCACCCTCTGATGACAGGGAGAAGTTGTCTTGACTCACGCAGGCCACGAGCTTCTTCATGGAGGACTCGTGGCCACGGCTATGACCTGTGTTCTGGGCCGTGCCATGGCTGGTGCTGAGCTTGGCACAGCGGGAACCCATCACCCAGTCCTGTCTCTCTGGACTAGGAGGGAGGCAGCTCGGCCAGTAAGAGACTGTGAGGCTGGTGGGCGTGGCACTGACCTCACAAACAGGTTCCAAGGTACCGCCCTCCCCCACCCTGGAATCTGGAGCTTCGCTGACATTTTCCAGGAGCAATGCATTGGCTCAGATGGCTCTATGGAGAGGGCAGGGACAGGAGCTGAGGGTTATCCCTTCCCCCATGACTAAACTCCCCCCTCGAGTTGCTCTCTTGGTGTAACCTGAACCATGAAAGGACTAGGAATGGTCCCTACGTGACGTGACGTTCACGAAAAGGAGACAGCAGCCAGTGAGTCTCGTGTCAAGCTTTATTTGGCAGGTGGCTTTGCTCATTACTCAGATCTCGTGGCTCCTTGGCAGCTCAGGGCTCAGACATCAACGTGGAATGGTGGTGTGGCCTCGCGTGACGTTGTTTGGGCAGGTGACTATTCGTTGGGCAGGTGACTTCCTTGGCTCCAGGCAGGATGGATGGGCCTGGGGAGGCTTAGTGGCGCCTCCTACACCTCCTGCACCTGCATCTCCTCCTCCTTCGGGATCTTCTGCAGCCTTTGGGAGAGAAAGTTCTGGTTTGCAGGCTACCTGGGAGGCAGCAGCGTTTGAAGGGGGCACTCCTACCTTGTTGGGAGCAGCACAGAACCCCAGAACCTTACCTCTGCGATGCCGCCTTCTGTGGCGGCAGGAGCGTCTCCTTCGCCTCCGGCATGACCGGCGCCTCCTGTGGATCCGGTACAGCCTCCTCCGCGAGCAGCGCCGGTGTCTGTGGTGGTGGTGACCCCTGTGTGTGCGCCCGTAGTCATCCACGCGCTCGGGGCTGAGCTCTTGCCCCTGTTCCTCTTCTCGTCCATGTTCTTGCCCAGGCCCCTGGTGTGGACGCTCACTGGGGCTCCTCATTCGGTAGCGAACCATCGTGCCAGGAGATCAGGAGTCTCTGAGCTGAGGCTGCAGCTGACCTGGATGGGAGGAGGAGGACGAAAGCCTCACCACCTGCTCTTGGTGGTGATGATGGTCTGGTGTGAGGGCTTTCTGGGGCTCATATATAAAGGGGAGCCCCACTGTGACCTGGCGGCCCACCCCTGATTGTTCCCACCCTGCCCAGTCCCCTCTGTGAGGGCAGCACAGGCCGGGTTTGTAGCACTGGCTCGTAGGTTAGTCACAAGAAGATTAGTATGAGAGGGTCTCAGGATGACCTTGAGCTTCTCTCCCGGCCCCTTTGCCCTGCTGCATGGTGTGTGTCACGGTCGCAGAGCGCTGCCAGGCAAGCCACCGAATCCCCTCCCAGCCCCAGTCCGTGCCCTCATCCTGCCGAGCCCTGGGAAAAGCTTCCCACCTTCTCCACGTGAGCTAAGGACAGTGTAACTAAAACAGCATCTCCCGTGGGGAAAGAGTCTGGGTTGCTCAAGGACATGCTTCTCTCCAAAGCTGGTTTGAGATTTTGCTTGTTTTCTGTGTAACTCTGCCCTTCCTGGGACTTGCTCTATAGACCTGGCTAGCCAGATCGGCCTGCCTCTGCCCCATGTGCTGGGCTTAAAGGAGTCCTTTCTTTCCTGGGGCATACTTGAAACATTGTAACCCAACAGCAAAAAAATAAAACTTGTGCTTTTTACAACATGGTACCTTGATCTGCGTCCCCATCATGGAGTATATTGACGCAGTCCCTCAGGGAATCAAGTCCTGAGTTGTATTGTGTGACTGGCATACACAAGGTCTTGGGTCCTCAACACCACAAAAACCAAAGGGTGATCACAACACTCAAGGTCCACTGCTGGCCTAGAAGGCGAAGCCTGTGGAGGCCCTGGAAGGTGAAGACTGGCATTGCAGAAATCACGGGCGGTTATCTGACCTCTGATTCACACAAGCTGGCTCAGAGGATGGGGTCAGCTGAGTGCCAACCTTAAATTGGCCCCATGGGCTTACCAGAGAAGGGATCGGTGATGGGACAGTCACACAGATCCACTGGACTTTCTTGTTCAGCTATAGCCAGTTCCTGCCTGGCTTTCCGACAGTCTTTGTATGGACTGGGGCCCATAGTGAGGCCCTCAGACACATGTTGGGGAGGGATCTCATGAGAATCTGTTATTGTCAGGTTTGGAGGCCCCCCCATGTCACTCACATCCCCCTTACCCACACTCACCCACCCTTCCCAGAACCCAAGAATCTAGAGGCATGAGTGGGATGAGTTTAACATTTATTGACAGGTGGCATTGTTCCTTAGCAGGCTCCTGTTTTTCATTGGACGGTGGCATTTTTCAAGATGTGGCGAGAGGCTCTTGAAGTCTGGTAAAATTTTCAGGCAGGAGTTTTGATGGACTTGCTATTTTGTGCATCTAGTATCTTTTACACCTCAGGGTGTATCTGCGGCGGCGGCAGCACCCTAGGAAGGCAAGAAAGATGGTGAGGAGGGTGGATATATCAGGCTGTGCCCAATCCCTGGAACACCGCCCCCCCAGAGCCAGCACAGCACAGCCCCCCTGCTCACTTCGCCTCCTCCGCCGGCAGCATCGCCTCCTCCGTCTGCGACATCTCCGCCTGCGGCGGCGGCATCTGCTCCTGCTTTTGCTGCGGCAGCATCGGTATCTGGCCATGGTGCTGGCTTGGCCGGGAGCTGGCTCAGAGCAGGGGGCACCACCTGGGTCGAGCCAGCCAACCTGTGAGCAGGTGGAATTTTGCGGGCTGTGGATGGAGAGCCCGCGCCCTCTTCCTCTTATAGACACAAGGGGCCCCCGGGGATTATGAAGTCAAAGAGAGCCAGGACCTCACAGACCATGGCCAGGGAGGACCTGCACCATGTCCAAATATGGGCATGAGGGGTGGACAGCATTTTGGCATCAGCAGTTGCCTGTGTCATAGTCAAGAAGGATGGCACCCTCTTGAGCGTTCAGTCATTCATTCAACTTAGGTGCTAGTGAGCACCTGCCACACACGCCTGCTTCTGGGCTAGGCCCTGATAGATAATCCGAGGCCAGGCAGGTGGGTGAAACAGCCATACAAAATTGAAACTGTCAGAAAACACACGTCTTCAGACTGCCCAGAGGATGTTTGCTGAGGGAACTTGACCTTATGAAAGTTAGCGGAACCCCCAGTGGGACACTGACAAATGAACCCAGAGGGTCTCAGCTGCAGGAGGAGCAGCTCCAGTGAGAACACTGGGGTGCTGTTAGGTGCATCAGGTAGGCACGGGGGTGCAGGCCAGCTTTTGGACATTACTAGACAGGAGATGAACGTGGGTGATGCTGCTGGCCCCTGCTCCCCAAAGTTCACTTCCTGTTCTGAGTGCACCTTGGTTGCTGCCCAGCCCAAGGGGGAAGCTGAAAGGCAGCTGGACAAGACGCGGAGGGAGGGAGGCCCAGTAGGTGAGGGAGGCAGCGATGTGGAATTGGCTGAGATGGAATGGGACCTGCTTCATGCCCCTGTGAACTTTAGGCTTGGCATCTGGTCACAGAAAAAGGGGCATGGAATGAGAGAGAGGCTCTGTTGTGTTTTCTGTAGGAAGCCGGAGGCCATCAGTGTCCTGGCTCTAGGGGAACACTGGGGGGCAGAGGAGTGAGTGATGGGCGTGCTCTCGCCAGCTGTTTCTAGGCGTCTCTGTCTAAAGATGCAGAGAAGCCTGGAAGGGAGCAGTGAGCCGGTGGATGGGGATGTGAACAAGTGGCCGATATGGGGAAAGCCTCAGAGCCACCCCGTCACCCCCCTCTGTCATCAAGTTCTCTTTGTTCTCAGAGTTGCCTCGCCATTCAAGAACAGGGCTTCCCACATGGCTCCAGAGCTCTTCAAGCCTAAGAGAAAATGAGACTCTAAGGAAGAGGGTAGGTGCTCTCCAGAGAGGAGAGAGCTCAGGTGCCCCACGTCCAACCCACAGGTGTCTGAAGATCAAACTTTAGGTCACTAAAGGCTGCCGTGGGTGGGACTGAGCAGGCTAGGGTCAATGTTCACTGATTCCTTCTCCGTTCGCTTGGGTTTCTATGCAGGGCCCACACTTAGAGGGTAGACATTGTGTTTCTCTACGTCAGGATATCATGCCTTCACCAGCCACTGAAACCCTCCACACTGGAGATCCCCTCCCTGGCCTTGCCGTCAACTTACATTTTTTTTTGAATATTTATTTATTATGTATACAGTGTTCTGCCTACATGACAGAAGAGGGCACCAGATCTCATTACAGATGGTTGTGAGCCACCATGTGGTTGCTGGGAATTGAACTCAGGACTTGTGGAAGAGCAGCCAGTGCTCTTAACCTCTGAGCCATCTCTCCAGCCCACTCATTTTTTGTCAGAGTGGACTCAAGTACTTTAGACTTCGCTGCTTTTCCTGTTGCTGCATCAGCATGCCTAACAGAAGCAACTTCAGGGACGAAGGGTGCTTATTGTCATAACCCCGGGTTTTCAACCCACGATGGCAGGGGAGCCTTGGCACCTGGGGTGGTTCTGTCTGCAGGAGTGGGAGCTCATAGTGTGGTGTGACGGTTGATACTGTCAATTTGACAGAATCTAGGATCACTTAGGAGACAGATCTTCGAGCCTTTCTGTGTGGGTCTTCCTAGATTAACTGACCTCGGAAGACCCGTTCTGAATGTGGGCAGCCCCATCCTTTGGACTAGAGTCCTGGGCTGAGCACCAGCAGTCTCTTTCTCTGCTTCCTGGCTGCGGTTGTCACATGAACAGCCACCTCTCCCACCGTGATGGATGGCACTTTCCTTACTAGGAGCCAAACAGAATCTCCCTTGAGAAATTTTGTCACAGCGTTGACACAGACAACTGAACATGTGGCTCTTTCACCTCCTCATGGATCAGGAAGCAGAGACCTTTAGACCAGAATTGGAGGTGGGCATAACCTCCAAAGGTCGCCCTGTGTCTACCAGCTAGGGTGTGTGTCGCAAAGGTTCCATAACCTCTCAAGACAGGGGACCAACTGTTCACACTCTTCTGTCGCCTCACATTCAGATTTTAGCGATCACAGCTGCTTTTGGACTCTCCTAGCTCTTCCAGACTCATCTTGTATTTCCTGGTCTGGACCAAGAACACCACATCTCCAAGCAGCTCCCTCAGGGTGGCATTAGAAACCAAGACATGGGCACAGGGTGCTCAACCATGGGCCGCTGCTGCTTACACACCCTCTTAACGGTGAATCTGTGTGTGCCCCATGTAATTAGTTCCATATGTAACTTGGATGGTTCATTGTGACTGGAACCCTGACTGCATTGAGAGCCAAAAACTGTGTGTATGAGGGAGTTCTCAGAGCAGATTAGAACCAGAGGGCCCCCCCCCCGACATGATGAATAGTTCAACCCATCAAAATCGGGGTCGTGGAAGATGGAGCTTGGTTAGAGGAAGTGGTTCACAGGGGTTGGTCCTTTCAACTACATGATGCCCTGGTCTCTTTCCTGTATTCCCACCCCCTCCGCTTCCTATTTGGTGGAGGCGGGGCATGTTGTATAGGATTTCACATAACTCTGCTACCGTGATGTTCTGCCCAAGCCCATGAGACCAGTGACTATAGTAATGACTCTTTGGGCCCCCAAATGCTGAAGGGGCAGGTGTGGGCCACGAAGTCACTCACCTATTGTGACTTAAATAAAGCTGTTTTGCAGGAGAGCATCATCCCTATTTCTTTCCTTGGAGCTGAGACACTGCAGGAAGACTTTTCCTTCAGCATGGGGCTAGAACACAGGTCTCTGCTGGCAAAGGGCTCTGCCACAGAGTTACAGCCCGGCCTCTTTTTCTCCTTTACTTTATTCCTTCCTTCCTCTTCTTTTTACCATGAATATTAATTCCTGCTGTTTCCAAGTTTACCTCCCTATGGTTACGTATGTATCTTCAGCAGCACTAGCATCCTCTGGGACCCTGAAAACTGAGTGTCTCCAAATGATGAAGTGTTCAGGGGTGCTGGAGTTTTAAGCCTGGCATTATGCCCTATGTATCACACACACACACACACACACACACACACACACACACACACACACACTAGCTGTGTTTACTGGGAGGGGCCAGGGGAGAGGACAGAGAGGGAAGAGAAAATGTGACTTCTATGATCCTCTGTGAAGGAGAAGGAGGAGATGATGGTCTCTATGGCAGTCTCAGTGCTGGGGGCTCCTTCCACTGTTGCTGTGCATTCCTTACCTGGATAATTGTAATTACAGAGGCCAGGTCAGGAGCCATCTCCCCACAGCCTGCAACCTGTGCACAGCACCTACCCTCCCAACCCTTGAACTCTTTGCCCTCCTCCCTCCATGTGGTGATTCAAATGTAATTGGCCTCCATAATCCCAAAGGGGGTGGCACTATTAGGAGGTAAGACCTTATGGAGTAGGTGTGTTCTTCTTGGAGGAAATGTGTCACTGTGGAGGCTGGCTTTGAGGTCTCATATATGCTCAAGATACTGCCCAGTGTTACACACTACTTCCTGTTGCCTGCAAGATGTAGGACTCTCGGCTACTTCTCCAGCACCATGTCTACCTGCATGCTGCCATGTCCCACCATGATGATAATGGACTGAACCTATGAACTGTAAGCAAATCACCCCAATTAAATGTTTTCCTTTATAAGAGTTGCCATGGTCATGGTGTCTCTTCACAGCAATAAAAATTCTAAGACACTCCACTTCTCCAGTGCTGGGGTTACAGGCATGTACAACCACACAGATGTTTAAATTTGCCTTTTAACTGACACACACAAGCCAGAGCATATCAATAGGGAGCCATGTAATGGTCCCATGTGTATTCTCACTGTGAAGCTCTCTATTTCCCTCAAACATCCATCATGTCTTCTTGTGTATGTGTATGTGGGCCACGTTTGCATGTGGTCAGGTTCCTGTGTGTGAGAGCATGTGTATGTACTTGTGTGGGTACATGTGTGTGTATGTGTGTACCTGCAAAGCCAAAGGTCAACGTTGAATACTGTTCCTTGGGAACCATCAACCTTGGGTTTTTTTGTTTTGTTTTGTTTTTAGCCATCTCCCCAACTCTTGTCATTTCTTAATGGTGGAAACATTTGCTCTTCTTCCTTGTGGGCGTTTGAGGGCATGGAGTTTAAGAATAAGGAAAGAACCAACCAGAAGTGTGGGTGACACACACATTCAGTCCAGCATTCAAGAAATCTCTGTGACTTCCATGCCAGCCAGAGCTACACAGTCAGGCTACAAAGACCCTGTCTCAAAAAGGGAACGAGAAAACAAACCAAGCATAGTGGCTAGTGCTTATAATCCCAACACTGAAGGCTGAGGCAGGAGGATTGCCATAAATTCAAGGGCAGCCTAGCCTACACAGTGAGACCCTTGTCAAGCAAAGCAGGAGGCTCGGGGGATGGCTCAGTGGATAAAGTGCTTGCTTTGCAAGTGTGAGGATCAGAACTTGGACCTTCAGAACAGGAAAACTTGACATTTTAAGAAGGCAGGTGCAGTTGGCTAAGCAATGTGGTGGAGAGGGACCAAGGGGCCATGAAGGAACCCACTGCCCTGGATCTTGATGTGAGTGATAAAATAGCCAGGTAGCTGGTAGGTAGTTCCTGTGTGTTCCTCAAGGACGAGCTAGCCAGGCTCTGCGGCCCCACACACCCACAGGTCCCATAAGGCACTCTTCTGACAGGAAAGAGAAACTCAGTGGCCAGCTGGGGTTCATTTGCACTTTCCCTGCCCGCCCTCCCGCCCAGTGTCTGCTTTGTGGTTGGCTGTTGCAGCTAGCTGCTCTCAGGGAAAGAGGCCAGCAGCAGTTTCCAGTCAGCCCTCTGCACAAGTGTACAGTGTTCTGCACCCCAGGATGGCTGCAGAGTCTGGGGAAACCCAGAACAGCCGCAGAGCTGAGGGAACACCACACAGTACCCATAGCCCCAGCAGCAAATGGCTTCATACCCAGGCAAAGAAGGTGTTCCTTCCAGAAACAGCCTGCTGCAGGAACTCAGTGTGAGCCAGGGCCTCAGTTTCTCCATCTGCAAAAGGGTACTAAGGCCCTTTTTCTTGCACTACAGTAATACAAACATCTGCGCTGGGGTATTGGTGTGTGGGCTATCAGAACAAGAGTGCAGAAATATGAATGGCTTAAGAGAGACTAATCTGGATTAAAATAGAAGAAAGCAAGCCAAACCCTGCCCAATATGCTCATCTGAGGAGATAGGGAAGCTGGGCTGAATGCACACTGCATCTCCTGTTGCCATCCAGGTTGGGTTACCGGAAGGAGGGTGAACACAAGACACACCGTTTTGGTCCTGCAGGTCACAACATGTGAGTAGTCTCTTTGCAGTTAAAGCAAAACAAAAACATGCTGTGAAAGCTAAAATCTCTGAGACCAGTTAGAGTGGCACTTCCCAAGCACCCATGAGGAGATCTTTCTGCAACACCAGTGAGGACAGGTCCCTGGGCCCAGGCACAGGGTTGTGTTTAGGAACTGTGAAAAGAGGAATGCACCACTTGTCTCCCACACCTCTACTGTTCAAGAAAAAGTTTAGTATTGGTGTCATCATCCCCAGTCCAAGGAGAGTGCTCTAAGCTCAGCCCTTTCTGACTCGGTAGGTCAGAGTGACACTCAGCCCCAAGGCCTGGAAATGCTCATGTTAGATGGACCAACTGAGGTTGGCAGAGATGAAGAGCTATGGACTTAGGGAGAACGGGGTACAGTTCCCTGTACCTAGAGATGTGACAAGCCCTGAGGGAGAATTTTTGACAGATGAACACAAGTTTCTCCAAGACAAAGGCCAACTATGCCCTCAGCTGCAAACTCCAGAGTCAGAAAGTACAGAGACAGAAAGGAAGAGGTAGAGCCAGGCGAGTGAGCTTGTCGGAGGTTCCGTTTCCTCATCCAGCAGGGTGAGCAGTGCTAACTTTGCAATGTAAGGGTAGAAAGCAACAGAGCGGGCTGGCAGGTGTACAGAAGGCAGGGGACAGTGGCCATGCAGGGTGCCACCTTCCTGTCCCAGCTTTGCTGGGTACAGGACTTGGCCTCTCTTTGATGCATCTAATTGACACCCTGGGGCTGTGGAAATTACTCAGGCAGCAAAGTATTCACTTCGCCAGTATGAGGACCTGAGTCTAATCCCAGAACCCACATAAAAAGCCAGGTGTAGTGGCACACCTATAATCCCAACACTAGGGAAACAGGGACAGGAGGATGCCTAGGACTTGCTGGCTTACTCCATGGCTCCAGGTTCAGATCCTGTGTCAAAAACTGTGGAAAATGATGAAGGAAGACAACAGATGTCTGACCTCACACTCATGTGTACACATACCATAAATAAAAATTCACATTCCACAGATACTTATTGAGTGCTTCTGATGTGTCAGGCACCAGGCAGGGACTCCCTGCCTCAGTTTCCTCATCTGTCAAGAGACCATATTGATGGTCCTTGCTTTATAGGAGTTGATGCTCAGGGAGACAAGGAACACAGGCATAGCCTGGCCTGTCAGGTGGGCTTTGAAACTCTCTTCTCACATGGCCATACTCTCCCAGTCCTGAGCTTTCTTGTGGAATTTTAAGATGTGTTACATTCATTTATGCTGTAGAATATTTGCTTAATGATGCAAAGATGTGTTGCATTCTTTTATGTTGCATTTGTTTAACTCTGTGAAGCTGTGTTACTGTGCCTGTGTAAAACACCCGATGGTCTAATAAAGAGCTGAACGGCCAATAGCGAGGCAGGAGAAAGGATACATGGGGCTGCCAGGCAG
This sequence comes from Peromyscus maniculatus bairdii, assembly GCF_049852395.1. Lineage (NCBI taxonomy): Eukaryota > Metazoa > Chordata > Mammalia > Rodentia > Cricetidae > Peromyscus > Peromyscus maniculatus. Next base: position 4,589,677 of record NC_134859.1, on the reverse strand, counting down.
AGAGGATAAATAGAAATCTGGGGAAAGAAGGAGGGAGAAGGGGGAGGAGGACACCAGGAGCCAGCCACACAGCCACACAGCCACACAGCCACACAGCCAGTCATGGAGTAAGAAGTAAAGAAAGATATATAGAATAAAGAAAGGTAAAAAGCCCAGAGGCAAAATGTAGTTAAAGAGAAATGGGACAATTTAAGTTAGAAAAGCTGGCTAGAGAAGCCAAGCTAAAGCCAGGCATTTATAAGTAAGAATAAGTCTCTATGTATTTATTAGGGAGCTGGGTAAAGAGTAAGAAAAGCCAACTCCACAGCGTCTGGTCCTATGCGGTGCTGTACCCACCCAGTCCACAGTGTGTCTATCAAGCCCACTGGCGAAATTAGCTGTGACAGGGTTTACTAGGTCATAAGTCTCCTCTTCTTGGAAGGAAAGTTCTAGAAACTAATCGCCAGCAAACAGTGGCCCTCTAAGGATGAACCTTCCCATCCTCGATCACCTTGATCATATTGCCTCTGAAGCATGCTTCTTCTTTCTTTTCCGAGATGAGGACTAGAGCCCACAGATTCTGCAGATACTGTCCAGTAGTCTGTAGGCAGGGCAAAGTGGTCTAACACCAAGTTAGACACACTTCTGGAATTCCCAAACCATGAATCACCCATACTTGCAGCCCAGAGAAGCCAAAGACTTTTTCAAGGACATGTAGCAATTGATTTAAAATCATGGGGTGTTTAATATTCCTGCAAATCAATATAAAATGCCAGCAAGGTCTCCAGTGGATACAAAGCCATGACTGTATCCTAGTCAAGTCCTGGGACTGCGGTAACAAATGTTTGGTGGAGACACCAAACTGTGTAGCTTCAAACAGCAGAAGTGTCTTCTCTTATGGTTCAAAATCAGGGTTTCTGTTGCTCCCAGGGTTTGGGCCTCTCTGAAGCCTCTGGACAGAGCCCCTTGCTGGGCTGTCCAATTCTGGGTGCTGCTGACAGGCTTAGAGCTCTCCGCTTGGATCTGCCTTGCTCTCATGTCCACCTCAGCTTCCAGCAGCCCTCCCTGTCCGGCCACTTGGGGTGGAATTGGAGCTTAATCCAGAATAGTGCCAAGTTGTATCCTCAGCCTTAATGGGGTGTGGGGTGCAGGCCTTTGCTTCCAGAGGCACTCCAGAGGCAGAGGCAGGCAGACCTCAAAGAGCTCGAAGCCAGCCAGAGCTGTCTAGAGAGAGCCTGTCTAGAAAAAAAAAAGTCCTCAGCCTATCTGTACACACCCTGCTTCCCCCCATATAAGGTCACCATCAGAATGTTGGGGGCCAGAACATTGACCGATCTTTGGGATCCCACTACACGTGGGATGCAGATAAATAATAAAGGAACCAGAGAAAGCTGTCAGAGAGGCAGCCAGGTGTTAGCCATGGCACAGCTGTAGTATGTGATCACTCACGGTGCACATCCAAGGTATGCCATCTATAAAACCCTCAGGTTTTGGGAGACACTGGAGCGCCCCAGTTTTGAGAGTATCTCAATAAACTGGCAGGCTGAGGACTCTGCTGTGGTTCCTGGAGTCTCCTGTGTTCGACAAACAACCAAAGCTGTGATCCGGTGACTTCAGCCTTTCTCCTTCCTTTTTGGCCTGGTGTGCCTCCACCCTCACCTTCTAGACAGTGCTTTGTAAATGTGCTATGTGCACCCCCACCCCCCACCCGCACCCTCCTACCCCCCACCCCCACTCCCGGGCTCCTTCAGTCCCTGGAGTCTAAATCCTGTTACTGCCTCAGGGCCTCTGCATAGGCTGTTCCCTCTTTCTCACCTTAATGAAGGTCTCTTTTTATCCACTGAGATCTTGGTGGAAGACATGAGCCTGTCTTACAAGCTCAGGCATTGCCACTATGACACCCGCTCACAGTCCCTCCCTCAGCATCTGTTTGCTGCCACCTCTGCATGCCACCCCAGAGGGGCCCCAAGGAGCGGTCCAGTGTGCGCTTCTCATTGTTCTTCCACAGGCTCAGAGCCCAGCGGCAGCTTTCATGGAATCCCCAGAGCTGGAAGGAAACCATGGTTCCCTCAAAACCATCTTCCTGGGAACAGGGTCCCATGCTGTTCATGTAGATTCTCAGGGAGCTCACATGGCTGTAGGGCAGGAGGCCTCGCTGTGTTTGAAGCCGCACTGAAGAGCCGGGTATGACGGCACACACAGAGGCTGAGGCTAGCCTGGGCTGTATTGTCTCCAAAAACCAACCAACCCCGTAGCGATGAAAACGGCACAAGCCCTGCTTCTTCCCCACCTGGCCCTCATTTTAACCTTGTCATGGAGCATCTGGGGACACTAAGCAACAAAAGACAAGGGCTTGGCACTGCTCCCAAGGTGCCAGGCACCCAGCAGGGTCCACGAATGCTTCTGGAAAGTCAGATCCCACCTCAGCTGTCTGCGGGTCCCTGGACTTCAGAGGGTCAGTATCAGCCAGGAGTGATAGCACACACCTTTAATCCCAGCACTCCGGAGGCAGAGGCGGCAGGTGGATCTCTGTGAGTTCGAGACCAGCCTGGTCTACAAAGCAAGTCCCAGGCCAGCCAGGTCTACACAGAGAAACCCTGTCTCGGAAAACCAAACAAATCAAAACAAAAAAGAAAGAGGTGTAGTGTCTACCGCCCTGGACCGGAAGAGTGATAGCATGGGAGAGTCTGGGGCAGGGAGTGTCACCTGGAAGTCGGTGCCGAGCTGGCTCCCTTTCCTGGCTCCCCAGACACATGACGGATGTCATCCAACAATAAAAAGGGACGAAGTCCCAGGTCTGTGCGAATGCCATGCTGGTGAATCTGAAGAATTCCAGCAAAGCCAGCAGAAAGAATGTTCCTGTTTAAAGAAAGGGCCAATCATGAGAGACGACAGATGGGAGGCAGTGATTCTAGATGGGCACAGGATGTCTTTTAGGGGTTATGGAATGTTCTAGAGTTGACTATGATGCTGGTCACACAGTTCTATACTTAGGCTAGGAACTTTTGGTGTGTATGTAGGTGGGGTCACCGGGCACATGTGCACTTACACATGTGTAAAAATCGAAGATTGATCTCCTGTGTCTTCTGTCACCCCACCTTATTTTTGAGACAAGGGCCTGTGACTGAATCTGGAGTTCACCGATTGGCTGGGTGCACTGATGGATTATATAGACCTACATTTGGCTTTTTACATGAGGGCTAGGGATCTGAGTTCAGATCCTCAAGCACTTTACCAACTGAGCCATCTCATCTCCCTAGCCTCTATTTTTTGTATTTTGTTTTTGAGACAGGGTCTCATGTAGCCTAGGCCAGCCTTGAACTTGCTATGTAATGCATTATGACCTTGAACTCAGGACCTCCTGTTTCCATATCCCGAATGCAAAGGGTTTCAAACTTGTGCCACCATACTCAGTGTATGCACTACTGGGGACCAAACCCAGGGCTTTGTGCATACCAGGCAAGCACTCTACCAGCTGAGCCACATCGCCAGCCCCTAGAAACCCTTTGGGACAAAGTATGCATCACATAGATGATGCTCAATGACTGTGAAGAAAAAACAAATCCCCAGCTTTCAAAGCTCCAAGGAGCTGCAAGGAACAAAGGGGAACTGCCCGGACCAATATGCTTCATGGTGGCCACTGGCCCCTTCCCCACCCTTGGTAAAACACGGCCCCCTGGGACCACCTCAGCCATGAAGCCGGAGACGGTGGCAGGAGCTGCAGAGTGCTGAAGTGCAAGGTGTCCTGTGAGAGCAGTGCGCTCTGAGGATACTGGGGGGGGTTTCCACTGCTCCTTGTGCGCTGTGAAGCTTTGCGAACCCTCTGTCCAGACCTTGTGCTGGGGTCTTGGAGTCACTAACGGGGGGGGGGGGTGTTACACCAAGTGAGCAGCTGTCGGAAACCAACTCTACATAACGTGTTAGGGAGAAGCAAAGCAGAGGGAAATGACCTGTGTGGAGGGGTAAGAGGCCCTGGCCCAATTGGACTCTGGAACCCATGCCATATGCCTGTGGGGACAGAGGAAGCCTTCACATCTCGGTGTCTTCTGGGGACTTGGGAGAGGCTGGGGGCTACAGCCATACTCCCAGAGGATGGCTGCTCGGAGACTCAGCTTTCTGAGTGTGGGATATTGTGTGCTTGGGGCTAGCTCCCGAGGAGTCTGTGATGGCGACAATAGTGACAGTTGACACTGACTCAGGCCCCGCTGCATGCCAGTGTCCACACATCCCCTCACCAGCCCTTAGGAGGGCCCTGAGCTCCTTCACATACACAGAGGCTGTGAATCAGGATGGGGCAGCACTCACGGAAGGACACAGCTATTCTCTAATCCTGTCTGGCCCACTTTCTGCCGGCCCCATTCCTTGTCACATTTGTGGGTGACATAATGGACTGGAATGACGGTGTTTGTCACTGTGCTGTGGAGAACAGCCAAAAGGGGAGGGAGCTGTCACTGGTACATACATAAAGTGCTACACGAATGCACAGTGGCCCCCATGTGACTAGTGCCACTAAAAAAACGAGGCTCCAAAAGTCAGAGGTGGTGGTGCACACCTGTGATTCCAGCACCTGGGAGGTAGAGGCAGGAGGATTGGAGTTCAAGGCCAGCCTGGACTATCTGAGACCCCTGTCTAAAACAAACAAACAAACAAACAAACAAACAAACAAAAAACATAAAGACAACTTGGAGGCTCTGAAGTTTGTTCATTCCTTGTCCCACGTGAGAACAAAGCTGAAAGACGCCATCTGTAACTCAGAAAGTAGAAACCTCAATATACACTGGATCCACCAGCATCTTGATTTTGGCCTCCTCAGTCTTCATAACTATGAGAAATAAACCTCTGTTGTCTATAAACTACCCTGCCTGTGGCAGTTGGTTATAGTGCCTGAACAAAGACTATAATTCAGCTCTAGGGGAAGAAAGGCATTGTGGAACAGGTGAGCCTTGAAGACTTTGTGCTAAATGAAATAAGCCAGGCCAAAAAAAAAAAAAAAAAAGACTTACTAAATAACTCAACTTACATGTCTATGTACTCAGTAAAAACAGGAGTACAGAATGAGAACGTGGGGTGGGGGTTGCCTGAGACTGGGGGCAGGAACAGGTGAGTTACTTTTGATGGACTTAGTGTTTCATTTTCGCAAGATGAAGCATTCTGAAAACTGTTCACAGCAACATGAACGCCTTAATCTGCTGAGAATGGGTAATGAGAAATCTTATGTATTTTACTGTCATCAAGATTCTCTTTGTGACGGGTGGGGTGGGGGGGTGGTGCACTCGGGAGAGAGAGGCAGGTGGTTTTCTGAGTTTGAGGTTAGCCTGGTCTACAGAGTGAGTTCCAGGACAGCCAGGCCTATATAGAGAAACACTGTCTCGAAAAAACAAAACCAAAACCAAAAGAGTCAATGAATAGGATGTGGCACAATGCCCCAAGTCCATTCCTTGAATGGACTCACGCATGTGCACACTCTTATGACTCCCTAGATCAGACTCTCCCGCCAGAGAGAGTGCTTGCCTGCTATCACACGTGTTAGAACTAGAACCATGGAGTGAGTGACTCCTCCTCGTGTGGTTCCTTCCTCTGACCAGCCAGCTGTGTGCTTCCTCCTGTTGAGGGCAGTGGTTGGGATCCAGCTTCTCACCACCATGCAGCTTCTCTGTGTGCAGGATCACTGTCGGCTTGTCCTTTCTGCTGGGGTCTGTTCCCACATTGGCGCTTTTGGGATCAGCACTTACAAGATTAACTTGTGCATTTCTGTTCCGCACTGTGCTACCAGGAGAAAAATGAAGGGGCAGTATCAAGTGTAGGTCTGGGTGGCTTGCAGTCTCTGCTACTGAGGAGGCTGAGGCAAGTGGGTTGCTTGAAACAACACATCAGAGATCAGACTGAACGACACAGTGAGACCCTAGCTCAAAACAGGAAGAATGACAAACAGGCAGGGGCTGACCTCAGTGGGCAGAGTGCTTATCCAGGGTGCACAAAGGCCTGTGTCTGGTCCCCAGCACCACATAGAGTGCGTAACCCCACCACCCAGAAGGTGGAGGCAGAAGGCTCATACGTTTAAGGTCATCTTCAGCTACATAGCGAGTTCCAGGGTGGCCTGGGTCACAAGGCACCCTGTCTCAACAAACAAACATCCACATGGCAATGGAGGTAGCAAGCAGCATTCCCTGATTGGATGGGGCATTTTAGAGATTAAGAGGTACTCAGAGCGAACAGATGTGTAGCCTTCAGCCTTGAGTCCCCCTTTCTAAGGTATCTAAAGACAAAGAGAGCCACGTGTTTTCCAATTAGATGGCTAATTTGGTTGCCAGTGTGGCACACTTGGAAGAGAGAACCTCAATTGAGGAATTGCCTCCATGAGATTGGCCTGTGGGCATGTCTGTGGGGGCGTTTTCTTGATTGCTAATTGATGTCGGGGGCCAGGTAGCACTGTGGGCAATGCCATCTCTAGGCAGGTGGCCGATCATCAGTCGGTCAACATTGTTCCTTCATTGTCCTGCTTCGCTTCTTACTTTGGCTGCTCCCACTGAGGTCAGCCCCAGCCTGTTTGTTCATCCTTCCTGCCTGTGTCACTCAGTCTGGTCTCTGATGTGTGGGCTCAAGCAACCCACTTGCCTCAGCCTCCTCGGTAGCTGGGACTGCAAGCCGCTGGAACCACACTTCATCTGCCTCTCCACTTTTGTCTTGGTAGCGCAGTGGTGGCCAAGGGTAGGGTCAATAATGAAGCTCTGGCCACAGGCCAGGGGGTGGGGCAGGCAGTGGCGCCCCTTCTCCTCAGTCATATCTCTGGTCACAAATCATAGACTAGTCATAAGGGTCCTAACAGAATAAAATGAGCCTCTCCCAGTCAGCTTGTTTACAATGTGCTAGATGACAGTCCTGGAGCTTGGAAGAGATTTGGAAACTCAGATTCCACTTCATACCTCCTGGGGGATGGGCAAGATGTGCTCCCAGGACAGGGCCTTGTGTATTTTCACTGGATTCCCCAAGGGATGTGAAACACAAAGCCTGTCAGAGCCATTGCCCAGAGCAAAGTAGTAACCATAGGATGGATGGCCACAAACTGGCCACTCTCTAGGTGTGCCCCTCACACTCTGTGTTCCACTGCCTGTTGCCTGCAGGTCTTGGCCTGAAGTAAAGATCAAGCCTGGCTGGACAACATTTTAATCCTGGGACTGGACTTGCAGGGAAATCAGCCAGCGGCAGCCGGGCCTCTTCCCAGAGCTTCAAAGCTGCCAGCCAGTCCTTTCTTGAATTTCACTTTCTGTTTCCTGGAAAGGCCTGGCCTTCCCTGTATCAAGCTCCACCCGGGTCCCACCACCCAGGCACCTACTGCACATGGTGCCTGTCCCAGGCTATCAGATAAGAAATGCCCCTTGTAGGTGTCAAGGTCAAAATTATACACACCCAGCTGGTAGCCCTACCACTGGAAGGCAGCCAAGTTCCAAGTGACTCAGCACAGCCATATTGTGGTGGTGAACAGCTGGAAACAACTGTATGCCCAGTGTGGAGGGGTAGAATTGATGGCTGGTGCCCTGCAGAGGAGGGCAAGGTCTGGTCTGATGTAGCCGATATTCTTTCTCCTCCCCTCAGTGGGACGTGCCATCCTGCGCCAGCAGGCACACCGCACTCCTTCAGAATGGCCCCTGAAACTGAACACTGAGCTGTCTTCAGGAGCCCTGCAACCTGGAGCAGGTGGGAAGGCCTCTAGCCTGTGGTTTCTGCTGAAGCCTGCACAGATGTGATGGTTGAATGTTCGTTTGTGTGGGTGTCGATTTATTTTTTTGTTGTGATGCTCTGAGAGTCATGATATAGTCAAGGATGACCTTGAGTTTCTGGTCCTCCTGCCTCCACCTCCCAGATGGCAGGCCTACAAGCGTGCGTTATCACACAGGTTTACATGGTGCTGGGCTTAGACCCAAGGCTTTGAGCTGGCAACCACTTTACCATCCAAGCCACAGCCTCAGTCCCCATCCTTGGCTCCAGAAAAGTCAGCAAAACAGTAGCTTTAATCTTGGTTTAGCTTCCTGGGGCATGGCCTATGGTGCCCGTGGTCTGAGAATTGAGCCGGGTAACAGCAAGTTTGAGGACAGCCTGGACTATAACACTCTGCCTTGCTGGGTGGTGTTGCATACCTTTAATCCCAGCACTAGGGAGGCAGAGTCAGGCCAGCCTGGTCTACAGAGTGAGTTCCAGGACAGCCAGGGCTACAACAGAGAAACCCTGTCTGCACAAACATGGGAATGTTGAGTTTGAATTCCTATGTCCCATGTAAAATGCCCAGCTCAATGACATATATCCATAATCCCATCACCGGGGAGGCAGAAAGAGGTGGGTCCCTAGGACTCACGAGCCAACCAGCCCAACCTACTTGGTGAATTCCAGGTTCCAAGAGAGACCTGGTCTTAAAAAAACACAGTGGAGGGCCTGGAGAGATGGGTCAACGGTTAAGAGCACTGGCTGCTCTTCCAGGGGACCCGGGTTCAATACCCAGCACCCACATGGTAGCTCACAACTGTCTGTAACTCCAGTTCCAGGGGATCTGACACCTCACACAGACATGCATGCATACATACATACAGGCAAAACATCAATGCACACAAAATGAAAATAAATAAATCATTCAAAAACAAACGAACGAACAAAACCCGAAAGGAAAGCACAGTGGAGGAAGAGCCGCCAGCGCCTGTAGGCCAGGACCTGTCAGTAAAACTCCAATGGTCAGGTTTAACACACTGCCCCATGCTGTTCCAGGAATTTATAAACTTGATACATGGTGAGCCCTGTCTCAACATCCAAAGAAAACAAGCCCTCTAGCTGAATCCATAAATTAATGTTCTGTGTGCAGGTTATACCTCCATAAAAGAGTCTCCTCACAGGCAGACAGATTTTTTTTTTTCCTTTTGGGGCTGATATTGGAACAGGCAACTGAAGAATATAAAGTAACGGAAACGGAAAGCCCAGCTCCAGAGCATCTGGAGATGAAGTTGATGGTTTGTAGAGCGTCCAGGTGCAGTGCCCCCAGTACTGGGTTTTCCTTCCCTGTCTCCCTGGTGCATCCCCCTGAGGGAACGGCTGGAAGGCCCTGCATCTGAGCACCCCTGCCCCTCTCAGAGAATGTGGTCCCCACGGTGGCCTGGAAACAAAGCCACCCACTTTGTTTCTCAGTGCTGTGGGGGAGGATGAAATTGCTCTTCCCAGAAGAGGGATTAGGCTTCAGAAGGAACAGGCAGGGGCAGGTCCCTGCAGGTGCTGTATCACAACAATGGGACACGCTCCTCTGGTTCAGCACAACCATCTCCCCTTCCTGTGCAGTGAGTGGTCCTGCTCTACACCGCTCTGCTAGCCACTGACTGCTTTTTTCCCCACTTATGCTCTGACCCTGGTCCTAAAGGGCCATGCAACTGAGTGACACTGACCATGTATGGCCTAGCATGGCCTGGTGCTTTTTATGTAGCCTAGGCTGGCCTCAAACTAGCTATCCTCCTGCTTCAGCTTCTCAACACTATATGCCTGCAGAACCCATATGTGAAGTCTGATTGGCTCCTACTTGATTTTGTAAAAAGCCAGCAGAGAGCTGGATGCAGCTCAGTTAGTAGAATGCTTGCCTAGCATCATAAGGTCCTAGGTTCCATTCCCAGAATCTCATCAACCTGGCACCCACTGGTAATCCCAGCACTTGGGAGGTGGAGGCAACAGGATCAAAAATTCAAGGTCAGCGTCAGCTACATGATGACTTTCTTTTTCTTTCTTTCTTTCTCTCTTTCTTTCTTTCTCTCTCTCTCTCTCTCTTTCTTTCTTTCTTTCTTTCTTTCTTTCTTTCTTTCTTTCTTTCTTTCTTTCCTTCCTTCCTTCCTTCCTTCCTTCCTTCCTTCCTTTCTTTCTTTCTTTCTTTCTTTCTTTCTTTCTTTCTTTCTTTCTTTTTTTGGTTTTTTTGAGACAAGGTTTCTCTGTGTAGCCTTGGAGCCTGTCTAGAACTTCCTCTGTGGACCAGGCTGGCCTCGAACTCACAGAGATCCACCTGCCTCTGCCTCCCGAGTGCTGGGATTAAAGGCATGAGACACTACTGTACAGCTAACACAATGAGTTTCAAGCCAGCCAGGGTTACACAGAGATACCCTGTCTCGAACAAAACCAAACAAAGAAACAAACAGAAAACAAAACAATGGAATAATTAATAATTTCAACAGTTGGGCTTTATACACTGCTGGTGCTGTTCCAGGGACTTACAAACTTGCTGAAATAGGTATCCAAGGCCACAGGACTTGTGCTGCAGATGCAGGATTTAAGCTAGGGATGGCTCCCTCACCTACATTTTGTGTCTGAGGCCAGTGGTTCCCAGGCTCCATCAATGTCACCCAGAGAGACTGTCTAGGGCTCTGAGTACGTTCCTGGCAGCTTCCAGGAAAGCCTTCAAGAGCCCTGCCCTTGGCTCTCTGTGTGCCCTTGTCTTTAGCTGTGTGAAAATCTCACTTGCTTTTTCCTCTAAAGGTGTGGTTAGGAATCAGTCTGGGAGCCCCACACGGGACACTGATGAGGAGCTGGACTTGGAGCTGTGTCCCATCTCAGGGCCAGGAATCCTTCTGACCTCCTCTATCTCTGGGACACCAAGGAAAGAGTGCCCAGGAGGCCCAGGAACAGTTCTTGGGACATTACTACTTCCTCTATGATAGCATTTACTGAGTGTGAGGCAGGACCTCATTCTGCAGCCCGGGCTGCCCTTTAACCTTCTATACAGCTCAGGCCTTGAACTTCAGCAACCCTCCTGCCTTAGCTGCAGCCTGGAATTGCAGGCGTGAGCCACCGTGTCTGAACCATGCCCGGCATGTGTTTGTGAGGTCTTGTGTGCACTCCTTTCTGCTCTGTGTCACGTGTGGTTGTGTGAAGCTGCAGTTACAGGTGGCTGTGAGCTGGGAACTGCACTTAGGTCAGCTGCGAGTGTTCTGGACCCCTGAGCCACCCCTCCAGCCCTTCCGGTTTATTTCAGTGTGAGGACCTTTGCACCCTCCTCCTTCAACACGGGAGAAGATGGGGGATAGAGTCGGGGGGGATCGAGGTTTGCCAGCTCTGGTCTTGTCAAGGACATCCATTTCAGAAGCAGGTGGGACAGAATGCTCCTCCAGGCACTGCCCCAGCTCCAGGAGCATTGGCTAAAACTTGTAGGCATCCTCCGTCCTCCCCGCAACTCCTCCCTGAGAACCTGAGACTGTGACCTTATTTGGGAGCAGGGAGGCTACACGGAAGAGTCAAGAATCCCCAAAGAAGAACATTCTGGATTTAGCCCTGAGTCTACATCCAGAGGAGCATGGGCATTGTAAAAAGCCAGACACAGTCCTGCATTTCCCAGGCTGGCCCACTCCCGTGGCTGCGGCTGCAGGCTTGTGCTTGGTCTGGTGAAGGAAACAGAGTCAGTGGGCCATCCTGAGCAAGTCTCCTCCACTGCCTCACCTCGGCTCCCACCACACAACTATTGACCCTGTTTATTAGCCCTGACTGTCACTTGGGACCCCTACAGGCCCCACAGGGAATGTAAGGAGCCCACACCTGCCTGGAACAATAGCAGGTAGATCCTGTCTAGCCCGGAACCCCTCTATAGTCATATCTGCCCAAGATGAGTGACCTCAGACAGACCCCTCCCCTGGGGCTAAGTTTCCTCTCCTGGGGTTTGGTGGCGTTCACAAGGTCCTGCCTGTAGACAGAGCAGCAGCTCAGGCTCTTAGACATGGTTTCATTTCCTTTAACCATGTTTTTACTAAGCATCTATTGTGCGCCTGACTGGCTGCCCGGCCCCTGTGAAGGGAAGAGGGGTATTGTGAGTAACATGGTGGTGAATTTAGTGTCAGGAAGCTGAGGTCCACAGAGGTTAAGACCTGTGCGGCTGGCACCAAGTTAACCCACAATCCCGTCACCCAGCACTCTAGAATGCACGGTGCTGCAGACTTTTGGTGGGTGAGGGGGTGAACACGCTGTTTGAGGGCAGGTGGTTTAGGGTGGGATGGGACACAGGCAGAGGTGCTGAAAAGCCGGAGTGGCTGCCCTAGGTGGCAGCTAGGGGCAGAGCAAGCAACTCTCCTGTAGCCAAATGAGTGTGTGTGTGACCATGGGGTCAGGGAGCCTGGCAATGTGCACGGGGGCCACTGGTCTGGCCCTCATGTGTTTGTTAGTGTGTATCCACACTGGCTTCCTGTAGATATAACTTGAGTATCAGGGGCTGGAAGTGTGTGGATCTGAGGCCAGGGACAGTAAGCCAAGTGCAAGAAGAAGAGCCTTTGGGACTGAGTATGTGCCTATGTGTTTGATGTGTGCCTGTATATGTGCATGTATGCATTTTGATATGTACAAGGTATACATGTGTAGACACATTCGGGTCTGCCTGTGTATGTATGTATGTGTTGGTGCATGTTCATGCACATGTGTGCCTGTAGTGTGTACCTACATGTGTCCATGTGTCCATGCGTATATGTATGTGTGTACATGTGTACATGTAAGTATGTGCAGTGTATGTTTGCACATATTTAGGTCTATCTGTGTATGTCTGTGTGCTAGTGCATGTTCATGCATATATGCGCCTTTGTGTATGTTCACATTTGCCTATCTGTGCAATACATGCATGTATGCATGCAGAACTGCTGAGTAGCTGCTTGTATGTATTTGTGTGCATACATGCGTGTGTGCATGTGCACACAAATACACCTGCCCTTTCATTTGATTTGGTGCAGAGGTCTCAATTCCTGTAACTCACCCTGCTCTTGTTCCCAGCAGAGGCTGCATCACAGTGGTGAGGGCGCCTCACCACAGTCAGGCCGTTCTGCCCTGGCTTCCTCTTCTCCAGAGACCAGCCACACATGCAGGGGGTGCACGTGATGATGGGACATCTGGCCTCAGCACCTGTGGCATGAAGCCAGCCACAGGCACCCAAGGGAGGTCACGCACTATTAGAGCTGGCGAAGGCAGGGATGCTTGGGAAATGTGGGCTCCTTTCTCCCAGAACCCCGGGAGGGGAAGGTCTTGCTTCCTCTGATTTCCAGTGGAACCTGTAGCTTTGTGGCTGCTGGGTAGGCACTCTGCCACAGAACTAAGTTCCCAGCCCTTTTGATTTTAAGATAAGGTCTTGCTGTGTAGCCCATGCTGGCCTGGAACTTAATATCTTCCTGCTTCGGCCTCTTAAGTTGCTTCCAGGCTTCAAGCATCTGCCATCACACCTGACTTCTGTTGTGTTTTGAACAAGACCCCAACCTCTCCCTGAACCCTCCAAGGTTACCATGGCCCAGCAGGGTTCACATAGGAACCTGCTTCAAGGCTATGTGTGGGCCTGGGCCTCAGGTCTCCCTCAGCGACAGCGATGTCTCTGAAGTGAGGAGGAACAGTTGTGTGCATGTAGCCATTCCTATATTGAACCATTCTGCAGAGGGAGAGACTGAGTCCCATGTGGACACCCAGAGTCCTAGCTGGGAGCTGGCTAGGCTAGATTCAACACATCTGCACTGGCTTTAGGGGAGCCCCCTATCCAAATGCAGCCCTTTGACCCCTCACAGCTTGAGGGAGGAGCAAAGGTCCTGAGGCAGGAGGAACCACATACCCAAAGGCATCAAGGTCTCCACATGTTGGGAGCGTGGGAAAGGTGCTAGGGTCTTCAGAACAGCATGAGGCCAGGGTGGAAAGGAAAACCGAGGTAGGAATAAAACACACTCTGAGCTTCTTGAGGGGAACAGGGAGAGGAAGGAGAATCCTGGTGGATACTCTCACTGTTTTCAGCTCGGTCAAGAGCCCCTGTGTAGACCAGTTGCCAGGCCCCCAACTTTGGCCCTGTCTCCCCAGCACCCCTCCCTGGGTGGGTGCCTGTGGTTCTGGTTCACGCCCTGTGCCAGGCTGCACTAAGCCTGCTCCATCTCCCATCCATCTGCCTCTCTCACCTACATCTTTTCTCCACACTACAGCCAGGCCATGTGTCAAGAAGGAAAATCCCATCATGCCCCAGCCCACCTCCAGACAACATCTGTTTAGGTTGTGTTGGGAACAACATCCAATTTTCTTCCAGTGGCCTCAAGTTCAGCCAGCCTGGACCAGCTGGCCTCCACAGCTGGCCCCTTCCTCAACTCTGCACCTGGCACCCCACCTCAGGGTCTCGCATTTGCTGCTCCCTCCTGGAGCTCCATTCAACAGACCGCCAGTTCCTTCTCCAGATCTCAGCTGAGGGATGCTTGGTCTGCTCCTCCTGGCTCATTTCTTCTCCTGCATGCACTGGTCAGGTTTAGCTCTGTCTTTGCCCCTCAGCAGACTCTGTCCTAAGCCAGGTTCCTTGTTAGCTTAATTTACCACTGCATCCCAGTGTCCAGAGAAAGCAGCCCCCCTCCCCCCTGTGAAATGCAGGGTGGTATGGCTCAGTGCTAACTCCTGCACATGTCAGGTTCTTTCCTCACTGGTCCAAGGGCTCAGGACCGGACCCTATTGAACCCCAGCCCTCTCCAGCTCCCTGTCTTGGTAGCTGATGGTTGCTGGGGCTGATACTATGCTTGGCCCTTTGCAGCTGGGCCTTTGCTCACAGGTCCCTAGGGAAGGCTAGCCTGCCAGCCCAGACTCAGGTTCATGTAAATTCTCAGTCCCACAGCTGTAGCCTCTGGGTTCAGCCTTTTAAAAAGAAAGTCTCCAACATCACACTTGCTGGATCCACTCAAGATCACGAGTCCTTGGTCCTACCAGCTCCTGGCTGGGGTAGCATGCCCCCTCTAATCCTGCGGTGGGGTCCTTTCCTTCTCCCACCAAAGCCGCTGTCCAGGAGACTTTGGAAACTTCCTACTGCTTTGGAACTTGAGCCTCCAATGGTCATTTTGTTTACCTCTGGCTCCTGGCTGGACTCTATCCCAAAGCCACTTACAAAAATTCCCCTGCTGCCCCGGGAGGCCTTTCCAAGCCTCGGGTTTGTGTTCGCTGTTTATTTGGTTTTTTCCTTTTTTTGTTGTTCTTGTTTTGTTTTGTTGTTGTTTGTTTTTCTGTATTATGTGTATGTTTTGGGGTGTGTGGTGTGCACATGTATGTGGAGACCATAGATCAAAGTTGGTTGTATTCCTCAATGTAAGATGTATTTATTTATGTACATGAGTACTCTATTTGCATGTATGCCTACAGGGCAGAAGAGGACAACAGTTCCCATTACAGATGGCTGTGAGCCACCATGTGGGTGCTGGGAATTGAACTCAGGACCTCTGGAAGAGTAGCCAGTGCTCTTAACCACTGAGCCATCTCTCCAGCCCAGCACCACTTTGTTTTTTGAGGCAGGGTTTCTCACTGGCCTGGGGATTATTTGGCTAGACTAGGTATCCAGTGAGCACCAGGATCCTCAGGTTTCTGCCTTCCTAGCCCTGGGAAGACAGACATGAGAAGAAGAGATTCAAACTCGGTCCTCATCCAACTGAGCGGTCTCTCAACCCACCCTCTTCTTCCTCGGGACAGGAGGCTGTCTTCTCACTTTCTCAGAAGTGTCTTTTTGTTTCATTTTGTTTTTCAAGACAAGCTTTCTCTGTGTAGCCCTGGCTGTCCTGGAACTCACTCTGTAGACCAGGCTGGCCTCGAACTCAGAGATCAGCCTGCCTCTGCCTCTCTAGTGCTAGGACTAAAGGCGTGTGCCACCACACCCAGCTGCAGAGGTGTCTTCTTGTCTGCGCACGGGCAGACAATGTCAGTCTCAATTTTCTGGGACAGTTTCACTTTCCCAGAATCAGGGTCATTACCAGAAAGGGGGTGCTGTTACAGTTTTAATACACTGGCCTCAGTTTCTTGTTTATTCCTGGAGGAAATTTTCACAGAAAGGTCATATCAGTGTCCCAGGGCACAAGGAGTCCCACACCAGACTCCCCTTTTAGCATGGACAGTATGTGCTGTCCTGATGACCCCTGTGGCAGAAGAAAACCTGCTGACCAAACCCTCTAAGGCCCGACCAGCTGTGGGTTATGTTTGGTGCCTTCCTCACACTCGCTGGGAGAAAGAACCCAAGTGTTGGAGGCGGGTGAGTCCTACTAACCCTGTGGTCTTGGGCAGGTTCCTTAACCTCTTGGTCCTGGGCTCTCTCTGTAAGGCCACTTAGTGCTCAGCAATCCAAGAATGCTACTTTTTATTTCAACTTGAAACGTTACTATTATTGTTATTATTTACATGTGGATGTGCATGTACCTGTTTTCACATGTATGCACATGTGTGTGCAGGTGTGTGTACACATATGTGAGTGCATGTGGAAGCCAGAGTCCAATGTCTGGTTCTTTCTCTATCCCTCTCTACCTTATTTTCCTTACTATTTAAAAAAGGTTTATTCTTATTAGGTTTAATTATGTGTAAGGTGTGTGTGCCTTTGGGTATGTACAGGGAGGGCAGGTGCCTGAGAGTCCAGAAGCATTGGATTCCCTGGAGCTAGAGCATCAGATGGTTGTGAGCTGCCTGATGTGGGTACTGGGACCTGAACCAGGACTCTCTCTCTCTCTCTCTCTCTCTCTCTCTCTCTCTCTCTCTCTCTCTCTCTCTCTCTCTCTCTCGTGTGTGTGTACACGCGCATGCGCGCAGTTCTGTGTATTTTTGTTTTGAGACTGGGTCTCACTCCTGCGGCCCAGGCCGGCCTCCACCTCACCGTGTAACCCACACCAGCCTTGACCCCCTAACTTTCATTTCCCAAGTGCTGGGATTACAGGGATGCGACACCGCCTGGGGCCCAGTTCCGTGAATTTTTAAACTTTTTATTGATTCATTTATTTATTTTTGTCTGTGTGGGGGTGGGGATGCTTATGTCACAGCATGTGTGTAGAGGTCAGAGGATAACTGTGGAGTTGATTTCTCCTTCCTCTTCCCACAGGTTCTGGGGAGGAGCCTCAGGCTGCTAGGCTTCCCTAGCAAGTCCCTTTACCTGCTGGGCACCTGACGGACCAGTACAGTTTGCTAAGTCTTCCGCCCTGCTTCCCTCCCCTGCCCTTTGTAGTCACGTGCCCCCTTCCCCTCACTGGGCAACTCATCTTTCCTGCTTCCACTTCTGCTTCTTTCAGGATATCAGATAGATGGAATCCCATAGCATGTGACATGGAGCCTGGTGATTTGCACCTGAGTTTAGCCAGGTCTCTGTGTCTCGCTCCCTCCTGGCTGGTGCTGTGAATGAACCGGAGATGCTTCTCGAATGACTCTGGAAGGAGGTGTCAGGGTGTCTCCCGCCGAGCCATGGACCACTGTCAACATCTGTACAGGGTTTTGATGCTGCTGTTCTGGTCTTCCTTTCTCCCTCATTCCTTGACACAGGGTCTTACTCTGCAGTTCAGGCTAGCCTGGAATTCTTTACGTAGCCCAGGTTGACCTCAAACTTGAAGCAATCCTCCTAAGGATCACAGGAGCGAGCCAGCACACCCAGCTTCCATGGAATTTTTGTTGTTATTGTTGTTTGAGGCAAGTCTCATATAGCCCAGGTTGGCTTTGAACTAATGATCTTTCTGTTTGCACCTCCAAAGTGCTAGAATTACAGGGTGTACCATCATGGCCAACTAAGACCGTATCATTCAAAGAATTGAGCTAGGAACAGCCATATACCCACCGTACATACCCCATAGCTGCAGACTCTCCCCGTCTCCCCTCAGCTGCCAGTCCTTCCTCATTCGCTTACAAGATTCTGTGCCGCACTTCTGCAGAGTAAGTGGCGAACATCTGTCTCTGCAGCCCCCCTCACACCTGAGGCATTCCATCAACTAACAGCCAAGACGTGTTATTCATAAATACCATGTAAACAAAAACAGTTCCGTGGAATTCTTTCCTGTTGACAGTTGGAGGCATTGGGTCAGAGTCAGAGCTGGCCGCAGTTGGTTGGCCTTAGGTTAGGCATTCTTCTCCTGACCTGCAGGACTGATGGCTGAGAGTCATCTAAGAGCGCTGTTCCTGGTGAGCATAGGCCAGTGGAGGCTCTGGCCAGCTGTGAGTCTCAGGCAGGCTACGACGTCACCTGTCTCAGCCTCAGTTTCTTCATTTCTGAAATGGACTCCAGGAAAACACCTACTTCTGGTTGTCTTGAGGAGGAACTGAGCACACAGTAGCTGGGGTGGCGCTGGGACACGTGAGTCCGCAGCTACTGCTGTCATGAACAACTGTGCAGCTGCCCTTCTAGAACAAATCTCTTTTCTTAGGGCAGTTCCTTCAGGCAGGAACAATCACACACACACACACACACACACACACACACACACACACACACCTGCCCGATGTGCCTGGGAGTTGGTAAAGAGGGTGAGTGTGAGGCCAAGGCCATCACTGCTCCCTGTTCACCTTTGTCCTCCGTGGAACAGGTGGCAGGAAAGCCCCCTTCCAAAGGGCTTTGTTTGTGCTGGGAAGTGTGGGAAGGGAAACTTTGGGTGTGGGAGCACAGGTCAGCAGCACCCCATGGAGAAGAGGCTCCCCCAACGTGTAGTTACAAACCAATGCCAGTTGGGACGGCGAAGCATGTCTAACTCTGGACTTGGTAAGCAATGCACACAGGTCCTGGGACCGGCCATGCTTAGCACACAACCCTTGCAACCAGAAGATCTCAGAGGCCACACACCAGTCACTGCCCTGCTCAAGTGAGCAACAGTAAACCTTCAGCAACCCGGTGACAGTCAAACTTAGTCCACAGTTTTCATTGCCAACAGGTTTTTGTTTTTTGCTTTTTAAAGATTTATTTTTATGGCCAGGTGGTGATGGCCCATGCCTTTAATCTCAGCACTCAGGAGGCAGAAGCAGGCAAATCTCTGAATTTGAGACCATCCTGGTTTACAGAGTGAGTTCCTGGACAGCCAGTGATAGAAACAGAGAAACCTTGACTCGAAAAACTGGAGAAAAAAAAGAAAAAAAGAAAAAAGAAAGAAGGAAAAGAAAAAGAAAATTTGATTTTTTAATTATTAATATGTGTGTGTGTGTGCATTGGCAGGGTGTCTGCCTAGGCCAGAAGCATCAGGTCCCCCTCAAGTTGGGTTTACATGAGTTCTAGGAACTGAATTCATGTCTACAGCAAGAGCAATAAATACTCTTACCTGCTAGTCATCTCTCTATCAGGAGGCTAACATGATCTGAGGAGAAGGCTCCGTCTGCAGAGTGCTTGGTGTGCCAGCACAAGGACCTCAGTTCAACCCCAAAAGCATGGGAAAGAGTTTGGTATGGCGGGGCACTTCCCGACTCGGGCCGACGCTGAGGAGGTGGAGACAGGCGGTCCCAGAGCTCGCCAGCACAGCCTACTTGGAGAGTTCCAGGCCAGTGAGGGACCTTGTCTGAAAAACAAACAAACAACAACAACAATAACAGCCAAGGTGAGCAGCTCTTGAGAACTGACACAGGAGGTTCACCTATGGCCTACACTCAGACACACATACACACGCGCGCATACACGCAGACAGGACACACACACACACACACACACACACACATGCATGCACACAGACACAGACATACAGACACATACCCCTCACCCCATATTCAAATGTCTCAAAAGCAAACAAGAACCAGAAACAAGTGCTCTGGCAACCCCAGACCGTGGTGACAGCTGGCTGAGTGGGGCTGGCCCAGGCGGTCATCTGAAGGTCAGGCTGTTACTTCCATGCCAAGGTTACCTGCCTGGCCACTGCTGGCATCTGAGTCTGAGCCTTTTGGCATTGCTTGAGCAGGCTCAAGTATGATTCAAAGTGGGTGAAGCGTGCCACTTAGGATGCAGCTCCCGGGGTGACTTCGTCTCCCAAGGAGGGCTGGCAGTGTCTGAACACGTTTGGTAGTCACAACTTGAGGAGGGTCAGGGTACCACTCAGCATCTGGCAGAGCACACAGGACAGACGCCTACCAAAAAGGACTTTGCAGACATCTGTGGCCAAAAAGCTGAGAAACCATGGGTCAAGACAGCCACAAACTGGCCTGGAAGAGGGTGGACACTGCTTCCAGAGCCAAGGGATCAAGATAGGACGTGTTAAAAGCTGGCAGTCATTTGAGGACCGAGCCGGGTTTCAGTTGAGAGAAACCAGGGAAGGCATGAAGGAAAAGCACTAAACAGAGTTCTGGAAGCACCTGTGAGGAGAAGGAGGCCAAGAGGCTGAGCTGGCGTCGGTTCTCCTGGGTTCAGTTCTGGTGGCCCACTCCCTAGCCACATAGCCTGAGGTTTGTCATTGGCCCAACCCCAGCTGTTTCAATTGTACCAGGGGGTAAACTGAGCTTGTACAGAGCCTCAGACAATGGCTCCATGCTAATGGACTTGCTGAGTTCGCATTTCTAACACCCCATAAAAAGCAAGTGTTGGCAGCATATGCCTGGAGCTCTGGCCCTGGGGGGGCGGGGGGGGGGGCACGGGGCGGGGCAGAGACAGGCAGATGCATGCAGCTTACTGGCCAGCCAGCCTAGACAACTCAGCCAGGTTCAGTGAGAGACCCTGTCTGAGAAGGTATAGTAGAGAGCGGATGGCATGGCTTAGGTGGTGGTTCTCACCCTTCCCAGTGCTGCGACCCTTTAGTACAGCTCCTCATGTTGTGTGACCCCAGCCATAAAGTCATTTCCATGGCTACTTCATAACTGTAATTTTGCTACTGTTATGAACTGTAATGTAAATATGTGTTTTCTAATGGTCTTAGGCAACCCCTGTGAAGGGCCTCTTGACCCCTCCAAAGGGGTTGAGACCCACAGGCTGAGAGCCACTGGCTTAGAATATACAGTGCTTGCAATGAACGCCTGCCAACCTGAGTTTCACCCTGGAACCCACATAAAGGTGGAAAGAGACAATGGTTCCATGAGGTTACCCTCTGACCTCTGCATGCTCACTGTGGCATGTAACCCCCATACAGAAATAGCTACAAGAATATGAAACATTTTAAAGTTGTTTATGAAAAATGAGCACCTGGACATAGTGCATGCCTTTAATCCTAGCATTCGGGAGGCAGAGCTCTGAGCGCCAGGCCAGGGCTACATAGTGAGACCCTGTCTCAAAAACACAAACAAAAATTCGAGACTGATGAGGGAGCTCGGTGCTCATTACCAACCCTGGTCACCAGAGTTCGTTCCATCCACCATGGGACCCATGTGCTGGAAGGAGAGAACTGTCTCCTACAAATGTCTTCTGAGTGTGTGCGCGTGGGTGCACGCACAGGCACGGGCACACACACACACACACACACACACAGGCACACACACACACAGGCACACACACACACAGGCACACACACACACACACACACACACACACACGGGCACACACACACACACACACACACACACACACACGGGCACACACACACACACACACACACACACGGGCACACACACACACACACACACACACGGGCACACACACACACGGGCACACACAGTAGAGAGGGTGATCAAGACAGGACACCAAACACCTGTGACCTCCACATGTAGGAACATCCTCATCATGTTCACATACTCTCATGTGCACACGCACACACCCATACAGACAAACATGTGCATGTACCACACACACACAAGTCCGTGTGAAGAAAGAAGTGGGATTCTACAGACACAGGCTTCAGAGTCCCAGCTCCTCCATCTCTTGTGCATCCCAGCCATTTTGAAAACCTGGCAGCTTCCTAAACCCTTGCTTACCTGGCTCCTCCCGAGGCAGGCACACAGCTCCTCCCGTGTGGAATGCTCATTCTCTGGGAGTGCAAACCACTCTCAGAACATGTTCAGACTTGGGTTTGGGGAAATTCCTCTGTCAGCAGCCTTGCGGTCGAGTGTTGCGGAGGCATCAGGAGGCCAGAGAATGGTGGGGGATTCCCAGGAGCCTCTGCTTTACCCCAGCTGCTTTTCCATCACTTTCTCACCCAGGAAAGGCCAGCAGGGGCCCTGGGCATGGAAGGATAGGGCTCTCTTGGTTTTCCTGGCTCCTGGCTAAGTCCAGCAACCAGTTCTTCTCCAGCATGATGAAAGCATAGAGGTGGTAGAGATGGACAGCCCTGAGCAAGACACAGAGCCTCTGAGAACTCTGCTTCCTGGCCAGTGGAGAACGGCCTTTCCAGGGCCTAGGGGCCTGTGTGGTACTCCCTTCAGAGTCCCAAGGGCTGGGCCGGACTCACTGCTTCAAATTATTTTAAATTATATCTTATTTCTCTCTCTCTCTCTCTCTCTCTCTCTCTCTCTCTCTCTCTCTCTCTCTCTCTCTCTCTCTCTCACACACACACACACACACACACACACACACACACACACACACACATTCTGAGTTCAAGGCCAGCCTGGTCTACAGAGCAAGTTCCAGGACAGCCAGGACTACACAGAGAAACCCTGTCTCAAAATAAACAAACAAACAAAGAAAAAAGCAAAAAAATCTGTAAGTTAATACACTCAGAAATCAACAATAGATATCCTTGAATGTGTCTTACAGTGATTTCTTACTCTAGATTTCCTTTTTTAGTTCTCCACAGTGTATATTCCTTTCATGGTAATATAGAGTTAATTTGGGGGCAGGTAGTATAACAGCCATGGCTGTCCTGGAACTCACTCTATAGACCAGGCTGGCCTCGAACTCACAAAGATCTGCCTGCCTTTGCCTTGTGAGTGCTGGGATTAAAGGCACGTGCCACCACTGCCCATCTCTTCTTTCAACTTTTAAATTACTTTATTGAATGAAAAGAAGGACATGGCATTCCTAGATATAGTTGAGGTTTTATTGTAGATATGAGGGAAAGAACAGCCAGAGGTGTCTGGAGCAGCCCAGACTAAACATGGCCAGCAGAATAGACTGGGTCGTGGAGGGAGGGAGGTGAGAGAGGGAGAGAGAAGGGGAGCCATAGACTAAGAGACCACGAGGTCTTGTAGCCAAGATGGCTGAGTTCTACAGGGATCTGAAGCTGGGGGAGGGAGGCCCAGCCCTGGGCTGGAGAGGAGGAAGGTGAGGGGCGTGGTGAGACTGCTGGGAGCCCCAGGACTGAGTGACGCTGGGACGGCTGGCCAGCATCCTCTGTGCGCTAATAGGTACTCCAGTTAGCCATTTGTCCTAGGTTCCCTGGAGACCTAACATTTATATATTATTAAAATGCAACAAAAACAGCAGCGGAAGGGAAAGGCTGGCCAGACGACCCTGGGATCACATGGTAGGGGTGAGAACAGACTCCCAAAAGCTGTGTTCCGACCACCACACATGTGGTGGCATGTACACCCCCCAAGAATATGGAAATGTAACTTTCCAAAAATCAAATAAAAAAGAAAGGGCAGTTTGGTTGTCCTCATTGTCTTTCTGAGCGTTACTTCCAGTTTTTTTTTTTTAATTTTCTATTATGTGATTAGTTGTGTCTATTTATAGGAAACAGTGTGATATTTTGATAACTATATATGTTGTATAATGATCACATGGGGTAATTGGTATACTACTATGTGTGTCATTTCCCGATCAGTTGTGACCATTCACAAGCTTGGGCTTTCATTTCAGTGTTCAGTATTACTGACCTCAGAATACTAAACTGTGCAAGAAGACATAGGGAAAAATTAGTCACTTTACAGGTGACATACACATGCCAGTTTTGTTTATGTCTTTAAAGATGTTTTACTTAGTGTGTGTACTGGGTGCATGCGTGCCCCTGTGCACTTACGGAAGTCAGGGAACCATTTTGGGGAGTTAATTTTCTCTTTCTATCATGTGGGTCTTGGGAATGGAACTCTGGTCATCAGATTTGGTGGCAAGTGACTTTATGTGCTGAGCCATCTGACCAGGCTGAAAGAGGAAGTTCTTGGGTATTGAACATAGGGCCTCTTGCATGCTAGGTAAAAACTCTCCTATAGAGCTATATCCCCAACTGAAAGAGGAAATTATTTAATTTATTTATTTATTATGGTTTTGGAGACAGGGCTCTTGTATCACAGGTTGGCCTCCGACTCACTATGTAGCTAAGGATGACCTTGACTCATCCTCCAGCCCACCTCCTGAGTGCTGGGGTTACAGGTGTGAACCACCACAGCTTGTTTTGAAAGAGGATTTTTAAATTGTTGAATTCAAGTATGTATATTTATTTTCTTTTGAAAGGTTTCTCCTGATAAAACTCCTATGATAATTTCAGGAATGTACTCTATATAGTCTGAGTACAGGATGCTTGAAAAGAAACGTCTTACCAAAGTTACCAGCACATAGTCGCGTTATCTGTGAGGCATGGAAAAGAGTACAAACAAACAAACCTGCACATGAATCATGCTTTAAAGTATCCCTCTGGAACTTTCTCTCCTGTGAGTAGCTGTGATCCCCATCTAAAAGGTCCAGGGTCTGTTTGCATTTCTGCTTTTCGAGTGGCAATGCATTGCTAAGGGCTCACATTTTGTTTCTGTTATTGTTATTTCAGCTATTGTTGAGCACGTCTTACTTTTTAGTAAACTGCACCGGAGACATATGGTTTACATGGTTGCTCTTCCCCTTATTTCCCTGCTTTCGTTTGTTTTTCTCTTTAATTCAATTTAACCCATTCATTTTTAGCATCGGGCAGGTACTCACAGTACGCATGCGCACTCCTGGCGCGGCGGGCCCGCCCCCAACCCTGGCCATTGGCTGTTCAGGCCGGAGCGCACTTGATTGGTCGCCGCCTGCCAAGCCCCCGCTGCCCGTCAGAATTGGCGGGAAAGTGGCGGTGGCGCAGCATGGCGGCGGCGGAGTCGCCGTCCTCGGGTGGCCCCGGGGCCGTGCGGTTGCCGCGGTCGCCACCACTCAAGGTGCTGGCAGCGCAGCTGCGGCGCCACGCGGAGGGAGGCCCGGGCGCGTGGCGGCTGTCGCGGGCGGCGGCGGGCCGCGCGCCGCTGGAGCTGGCGGCCGTGTGGATGCAGGGCACCGTGCTGGCGGCGGAAGGCGGCCAGGCGCGGCTGCGTGACCCGAGCGGGCCCTTCTCCGTGCGCGGCCTGGAGCGCGTACCGCGGGGCCGGCCTTGCCTGCTCCCAGGTAACCAGGGCCAGACCGGTTCAGCAGGGGGCTGTCCTTCCCGGGGGCGGGGCGGTCCCTCCTCCAGGCATTCGTCCTCCTTCCTGTCCCAACCCCTATCCCACGATGGCAACACCTGCCACCACGTTCAAAGATGTAGGTTCCAATGTGGCCTGCTGGCCCACACCTGTCATCCCAGTACTAGGAGACTGAGGCCGGAGGATGGCAAAGTTCAAAATCTTTCTGAGCTACAGAGTGAGTTTAAGGCCAACCTAGGCAACATAGTGAGAGCTTGTCTCAGAACAAAGAGTAAAGAGGGCCTGGGATGGGACTCCGTGGTAGAGCACTTCCTAGCATTGATGAGGCCTTGGGTTCAACCCAGGCTGCAAAAATAGTAAACAAATAAATCAATGAAAACACCTCTGGGTTCTCGAGCTCTCCCAGTCCTCCTGGTTTTGAGCTTTGGGCTTCTCTGTCACGAGTTCTCTCCCCATAGATGTTTTTCACTTTCCCCATGTGCTTTGAGAAATAATGTCTTGGGAAATGTGTGCGTGTCCCTTTCTGTTTGTTTTGAGACAGGGTCACATGTAGTCTAGACTGGCCTCAAATTCGTTGTGTAGTTGAGGGTGATCTTGAACTCCTGAACTTCCCATTCCATCTCCAGAGTGCTAGGATTACAGGCATATGCCACCACACCTGGTTCATGTGGTGCTGGGGGTCACACCCAGGCCTTTGAGCCATATATCAGCCCCACGTCTGCATATTTTTAATGTTCCAAGACAAATGGGACATTTATCTTGGGAAGCCACTGTTACCAGAAGGGTTGGGGACACTTTTCTCTACCTTTCCTACTGAGAACACCATAGCTGTGGTTCATAATTCATAAACAGCTGTTGCTCACACCCAAGGGAGCATCATCACAGTTATCTAGGGGTTTGTTGAAGCCCATCCCCTCAGGTTTTCCGAGTCTTAAGACTTGTTTCTCATTTGCTCCAAGGAGCTGCTAATATTGCTGGGTTTGAGGCCACCCTCTGAGCTACTACAGTACTTTGCAGCTTGACCCTAGCATCTAGTCTCATGTCTGACATCTAAGTGTCCTGAGAACCAGATGGCCTAAGAGACAGGCATTGGGATACCTGGAGTCTCATCTCACTGACAAGGATGTCACGTGAACATATCATACATGGGGCTGCAGCTGTGACCCAGATAGACGAGGCCTGCCTCTACTTGACTTTGGAGGTTTCTGAAGGAAGCTTTTGGATTCACCAGGCCTGCCTTTCCGTGGCTTCCTTCTCTGTGAAGTCAAGCCAGACTCTCTAAGAACGCTTCCTGTTCAGATCAGAGAGTGTGGGGTTCTGTCTAGAGACAGACTAGGTCAGGGGTCTGACCTGGGCTGTTTTGAACTCAGATTTAGGTTACCTTTCTTTCTCTCTCTCTCTCTCTCTCTCTCTCTCTCTCTCTCTCTCTCTCTCTCTCTCTCTCTCTCCTTCTCTCCAGTCTTACTCTAATTTAGGACTAGCAAACTAAAATGGACTGTAAACTAAAAGCAGTTTTACACACACACACACACACACACACACACACACACACACACACACACACACACACAAAGCTGGGGATCATACTCAGTGCCTTACCACTGAGCTCTGTTTCCAGTCCCAGCTTTTACATTTTAAAACTCGTTTGTTTTGTTTTGTTTGTGGCAGATTTCTCCGTGTAGCCCTGGCTGTCTCACTCTGTAGACCAGGCTAGCCTCAAACTCACAGAGATCCGCCTACCTCCACCTCCTGAGTGCTGGGATTAAAGGTGTGTACCACCATGTGTTAATCCCACTGATGGAGAATAAGAAAGACCACTACCACAATTCAAAGCCAAATTTGAAAGAAGCTTTAATTAAATACTGGCCAGGTGGATGGACTCCGGCCAGGACCATCTTCAGGCTTCCAAAGATGGTTCTGAGTCATGGTTTACTTAAATAGTTCCCATCAGATCCAATCAGGGGCAAGCACACATCCTGATGTGTTACCTGCCTGTCAACCTCTTGCCCACGTGTGATCAAGCACATCCAGTGCAGATCGGTCAAATAGACTTGGGGAGTGAAAAATATGTGGCTTGTTGTCTCCATAAACAACAGGAACTCTCTGTCCTTGGGCAAGGGACTTGTAGATCAGAGGCATTTTTGTTTCATGGATATATTAATTAAAACTTAAAGTGTAACTTTGTCACACATGGGTGGCTCTTTAAAACCATTTTGATTGCATCTTACTTATTCTGAGTCAGGTTACATGTGTGCATGTGGGTGTGCCGTAATACTTAGGTGGAGACCAGAAGGCAGTCTGGAGTCGGTTCTCTCCTTCCGCCATGCGGGTCCCAGGGACTGAACTCAGAGTGCCAGCCTTGGCAGCAGACACTGGCCCAGGTTTCACTATCGTCTGTTTTGTTTTGAGACAGGGTCTCACTGTGTAGCCTTGGGTGGCCTGGAGCTCACTATGGAGCTCAGGATAGTCTTGAACTCAGAGATCCTCCTGCCTGTGCCTCCTGAGCCCCGGGATTAAAGGCATGTGCCTGATACCTGGCTTGTATTTTACCTTTTGATCACAGTGTGGGAAAAGTATATGCAGTTCAGAATCAGCATCTGCAAGTGAAGTTGTATTAAAGTGAAATGCATTTGTAATTTACAAAAGATTAGGGTCACTGTTTCACTGTAATGACATAGTCCAGGAGTTGTGACAGATGACCCACAAAAGCCTGATTTATATAGTCTGGTCCTTTACAGAAAAAGTTGACTGCCCTTTGCCATAGCTTTGGCTTTGCTCGCATTCCATGGTGTTTGGTGTCCTAGCCTAGGCAATGTCCCTCGAGGTCAGCCAGTGTCTCAAGCTGGCACCCAGCAGATGTCCCTGTGTTGGACTGAGCCTACTGGCTTCACCTAGCTTGTATACCCAGGGGCAGGGCTCATCCTCTTTCCTCTTCCTCATTAATTAGCTCACCAGGAACCAGGGAGGTAAACAGGCCACTAAAACACAGGGTACCAGTGTCGATGTACAGGGGTGACAGCTTTCTTCCGTTGATTGGTGCTCACGGTACCTGCCTCCGTGTTTGTGAAGTAGAAAAGTCCCTACAAAAGCATGCCATGTGTTGGCCTCTGCTAACCTCAGGAGACCTCCAGCTGCAGAGCGTAGACAGACTTCTGTCCATCTGGCTCGTTGGTTCATCTGGTATTTATTTGGGGCCAGTTGATACAGAACTAGGCACAGAAGAAGGATACATGTTCAAGGCCCAAGGGGGTCAGGGAAGCCCTTGAGAACTGCATTGTAGTTATCTGTAGGGACTAGCCCTCTTGGGTTGCTGGGACTCAGGATGTTCAGTGTCAGAATTGGGACAGTCTGTGTCTGTAAAGTAGTGGATTGTCAACTCCTTTGAACAGCTGTGCAAAGGCCAAGAGACAGGGAGCAGGGCCCCCAGGGGACAGCAAAGGCCAGGAGGAGGGAACAGGGCCCCAGGGGACAGCAAAGGCCAGGAGGAGGGAACAGGGCCCCAGGGGACAGCAAAGGCCAGGAGGAGGGAACAGGGCCCCAGGGGTAGCTCTGAAAGGCTGCAGTTTGGGAAGGACCTGTCTACACTAAATGACCTTGATGCCTGCTGGTTTGCGGTTGCCTGGCCTCTGCCCTGCCTGTAAGGCATCCAGCAGTTTCTCTCCAGGCTCTGAAGATCCAGTGAAGTAGGGAACTCTGCCCCTCGTCCTCCTTCTGCAGATGGTTTGTGCTGTGATGGGGGGCTCTTGGGCAGGAGGCTGTCAGTGGTTGGGGGTCTCCAGGTCCCACAGAGCAGGTCTGTTGGCCTCACCTGGTCTTCCACCTTGTAATTCTAAGGGTTTTGTCTTCATCACCAGTTGGGGCCATGTACAGAGGACTGCCAGTATGGGACCTCGAGTTAGATCCAGAGATCCTTCTGTGGACCCTGTCAGGGAAAACATGGGAGGGATGGGCAGCCTCAGGGCTTGGCTTGTGTGCAAACTCATCCTTGCTGGTGGAAGCCGGGCATGCAGGGGACTGGTTGCATGCCTTTCCAGCTGTGACAAGGGACTTTTTACACAATTGCATTTTGTGTGGTTTATGACTAGCCAAGTTGCGCTTTCAAGGAGAGGCACTTCCCTCAGGGAATGGGAAGTTGTGGTTAATAATATGTCAGATCATCCCGTGGCAGCCTGTTCTGTTGGTTTCCCTGTGTGTGCCCAGTGTGGCTTGGGATAAAGCTGGGGGCGGCAGGGATTGGAACAACAGCGCAGTGTGCTGTGGGTGGTTGAGAGGAGGGCTGTGCTGATGCCTGGCCTAACTCTTTTTGGCAATGTGGAGGGAAAATTGGATTTACATTTCGGCTGTCAGGAAGTGGCTTTGCAGGAGTACCCGTCTTGCCAACAGAGACCAGTCACTCACTCTGACATTGAGCAATGAACAAGACTGAGAGCAAAGCTTGAGTCTCCGCCCCTGCCTGGGGCGGTGTGTCTAATTATAACTCAGTGGGATCCAGAGTCGCTGGCGTTCCAGGGGCATGACTGCTGAGTGAGCCTGCCTATTGTGTCTAGCATATGAAAAGCAGATGCCAATAAGATGCAGAAGTCATCCTCCAGGTTAAGCGCTGATCTCATTGTTCATACATGTATCTGTTTTGGTCCCTGACTGCCTTTGTTTTGGTATCTACTGTCAGGATTGTGTGCATGTTCTTGTGTGGGGGTGTGCTCACACATGCCTGTGTGTGTGTGTAGAGGCAGATGTACATCAAGTGTCTTCCTTGATTGCCCTCACCTTATTTTTTGAGACAGGGTCTCTTACAGAACCAGGAGCTCTCTGACTGGGTTAGGGTGGTTGGGCATAGAGCCCCAAGCACCCTCCTGTCTCTGTTTTCTTAACACTGATCACATGCATACACCCTGTCATGCAAAACATGGATGCTGGGGGTCTGAACTCAGGTCCTCTAGCTTGCATGGCAAGCCCTTTACCAGCTAGGCCCTCCCCCAGCTCCTCTTCCTCTTATTTTGCAGGGCTAAAGATCTAACCTAGGACCTAGTGCATGCTAGGCATGAGCTTGGCCTCTGAGCTGCAGCCCGCAAGCCCTAGATAATCTCTGTGTCTCCATTGTCCTTCTCTGATCAAGGCCCTGAAGTCAGGGTCTTTGTAGGCTGTCCCCACCTGCCTTGTTAGTATGAACATCACGTCCTTTTCTTCTCTTCCCAGGAAAGTATGTGATGGTGATGGGTGTGGTTCAGGCCTGCAGTCCTGAGCCCTGCCTACAGGCTGTGAAGATGACGGATCTTTCTGACAATCCTGTCCACGAAAGCATGTGGGAACTGGAGGTGGAGGATTTACACAGAAACATCCCTTAGAGCTGGGCCTCCCGGAGCAGCTTTCCCTGGAAGTGATTTACCACCATGTGGGGCTGGGACATCGCAAGTTTCAGGAGGAGATTTGCCTTGGTGGAGCTGGACGTCTGGACCCTGGGAGCTGGAGCTTCCGTTAACTCCGCCTCCTCTCTGCCTTTGGCTGCTTGTGGATGAGAAGCAGATGCTTTGGGCTTTTTCCCCTTTAGTCATTTATGTTCATTTTTCTCTCTCTAAAGCACATGGAAATCTCACGTTGCCGTTTCCTGATTTGGCGAGAGATAACACTTTCTGCTTTAAGATGCAAAATCTAAGTTTCAGTTACTGCCAGTGGGATAAAGTGCAGTTAGGAGGACAGAACGGCATTGCGGCCTGTCTCCCCATCCCCAGCTGCCGGGTGCCAGCAAGCAGCCCCTGCAGACAGGGCCCTCTCTGCTCCAGAATGCTCATTCCTGAAACATTGTGAGACCAGCTGCTGAGAATGGTTGGAATATTGAAACAGACTTTTCAAATACTTCTGCTTCAAAACTTTTGTGAGAGATAGCCAGGGAGGGAATAGTCTGCTGGCTTAGAGTCCTGACCCTTCTGCACGAAATGTCTTTCTGTTGGGATTGCATCACTGTTGGGTTTTGGCTTTCTGCTGATCACCCAGGCTAGATTCATGTTTGGATGGTCAAGACCAAGGCAGTCCATATTATGTTCCCACACCGCTGCAGCACTTTGCCCACATGACTGATAGTCTACCACTAGTAACATTTTTGTATGACTAGTTTTTAAAAATAAGCCTGATTATTTGTTTGTTTATCTTAAAGACAGGGTCTTCTGTAGCTCGGACAGCCTGACTCCTGACCTCGCACCTCCAGTTCCTGAGTACACCACTCTGCTTGCATTCTGCAGTGCTGGAGATTGAACCAGGGCTTTGTGCATGCTGGGCAAACTCTCTACTAACTGAGCCCCATCTCCAACCTGAACTATGATTTCTTAAAACAGGCTTAAGTTTTCAGGAAAATTGAACAGAAAGTCCCATATAAGCGCCATTGAACCTAAGGCCTTGTGTGTCTTAGGCAAACACCATCACTGATCTAGACATCCAGCTCATTGATTTTAAGACAGAGTGTCTTAAAACAAGACTAGCCAGATGTGGTGCTCCTAATACCTCAGCCTCCTGAGTGCTGCGATCCCAGGCCCACACCTCTCACCCAGGCACCCCCACACCCTGACTAACCTATATTGCCGTGAGCATCAGACGGTGCTTACCAGCAGATAAACTCAGGAGCCGCTTGGCAGGAAAGGGACAGAGGGAGAAGGAGAAGGGACCCAGGGGTGATCTAGACCGTTCCTGCCCCCTGCCCATAGAAAAAATGTCAAGGCTTTGAGCTAATTTGTAGCTCAGGCCGGTCTCAGGTTTATCATCTTCTGTCTCAGAGCAGCTTGGACTGCAGACTGGCTCCTCCTGCCCTGCTTGCATTGATGCCTTTTTTAAAAGATTTTATTTTTAGGTATGTATGTGTGTGGGGGGGAGGGCTTTGGAGTTTTATTTTTAGTTATGTATGTGGGGAGCCTTTGGAGTTTTATTTTTTGTTATGTATGTGTGTGGGGTGCCTTTGGAGGCCAGAAGAGAGTGCTGGTCATTTGTCAGCCCCATCCAGGCAGCTCACAACTTCTATAACTCCCTGTAGTTCCCAGGAATCTGATGCCTCTTTCGGACCTCTGTGGGCATCCCCACAACATGGCATATAGACTCACATGCTTACACATATATACATAAATAAAAATAAATACAAAACAATGAGAAGACTTAAGAACAGTAATAATGAAAGGCGCTGGGGATGGATCTTGGGGTCCCTGGTGCTGGGAGCCATCCCTGGTGGTAGACAGGTTCCTGCAGAGGATGTATGGAGTCGGCAGGGGAAGGAGAGCTGGGAATCGTGGTGGGGAGAATCCTGCAGCCTGGCTGACTAGCAGCCAGAATGCTTTTGATACAGAATTTAGTAAGCAGGGATACATTCATGTTGCTCCAAAACATGGATCCTATCATTTTTGGTTTTAGACATGTGTTTCACCTTTTCTTGCTCATCTTTTAGTCATCATTAATAAACTATGGCAGAACAGAGTTATCATTTTCAATCATTTCCCCTCAAGTTTTGACATCATTGATGAACAGAGTTATCATTATTACTCATTAACCCCAAAACCCAATTTTTAAGAATCTAGAGGCATATGACAGCCTGTTCTCAGGCTGGTAGCTTTGGTTGCTTCAAGGACACTATAGACCAAAATAAAATCTTCAACCACCCTGGGTATTTTGCCATATCTCAAGCAGTGTATTATTAACTCTTAATGGCCAGAGGGGCCCCAAAAAAGTCTCAGGCCAAAGCTGCTGCAGTTATTCAAATTCTGGCATAATACAGTGTCTATATTTTATATTTTAGTAGAATTTGTTTATATGTCTAGTCCTGGTATTCTGTTGTTCTTTGGTCACAAGACATCACAGTGACTTGGCATGCACTGACTTTTCTAAGAAAGGGAGGTCCTGACATCTCATTCTTTTGTCATCTTTCTAGTCTATGCTTTGTTCATCAATGTAAGTCTCTGTGTAGGGCAGAGGTAACCTCAGCTAATCTAACTGTGTTGCTGTTCATGTCACGTAATCGCCTGAGTGTACAGTGAGAAGAGACTTGCAATCTGAACTGTGACCAACTCCTCTAGCCCACCGAATCTTGTTGACATTTTTAAGTTTACTTTGTTTTGACTGTCATTGTTCCTGAGTAAGTACAGAGACAGATGTTTCAAAAATGTCTCATAGTCTCATAAAGAGACCTCTGGCTTCTTTATGTGTGTCACAACCTCCAAAGCATAAGGAAGACCTTCAAGTAGATAAGGATATCTCCCAAAAGCAGGAGAGGTAGTATGTTCAGGATTGTCCTGGAGAAGCTTAGAAGCATTACTCCTGGGGAAAGGCGTAAGTGATTCATAAGAAGTTTTCCATCAATCCAATATTCCCAAATTGTACAAATATTAAAAGTCTCCCAAGTATGCAACAGGTGGAGATGAAAGGTGGCCATCATGTGGCTCAGCTTTGCTGGATCCTTGTCAAGCAGCTGTGCTGGCCTTAAGACTTTCATGGTATCAGAGAAGACTGTCACTGCCCTAAAAGTCCTGATGGTCACCTGTCTTCCTACCGTCTCGCTTGGGCCTGCCATGGAGTGCTCCGCTGAACGGTCACTCAGACTCTGCCATGGAGTGCTCCGCTGAACGTTGTTCACTCAGGCTCTGCCATGGAGTGCTCCGCTGAACGTCACTCAGGCTCTGCCATGGAGTGCTCCGATGAACGGTCACTCAGGCTCTGCCATGGAGTGCTCCGCTGAACGTTGTTCACTCAGGCTCTGCCATGGAGTGCTCCGCTGAACGTTGTTCACTCAGGCTCTGCCATGGAGTGCTCCGCTGAACGTCGTTCACTCAGGCTCTGCCGTGCCTTTTGCTGCTGTGAAACCCATTTCTCTCGCGGTGCTCCACTATCTATCAGTGTGCCCGCATACCCCGCCTGCCCACTGAGTGACGGCCCGTTCCTTGTCAGTACAGCTCTCAGTACAGGTTTAGTGTGGAGAGTTTGCAGCTCGCTAGGAGTGCAGTTCAGGAAACACGTGAACTCCACACTGAGTCTTGTGAGACTGCCAGACTCACGTCGTGCCTGGCTAAGTTGTTCGTTTTATTTTATTTATTTATTTATTTCTGAGACAGGGTTTCTTTGTGTAGACCTGGCTGTCCTGGAACTCTCTCTATAGACCAATCTGAACTTGAACTCACAGATATACCCCTGCCTCTGCCTCCCAAGTGCTGGAATTAAAGGCGCTCACATTTTCTTTTAAAGGTAGACCAAGTTGGAAAGTGATCTGGGTTTGACGGCTGAACAATTGTTTTAAAGATATATTTGTATTGTTTATTTATTTATTTGGCTGGTTTTTCAAGACAGGGTTTCTTAGTGTTAGCCCTGGCTGTCCTGGCTGGAACTCACTCAGTAGACCAGGCTGGTCTTAAACTCACAGACATCCTCCTGCCTCTGCCTCCCCAGTGCTGGGATTAAAGGCGTGTGTCACCACTGCCTGGCTTATTTTTATTTTATATTATTATTATTATTATTATTATTATTATTATTATTATTATTATTGTGTGCATGTGTGTCTGTGTGCATATGTGAGTCTAAAAGAGGGCATTGTAACCTCTGGAGCTGGAGTCTGAGCTCAGCAGGTCTGAGCAGCCGAATGTGGTGCCCAACTCGGCTCCTCTGGAAGAACAGCAAGTGCCCTCAACTGCTGAGCCGTCTCTCCAGCCCTGATGTACATCTTTTGAGCTACAGAAAAATTGCAAAAATAGTACGGTCCTTATTCTTCTTATTTATTTGTTGGTTGCCTACTTACTTACATGTGAGGCAGGATGTCTATAGCCCAGCCTGTCTGGAACTCCTGATCCTCCAGCCTCGACTTCCTGAGTATTGAGATTATAGGTGTGCACCACTAAGCTTGGTTTATGTGGTATTGGGGATCAAAATGGACTTCTTGAATTGTAGACATACCAGGTCCCTATCATAAATGTCTTACATTAGCATGGTGTGGATGTTAAAACTAATTAACAAATTCATTAATGAGCTAATACCTAGAAGTTAGTAGCCAAATCTATAGTTTGGTTTCTCATATTTTTGGTTTTGAGCCTGGCCCTTAACGGCTGAGCCATCTCTCCAGCCCTATCCTGGTTTCTTTGTTTCTTCTTTTTTCCCCAGGATTCCACATTCTATTTAGTCATTGTGTCTCCTTAGTGTCTCCCTTGTCTGGGACATTTGATCTGTTGCTTTTTTAAAAAAAATTTTTTTGATTTAACTTTATTTTATGTGCATTGGTGTGAAGGTGTCAGATCCCCTGGAACTAGAATTACAGACAGTTGTGAGCTGCCACGTGGGTGCTGGGAATTGAACCTGGGTCCTCTGGAAGAACAGCCAGTGCTCTCAACCACTGAGCCATCTCTCCAGCCCCACTCAGTTACTTTTGATTGTATTGGAACTTAGTCAATAGACACACATACACAGATGAAGACTACACACACACACACACACACACACACACACACACACACACACACACACACAGACTACACTATGCTAATGGTAACCTTGAACATCTGATCCTCTGCCTCCTTAGTGCCGGGATTATAGGCGAGTACTACAGTGACTAGCTTTTTGGAGTGCTGGGAATCAAACCCAGGGCTTCGTTCATGCTAAGCAAGCACTCCACCCCCCTCTACAGCTCTAGGCTACCCTCCTCCTCCTCTTTAGCCGGGGTCTTGCTATGTCAGCACAGGGCCTGGAACTTGTACTATAGCCAGAGGGGCCTCACCTCCAGACTGTCAGGATTACAGACACCTGTACACACATTTTTCAGCACAGGGCCTCTTGCGTGCTGGGCAGACTCTATTGCTGAGCTATAGCTCCAGCCCAAAATTAATTAATTACTTTTGAGACAGAGTCTCATATTCCAGGCTGGTTTCAAACTCTGCAGCTGAGCGTGATCTCGAAGCGCTGATCCCCTGGGGGCACTTTGTGGCGCTGGAGTTCAGGTGTGCACTACTCCAGGCTTGGTTCCTGCCTGCCAGACAAACACTCTACCCCTTGAACCCCAGGCTGAAATTTAATTTTGATGCAGGCCACAGGATCTCTGCTTTAGGATTCTTAGTAAAATGGTGTCCCACACTGCTTTACCCCAGAGCAGCTCTTGAGCTGCGTGTGGCACAAGCCTAGTCTGCGTCCCCACTGGAGACCCGGATGCTGCTGACAGCTTCCCAGCGTGTCCTCACCTAACTCCTGGTGAATAACACGCGATGGAAAAGTGTGGGCTGGCTGGAGGTCGCCGCCGGTGGGGGAGGAGTGCTCCACACTGCAGTGGCCAGTGGCTGGAGGTTCCCCCCCCGGTGGGGGAGGGGTGCTCCACACTGCAGTGGCCAGTGGCTGGAGGTCGCCGCCGGTGGGGGAGGGGTGCTCCACACTGCAGTGGCCAGTGGCTGGAGGTTCCCCCCCGGTGGGGGAGGAGTGCTCCACACTGCAGTGGCCAGTGGCTGGAGGTCCCCCCCGGTGGGGGAGGAGTGCTCCACACTGCAGTGGCCAGTGGCTGGAGGTCGCCGCCGGTGGGGGAGGGGTGCTCCACACTGCAGTGGCCAGTGGCTGGAGGTCGCCGCCGGTGGGGGAGGAGTGCTCCACACTGCAGTGGCCAGTGGCTGGAGGTCGCCGCCGGTGGGGGAGGAGTGCTCCACACTGCAGTGGCCAGTGGCTGGAGGTCCCCCCCGTGGGGGGAGGGGTGCTCCACACTGCAGTGGCCAGTGGCTGGAGGTGCCCCCCCCCGGTGGGGGAGGAGTGCTCCACACTGCAGTGGCCAGTGGCTGGAGGCTGCGGCCTCCCCAGCACAGAGCCGAGCCTGCGGTTTCTCGGCACATTCAGAACTCTCACTGTCGGGGCTGCCGTTTCCTCCCTGACAGGGCCAAATGAAAATGCATCCGGAGGCTTCAGCTCTCGGGCTGCCAAATCAAAGTCAGTTTATCAGCGAGCACCCGCCAGACCGCGGCTCTGGCGGCAGCCTGTGTGCCCGCCCAGCGCAGCTTCCCTTTTGAAATGCTCTTTTCTAAGAACCGAGAATAAGCAACCTAGGCTGTGACTTCACTTTTCTCGGAACTGCTTTACATTATATATATTTTAAAAATGCGAAACCATCACTTAGCTGGTTTTGGATTGCCTGAGTTCCCTAATTCTTTCTGTTGCATCTTCTTGTAAAGCTCAAGTTTTACCGCAAAATTCTGCAGGAGGGGGAAAGAATGGCCATGCCAAATAGGGGTGTGTTTTGTGTTTTAGCTGGCTTGTGTATGGTTTAATGATTAAGGAGAAAAAGAAACTGGAAGAGATGCCATGAGAAGTCAAGGATCAGCTCTGAGTTCTGTCTGGCAGATGGAGTTAATGCTGGGCACTTGGTCCACACTTTGAGATCAGCTAGCTGCCTCTTGTAAGGATAAGAGGGAACCTGAGTGTAGTGGTACAAGGTGTCTGTAATCCTGACAGTCTGGAGGTGAGGCCCCTCTGGCTATAGTACAAGTTCCAGGCCCTGTGCTGACATAGCAAGACCCCGGCTAAAGAGGAGGAGGAGGGTAGCCTAGAGCTGTAGAGGGGGGTGGAGTGCTTGCTTGGCATGAACGAAGCCCTGGGTTTGATTCCCAGCACTCCAAAAAGCTAGTCACTGTAGTACTCGCCTATAATCCCGGCACTAAGGAGGCAGAGGATCAGATGTTCAAGGTTACCATTAGCTACATAGCAAATTCAAGACCAGCCTGGGCTATGTGAGAAACTGTCTTAAGAACAAAACAACACAGTATGGAGGAGAAAGAGTAGATGCATCTTTAGCCACAGTTAGCCACAGTGACCTATATCAAGCCGCTCATAGCTTTGAGCCTGTCTATAAGGACATGATCCTGGGGTTCCTACCTTCTTGGGATGAGGGGGCTGAAACACTGTCACACTGTGGGGGCTGGTCCTGGTCCTACTGTTTCTTGCCTGACCTTGGGTTTGAAGGTCAGCCTTTGAGGTGGAGGCAATCCTTTCTTCAAAGGATGTTGCTGGAGGGTTCTTGGGAACCACAATGCCTCCTTCTGAGTGGGGAGGTCTCAAAGTTGTTTTAAAATCCTAACTTGGTATCTCTGTCCCCCGGGGACTTACAAAACACACATGGGTATCAGTAAGTGCCAGCAATGGCTGAGTTTCAGGTTGGTCTACACACAAGCAAAGGCACAGTGATTGTGAACCTTGACATTTGAGGGTGTTTTTTAATTATTTGTTTATTTACGAATTTTTTGTTTGCTCACCAATTTACTTTGTATGTGTATAGCTGTGCATTGCTGTGGCATGGGTGTGCAGATCACAGGATAAATTGTGTGTGTGCCCACATGCATCCGTGTGAGGATGTGAGGACCTCTGTGTGAGGGAAAGGACCTCTTTCAGGAATCCACTCTCCCCACTGTGGGTCCTGAGGATGGAGCTCAGGAGACTCCTGCAGCAAATGCTTTACCCACTGGGCCATCTCACTGGCCCTTGTTCATTGCTGTGAGACAGGGTTTCTCACAGCTCATGTTGTCCTGAATGACCTTGGTGACCTCCTGCCTTCCCCTCTTGAGCCCTGGGATGGAGGCTGTGCTACTAAGCCTAGTTCATACGGTGCTGGAGCTTCACCCAGGGCTTATGCGTGGTCGTCGGCTCTGCCAGCTGAGCTGGAGCTCAGCGCTGCTTTTTGGTTTTCCCCATGCTTCTCTTTTTTTTATTAGATACTATATAAGCCAAGATAGCCTTGAACTTTTGGAGATTCTCCTGCCTCAGCTCCAGAGGTTCTGGGATGTACTGCCCTGTTGGCTTTTTGGGCCTCTTGAAGCAAGCACCTTGCAGTTGCCTGAGGTATTGGCTGGAAGGTGGCGGGAGAATGCTCCACGGATAGGAAAGATCTGAAGTATAAAAGGGTTGCTGCAAAGAGCAACCACCAGTGTGGAGGAGAAGTCTGGAACAGTAATTCCCTTGATAAAGACGACAGTTAATTGTACACTTGGTATCAAGGTTTGTGCTGAACTTCATTTACCTGGGATGTATTCCCCTTGCACCACCATGAAGAGCAGAACCACGAAGATAAAGCCCTGTGTCCCAGCTCATCTAGTGAGCAGGCCACAGGGGCAAGTCATGAGCTAGAGGGTGCCTGGTATTGTTAGGGACACTCTTCTTGGGAGCCAGCACCTAAATTCTCCTCTGTTGGTGCTCAGGACTGTTCTGGAGTGGATTATAGCACCCCCTGCTGGTTGGTCCTCAGCCTCGTCTGCGCCCTCGGGAATGGGATGAGAGCCAGAGACTAGAATGAAAAGCCACAAAACGAAGCGAGGGAACAAAACAGGGCCACAAGGAGTTTCACAGCCATCCACCCTGGGAGTTTTGCCCAGTGTGGCCAGACTGGAGTGGGGGTGGAGGGGTGGTTTGGCCACCAGATGGGTTCTGATGGACTTGACATTCAATTCTAGCCTCATTTATTAAGTGGGTCACCTTGAATGAGTCACTTAATTTCTCTGAGTCTTATTTATCTATTTAGGCTTCTAGGGGCAGGATCACTATGTAGAAGCTGACCTGAAACTCCCAGTGTAGCCCAGGTTGTCCTCCAACTTGCAAGGATTGTCCTGCCTGTGCCTCTCAACTACACCACCACGCCAACGCTTCTTATTTTCACGAGCTACTGTGGTTGATGTTGTTGTTGTTGTTGAGATAAGGTCTCACAATTAGCCCGGGATGGCCTGGAACTCGAAGAGATCTGCCTGTCTCTGCCTCTGGGGCACTGGGATTAAAGGTGTGTACCACCTTTAATTAAAAGCATTTCGCACTTGGAAGTGAACCCAGGGCCTCCCACATGCCAGACAAGCACTCTGTCACTGAGCCACATCCCCAGCTTCTCTGTACCTGTTGTTTTCAGACAAGGCCTCACTAACTTTCTGAGGCAGCTGAGTATCTAGGGTGAAAGGTCTGAGCCACTAGGCCTATCCCTTTATAAGCAATTTTAAGTTATTGTTATTATTATTATCTTTGTTATGAGGCCCAAGAGGTGGCTGAGAGGTTAAAATTGCTATTGGGCAAGCCTGCTAACCTGAGTTCATTTCAAGGAACTCCTGAAAGTTGTGCTCTGACCTCCCTACAAGTGCAGTGGCCTGTGTGTGCCCGCACACACACATACAATGATAAATAAAATACAGATTAAGCCTAATAAGCGTATCACTATTATTGTGTGCTGGGGATGAAACCTACAGCCTCATGCATGTATGCTGGATGAGTGGCCTACCTCTGACCCACATCCCCAGGCCTTTTGGCTTATTTCTGACTTCTATAGAGGTCAGAAAGGGTAATAACTCCTCTGCTAGGCTGTGACTAGAATCCAGCAGTCTGAGCAGGTTCCTCCAGATGTCTCTTTCATCGGCTCTGTCACCAAGCACTGGTGCCTGCTGGGCTCTAGGTCTGGAGACAATGAAAGGAAGACCCTGTTGCTTCCTGCACTACTTACCTTGTCTCTCCTGTGTGCATGCTGGCCCAGTTCATTGCAACAATCACTAGGAGGCTAGGAATGGCACTCAGTTGGTAGAGTACTTGTCTATTGTGCATGAAGCCCAGGGTTCATTTTCCAGCTTTACATAAAAGTCATCATAGTGATGGAGACAGGGGGAATCAGAAGTTCAAAGCCACCCTCAGCAACTCAGTGAGTTAGAGGCTGGCCTAGGCTTATGTAAGTTTTTGTTTGTTTGTTTTTTGTTTCTTGAGACAAGGTTTCTCTGTGTAGTTTTGGTGGTTGTCCTGGATCTCGCTCTGTAGACCAGGCTGGCCTCGAACTCACAGAGATCCACCTGGCTCTGCCTCCCAAGTGCTGGGATTAAAGGCATGCGCCGCCACCACCCAGCTTTTTTTATTTATTTATTTTTTATTTTTTATTTTTAAGTTAGTAAAAGTCCATTTTGAAACTAAGATAGCATTCACAGGTTCTGGTTAGGGTGCCATTACAGAAAAAGAGGGCCGGTCTTCCTGCCTTGTCTGCCCTCTAGTCCCACAGATGTAGTGAAGTACACTTATCTCCTATCAAGGTCCCTGGTGCCTCCTTCCTGTGCAGCATTAACTCCCCAAAGGTCATCTAGCTCAAGTGAGGGTGCAGGGGTGTAGGTGGTGTAAGCAGCAGAGATGGGTCTAGGAAACAGGCCCTGCGCTGGGAAATGTGAAATTACAATCACCCCGCCTCCCTTCTGGCCAAACAGAGTGAGGAAGAGAGAGGTTTTAAACTTTAAATTATTGATTCCATTTCCTTCCTTCCTTAGTGCCTATGTCCACGCAGAGGTAATGAGAAGCAGAACAGGAGGATCAGAAGTTTCAGGTCATTCTTGGCTACATTGTAAGTTAGCATCCATCCTGGGAATATGAGACCAATCTCAAAAGGAAAAGAAAAATATTGAGGAATAGCGGAGTTGGTGACTGCTATTTGGGTAGAATATTTGGTTTTACCAGATGTTCTGGAATAGACATCTGGAATGGCTTGAGCTGTGTAGGTTGATGGTCTCATGGAGTTGCTGATACTTGAATGTGGCTGTGTGTCTTTGTAGGGTTGCCAGACACAGGGAATAGAATATACAGGCTGCCTTTCATTCCATCAGTGGGATAGAAGGACACCTTCACAGTAGGAAACCTGACAGACGGCCTTAGCAAGATGGTCCAGCTTGAACATCAGATGTCAGGGTGACCACAACTAAGACACCTGGGTAAGACACCAGAGGCCCCGGAGGCTGGGACTAGACTGTTCACCCCAGAGCCAGTCCCCTCCTCTCACACTGCTCCAGTACAGCGGGTCAATGTCCCATGGGGTCCTCAGAAGTCTGCGTCTTCCATAGGTGTGACAGCGGGGATTGGCACTTGAGACCAGAGACTAGGGACTCTAATAATGCATGACACACTGTCATGAGTGTAATGACTTAACAGCTTTGCCGTCTCTGCTCCCATGAACCAAGGGTCTCAGCGTAGCTGGGTCCTCTGTTCAACCTCACTAGGTGAAGTGGAGGTCAGCTTGCTGAGCAGTCACCTTGGGGGGCCCAGGG
The DNA here is from genome assembly GCF_049852395.1 of Peromyscus maniculatus bairdii. Lineage (NCBI taxonomy): Eukaryota > Metazoa > Chordata > Mammalia > Rodentia > Cricetidae > Peromyscus > Peromyscus maniculatus. Next base: position 4,547,765 of record NC_134859.1, on the reverse strand, counting down.
GAGATTCCGTCCAGGTTGTTGATAGCCTTAGGACTTGTTTCCTTGTTAGTTATAAAGTGAGGGTCGCCAAGAGCCCTCCTCTGTCTTCATGTCCGGACTATGTGCCGCTCGTCTTCCTGTGTCTGGATTCCCCATCTTGCCCCTGTAGGCCCAGGGTGAAGGCCCTCCTTTCTTTAAAGTGTTGTGGGACTTAAGTTATAACAGTAAAATCATTTCACTGGCGTTTGAATACCAGGAAGAAGCTGGGTCTTCCTAAGTGGGAGTCTAGTGGGTAAATGGTCTCAAGATCTTGCCTTCCATAGGACCTGTAGGCAGGACATCAGCATAAGTAGTTAGTGTGGCTCTTGGAGGTAAACAACACTTTCAAATCTAGGCTCCACCACCACTCAGCAGGCCAGTGAGCGTCTTATCTATAAAGTGAGCATGCCTCAGCTTGTTAAATTCACACTGCCTAGGACATGCATCCTTACTCACCTGTCATAGAGGGAGAGAATAGTTCTGCTTTTCCACATTCTTTAACTTGTGTGGTTGGTAGTATGGCCCTTTAAGGCCGGCGAGCTCCATGGTTCCTCCAGGATCTTGGCCTTGCCATCTGGCAGGCTGCCCCAGACTTGGCACAGGGAAAGAAATGCCAACAAGGAAAGGCCTTTTTGCAGAAGTGAGTGTGTAATTAAACACATATCCAATTCAAACATCAGTGTGATCACACATGTGGATGAGGTCTGACTGAGGTGGGCTGGAGAACACAGCTAGAATGGCTCCTGCCTCCTCCCTCCCTCGGGGTTGACTTGAGAGGATACATTTGACTCTAGCTTTCTGATGGGAGCACTTCATCCCGTCAGGGGCCTTTGGTACTGATGCGCTTGAAAACCTTGTGAAATTATTTGTGGAGAAAGAAAGAACGAGAGGAATTTGGGTAACGGCGAAGTGGCCATCTAGATCTGCAAAGGTTCCAACATGGGTGGTTTTATAGCTGATTGAAAAAACATGTTTCTTCCAAGTTGACTTAATCTTTTCTGCAGCGCCTTGAGCCTTCTGTGTTCCCAGGGGTTTCCAGATGTAACTGGTCCCGGCTGGTCACCCCAGTGACAAAAGGGGCAGAGAGCTCACTCCTGCCAGCATGTGAAGATCTTTCAGATGTCTCAGGTCCAGCTGGGACCATGTTAATAGTTTTCCTGACCAGGGCATGGAGTGGGTGTTGGAAGGCAGAGTGAGGGGCCGGATTCTGGCTTAGGAGTCTTCGGAGCCTAGACAGGAAAAGGAATCCAGCCGTGCTGGAGGGCTGAGAGCCGAGGGCTGCCTGGCCTCCGTCCTAAGCTCAGTGCCCAGGGCCTGTCGTTCTTTGGCAGCTGCGTTTTATTTTATTTTGGGGCGGGGTTCCACTTTGTAGCCCTGACTATACTGGAATTTGCTGTGTAGACCAGGCTGGCCTCAAACTCCACGGCCTGCCTCTGTCTCTGAGTGCTGGGATTAAAGGCGAGTGCTACCACACGTGGCGTGGCAGTCATTTCCAAAGACATCTCAGGCTAAGGTCCCTGCCTTCCCTTCCTCCTTGGGGTTCTCTGATGGTGAGGATTCCTGGGGACACAGAATTGGCTGACCCCTATTGCATCCCAGCTCCTCTGGCCTAGACGGTGGAAAAACAGAGACTTGAGGCTAGCATCTAGCACTGGCTGGCCTCAGTGCTTGGGCCCCGTTCCCTCGGCTGCTGGGGTATTGTATGTGAGTTTGGGGTAATGGTGCCCTGCACCTCCTGTTTCAGGATAAAATACAGGACATGGCTTGCCCATGACCAAAAGCAACCCTGCTGTTAGAGTCCTGTGGTTTTGTGGTCCCTTCCCTTCTTTCCTGAAACCCCAGAAGAGACTTGGCAGGGAAGGAAGGGCGCTCTGGATCCCTGAGCATGGTGGTGGGGAATGGCCCTCCCCTTAGCTTGCTGTGAGTTGGGCCACTGGACTGCTGCCGCCTAGGCCCCCTGCTGTGCGCCCGCCAGCTACCCCGTCTGCCTGGGAGCTGCTCCCGGGTTGGATGAGTTACTTTTCTTGTTGTTACAGCCAAGTGAGGGCTCACGGTTTGAGGGAATAATCCGTTGTGGTAGACAAGCCATGGAGGCAGCTGGTCACGCAGCACCCACAGAAGAGAAACAGATGAGTGTGGGTGCTCACCTTGCCTCCCCTGTCTTATTCACTCAGTCCAGGACCCCAGCAAATGGGATGGTGCCACCACATTCAGGGTGCAAACTCACAGTTTAACCTTTCTAGAAACACCCTCAGAGACATACCCGGAGGTGTTTCCAGTCAAATTGACAATGAAGATTACCATCCCATGGGGCTCGTCCTGCTCACACAGGCTGTGCGCTAGTGACAAGCAGACACGGTCTGAGGGAAGACATCTGGAAGGGATCTCAGTCACAGGATGTGTGTAACCAGCCCTGCTCCATCTCGGGCTGCTCCTCACGTTAATAATACACGCCAGGTAAGAGGTGGTCTGCACAGCCTGCTCTCCAAGTTGCTTAAGGTTACATTAGGAAGTAGCCCTCAGACAGTTCTCTCCATTCTGGCCTGCCTAAAGGGAAGAACTCAGCCGAGAGACGCAGACAGTCTAGGGAGCTTCTTTAGCCAAGCGCCCCAGAGAGACGGGGGTGGGCTGCTCCACCGTGGGGCAGCACAGTGGGATCTGTGTTGTGAGTCTGAGGAGTAGAAAGATTTTTATGAATATGTATTAGGTGGGTGGCATATTCATGAAGTAAAGTGACTCTTTTTCCCTCCCCAGTCGTGGTGGACTGGATCACCTTTTAGAGTATTTCCTCCCATGATCCTCTAGGATAGCTCACAAGGAAGGTCACAACCACAATGTAAATGATACTGTAAAGAAGCCGGGTCTTTGAGGATGCGGGCTGTTCACTAGAGCACACGTGTGTGCGAATGTCCTGGCACCTTAGTTTCTGACGTGGGGGAACAGCTGGTCTGCAGCCTCAAGGGTGTTCAACCACAGAGAGGCATCTGACCGCTGGCAGACACGGCTACCAAGGTGCAGCCACGGTTTTCTTGGTTCACTTGTACCTCGAGCCTCTTTGAGGCTTCTCCAGGTCCGTGATTGACCTCACTGCTGTCTGTTGTAAGTCATCCCATCGTTTTAAAGAGGCTCTATTGTGAATGCTGGACTGCCTGGCTTTTACGGTGATTTGTGAGGTGGTACAAACAGGAAGAGTTTATGCTGCCCACGAGGCCTTCTGCCTAGCCGCTGGGCTCCATGGCTGGCCAAGCCTGTGCTTTCTGCAAACACTGAATTGCCCCAGGTGCCTGAGAACCGGTGACGAGTGGGTCCAAAACAGGAATGGCAGCTTAATGTACAGGGCCCCACAAACTGCTGCTTAGCACTTCAGGCTCAAGTTGGGAGTGGTGGCGCATGCCCATAATCCAGCAGTGGAGAGATGGAGGCAGAAGGTCAGGTGTTCGAGACCAGCCTGTCTCAGAAAGGGGGAAAAGGCAGCCCTCTCACTGCTTTCAGTGACCGGTGACCTCACTACCCAGGAGCAGAGGGACAAGCAACCAGAGCAGAGGATCGCCTTTGACCTGCAGCCCAGGCATTCCCACAGCACCCTGGTGCAGACCTTAACTTTTCTCTTTAAAGAGACATTCCCCGGGTGGGAAGTGGCTGGGTCGGTGAAGTGCTCGTGGCACACACGTGAGGAAGAGTGTGGAGCCCCAGCAGCCGTGTGGAAAGGTGGGTGTGGCGGAGCATCAGTGGCCCTGTCCCTGGAGAGGCAGCGACAGGAAGATTCCTGGGGCTTTCGAGAGACCCTGTCTCAGAACACGGTGGGGCGGGGACTACTTATCTGTACCGACGGATACATTACGAAGCGCCCACACTTACGGCTCAGGGAACATTGTGGAAGAAGGGGCAGAAAGATGTTAAGAGCCAAAAGATCCAGGAGTTTGCTGTGAGACCGTGTTTCCTAGAAAAGTCTAACCAACATGACTGATAAAACATGAGCCGAACAGAGACAGTAACAATAGACGTGCCAGAGTGGTTGGGGAAACCAGGAGGCCTCAACTCTACACAGAGAGCTACGCACAACGAAGGAATGCTGGGAACAGGAGAACCAGTCTTCACCAGGGACGAGCACGCCAGTTGGTTATCCAGTTCTAAATGGCTACCCCTGAAAACATACGTACAGGTGACATTATACAGACTGAGAAGGCTGTGTTTAAGACTGTATATGCATATACATAAATGCATGTAACAACAATTAGTGAAAAAAGGGGCCATGAGTTTAAAAGACAAAGAAGGTGTATATGGGAGGGTTCGGAAGGAGAAAAGGGAAGGGAAAAATGATGTAATTGAATTATAATCTCAAAAATAAAAGAAAAATAAACTATTACTGATTTATATTAAGGATATCTATATGCAAAAAATTCCAATTCTCTGAGTTTTTAGGGCACATGGCTGAATGATATTTCTTTGTAGTGAGAAGTCCATGTGACTAATTCTGGCCGATGCATTATGAATAAAAATGAAATTATGATATCCTAAAAATTGGGAAGCAATAGAGGGAGACACCTGCCTTAGGTGTCTTATTTTCTATTGTTGAGATAAACCCCGTGATTAACAGCAACTTGGGGAGGGATGGGTTTGTTTCACCTCACAGTTCACAGCACATCACAGAGGGAAGCCAGCAGGAACTGGAAGGACCCAGAGGCAGCAGCTGATGCAGAGGCGATGAAGAAGTGCTGCTTACGGGCTACTCATCATGGCTTGCTCAGCCTGCTTTTTTATAGAACCCAGGACCACCAGTCCAGATGTGACCCCACCCACAGTGGGCTGGACCCTCCCACATCGGTCATCAATTGAGAAAATGCAGCAGTCTTGGTAATATGCTAATCCGGTGGGGACATTTTCTCAATTGAGGTTCCTTCTTCTCAAATGACTCGAACTTGTGTAAGGTTGACATAAAACTAGCCAGCACAACACCCAACACACACACACACAGAGAGAGAGAGAGAGAGAGAGAGAGAGAGAGAGAGAGAGAGAGAGAGAGAGAGAGAGAGAGAAAGGATTCCCAGATGCTGTGTGGAAAAGTACAGTCCCAGTACTGGATGACAATTGTATCCAAAGAAAAAAAGACTTTTTTGTATCAAAAAGGGGGGTGGGTTGCTAAGGAAACAGTTTGCATAGTTTGGCGTAAATGAATTACTGGTGAAATGAATAGGAATTCATTCTTCCAGATGGCAGACAGGAAGGGACGTTTGTTCCTGGGTAAAGTGAGTCATAGAACATGAGAGGAGCACAAGGAACAGGGCTCCAGGGCTCCAGGGCTCCAGCCAGGGCTCCAGCCAGGGCTCCAGGGCTCCAGGGCTCCAGCCAGGGCTCCAGGGCTCCAGGGCTCCAGCCAGGGCTCCAGGGCTCCAGGGCTCCAGCCAGGGCTCCAGGGCTCCAGGGCTCCAGCCAGGGCTCCAGGGCTCCAGCCAGTGCTCCAGGGCTCCAGGGCTCCAGGGCTCCAGGGCTCCCTCTCTCCTTACTGGGAACCTACACCCTACTTTTTGAGACAGGGTCTCATGTGCCCAGGTTGGCACAGACTCAGCAGAAGTCTTCCACCTCCTGGGTGCTGGTGACTAGTATATGTCACCATGCCTGGTTCATGTGTTGCTTGGGACCAAATCTAAGTCTTAGTGTGCTGGATCCTTTCTAATTTATTCACGCAGTCCTTTCAACAGGCAAACAGAGGCCTCTGGTTGAGCGGAAGCAGACAGGCAGCTATGGGGAAGGGCTGAGATGTCTCCAGGAACTGAAAGGCAGGACTGCTGATGGCAGAGCCGTGGCCTCACCCCGACTCCTTCTCCATGGGGCTCTTTACAAATGGAGGTACAGGCTAGGGGTGGGCACATATCTGCAATCTCTGCACTAGGGAGGTTGAGGCAGGAGGATTTCAGGTCAGCCTGGGCTGCATAGTAGGAACCTGTCTCAAAAACTGACCTAGAATTCATGTGCCATAAATCACACCAGTGTGAAGCACAGGATTCACAGGTTTCCATGTGTGCACAGGCTGGGCAGTGGCCACCACTGTGTAACTGAAGTTCCTTTACACCGTCAAAAGGACCTCTGCCCATTTTCTGCCATCCCAAACTGTGGGAGCCCGTTCTGGGGTTCCTCGTGGCTTTACCCAGCAGGTCCGAATAGAGGATGATCAGGACCACGGGCCTGAGTGCAGGTGTCTGAGATGGCCTGCACTTGGCTGTGCTGGGGGAGGAGGTCTTTTGCTCCACCCCTTGGCGTCTCTATAAAAACCCTGGACCAGAGACAGTCGGGGCCCGTTGGAATAGGTTCCAGGCCCTCTCGAGGCTATCCTTTATTTTCTATCTGTTTATCTCCACAACATTCTCCGCTATAAATCCTTCTATCTAATATTTCCTGCTGCTCGCACTCAAGAAAACTCTGGGAAGCTGTGGGGGTGGTGGGTAAACGCCCCACACCAAACCTCCCATCCCTCCCTACCTCAGTTACTCTGACTCTGCTTACCCTCTGTGTTTCTGTCCTGGACATGGAATCAGAGTAGGTGATGTCCTGTGTCTGCTTTCTCTGATCACAATGTCACATTTTTGATGATCCAAGCTGCACATGGATCAGTTCAAGGTTCTTCTTGGTGGCTGAATTATATTCTGCTGTGCGAGTGTATCAGGTGGGCATTTGCTTGTTGCAGAGTTTGGGTAAAAGAGAATTGTTGACTCCAATGAGGTGGTAGGAGTTCCCCAGGTAGGCCTGGGTTTAGGAAAGAACTTAGTCAGATGTTAGGAAAAACAAAGAATTTGATAACTCTCAAAGGAGAAAGAAAAGTCAGTAGCTCTTTTACACAGCGTGCAGGGAGGTGGGGCGTATGGGGCTCTATTGTTTCCCTTTGTGTGTGTGTTCACACTTGTGTGTATAACTGGGGGCACTTGTGCTGCCATGGTGCACACACAGGGGTCAGAAGACAGCCAGGGGTCAGTCACCTGTGCTGTGTGGCCCACGAGCTTCTGGGGGTTCTCCTGACTGCCTCCCATCACACCCCTAAGAAAGCTCGATCCTCACACAGGACACGCGCATTACTCTCGTCTCTGCAGTCCATCTTTGGATTCCCATTGGCTTGTCTAGCTTATGCTCCTCTGGTGGATTTTGCAGGGTGGTGTTTTTTGTTTTCCTGTCTCGTTCTTCACTTAGCACTTAGCTGCCTTCTCTGGTATTAGTGGAGGGTTTTTGTTTGTTTGTTTTGTTTTCTGAAACAGGGTCTCACAGTGCAGCCCTGGCTGGCCTGGAGCTTCCTATGTGACTAGGCTGGCCTTGAACTCACACCAATTTGCCTGCTTCTGTCTCCCAAGTGCTGGGACTAATGTGTGTACCTCATGCCTGGCTAATGGAATCCTTTTTGAACATTTTCTCCCATATCATCTTTTGGCAATTTTGTTTGTTTATTTGAGACAAGATCTCAGGTAGCCCAGGTTAGCCACAAACTTGGTAAGTAGCAGAGGAAGGCTGTCCACTCCAATTTCTATTGGCTTTTTTCTTTTATCTTCTAGTTCAGTAGTTCTCAACCTGTGGGTTGTGACCCTTTTGGGAGTCCAGTGACCCTTTCACAGGGGTCACATATCAAATATCTTGCATAATCAGATATTTACATTACCTTAAGATTCATTACAGTAGCAAAATTAGTTATGAAGTAACAATGAAAATTTTTTTAGGGGCTGGAGAGGTGGCTCAGCAGTTAGGAGCATGGATTGCTCTTCAGAGG